>NW_016107354.1:2182705-2304672 GCF_001604975.1 Cebus imitator
TGGATGGATGGGTGGATAGGTGGATGGATGGATGGATGGGTGGATGAATGGGTGGAGTCATGATTGCACTCTTCTAGATGCTGGAGATAAAGCAGTAAGCACTTTATAAGCACCACTGGGATAAAATCCATTCCTGTTGTTCAGTGGTAGAGGGAATAGTGAAGAAGTATACACATTGGCCATTCCAGAGTACCTTCTCATAGAGAAGATAAGCCTCTTTCCTTATATCCTTTCATCTTGATCCAAGCCTCTCATGATTCCTTCCCATCCCCATGACAGAATCTACCCACCTCGAAGCCATCACCTGCTGTATTGCCTGGGACTGGAAACTGAGCCTCCTAGCAACATTCTGATGTGTGTTAGGTGTTACTGTTACCATTTCATGGATGAGCAGACTGAGGTTGGAGGAGACCAGGTGCCTGAAGCGGAGGAGGACTTCAGTGTTTAATTCTTAGTTCTCTGTTCAGTGCTAGTTCTTAGTGTTCTTTGTACTGTACTCCTCACTGCTCAGCTCTCCCAGCAGAGGCAGTGAAGGCATCTAAGCCCATAGACAGTGTGTAAAAAAGAAGCTCTCGGATCTCTAGAGGCCTGGAGGAAGCCAAGGTGACCCTCTTGTACTCTGTCATGTTTCCTATAAACTGCTTCAAATGAAACCCCAACCCCAGCTTGTGATCGCGTCTTCAGAATACTGCCAAGGCTTTGAAATTCGGCATCCTCTTTGCTACATGTGATATGCTTCCCAAGCACATAGCAGGTGTTCAGCAAAGGAGTCCTGGAACTAGAGGGGTGGCCCAGTAGCTCTGATGGAGCCCCAGCTCTGGGCATTGGTGGGCATTTCCTCTCCACTTAGACAGGGAGATGACAGCTGTCTTGCCAGCTGCAGGAGGAGGCCTTCCGTTATAAGATTAACTGGCGCCTGCACTTTTGC
The DNA here is from genome assembly GCF_001604975.1 of Cebus imitator. Taxonomy (NCBI): domain Eukaryota; kingdom Metazoa; phylum Chordata; class Mammalia; order Primates; family Cebidae; genus Cebus; species Cebus imitator. Next base: position 2,183,634 of record NW_016107354.1, read on the forward strand.
TGGAAACTTGTGGGAAGTGGTTGAGAGCTCTCCAGTGCTTAAGAAGTGGATTTTGGAAAACAAACAAGATCTTGCCTACGCAGGAGTAGGAATGAAGCAAAGGTTAGACATGGCTTTGGGGAGCTTTTTTCTTTTTTTTTGGTTTAGTTGAATAACAGCCTAGAAGGAATTCTTAAAGTTGAAAGTAAGCCTTAGTCCCTTTGAAAGTAGGTCCATAAACTTGTGTAGAGGACAATGAGTTCTCTGTGCTTAGAGTAAATTTAATGACAACTATAATTTGTAAAAGGCATTTACAAAGCCCTTTCCACATGCATTGTATGTGTATGTACGTACTATGTGTGACCTTTCTCTTTAAGACTATTTATCCCATGATTTGAGGGTTCCTAGCCAATTTTTAAAAATATATATATTTTTTCAAATATGCACAGTCTCTTCATTCTGCCAGTAGGATAGTGGAAAGAACACGGGCAGGCCTCAGTTTACCCAGCTGCAAAACAAGGACAATAGGAGAGTTGGGTCCAGGGAAGGTTTGCCTCTTACAGGCTCAGGAGCCTACTGGGAGTGCGGAGAGTGGGAGCTTAGTTGACCCTGAACACGGTGGGCAGTTCAAGGGCTGCCCGGCACACGTGGTGGGAGCTCCAGACATCAGCTGCAGGAAGGTTCCTTCAGATGCTGCTAGCTCAGAGGATGTAGAGCAGTCTCCTTCTAAAGCCAGGTGGTGAGGCTGAGGCCCACAGGCCTATGGGCAGTTGGGCTGTCCTCCTACACCCGGTTCTCAAGGTGATCTGCCTGTGTCCCTGTCCCCCACTGTGCTAATTCTTGAGTGTAGCCCCTGAGTGGTGACTAGCATTTCCCACCGTGAATTAGAGAGAACAGCGACGTGCCTTGTGCCCGAGGCTCCAGCGAGGACTCTGACCCCGTGCCCACTCTGCTCTCCCCGTGTGGAGCTCTGCTTCTTCCTCTTTCTGTATGCCCTCCTCTGTCCTCTTCCTGCCCCCATTCATCTTTCCTTTCTCTTCTTCCCGCCTCTGTAATCATGGAGCTAATTGGTTTTAACTGTATTTTATGTTTCTTGTTCCTTACATCAAACATTAATTCATTAAATGGTCTCATAGCCCAGGGAGAACATCTCTAAGGTTGCTTTATTTGTGGATTTATGTGCTTGAGTTAATTTTTTTTCCCTGAATAATTAGTGAAGCATCCCAGCCAGCATCATTTCTAGGGGCATGGTCCTGCGTCTCCATCCTTAAAATGGGGAGAGCAACACTTCCTCCTGAAGCAGCAGTGGCCAAATGAGGGACTGAATGCATCCATACAGTGGCAGACCCTGGCTCTTCTACCTGAGTAGGGAAATGTCACTTGTTGCTGAATGCTCCCAGGCAGCGGCCTCAGCTTTTCTGGAACTCACTTGAGATGGACTCAGACGCTGTGGTTTTGAAGGCTTTGTTTTAGCGGCTCCTTGGGCTGGAATCAGCCCCGTCAGCAGCTGCTGGTGGAGGTGACTGGGTGTTCCCGAGAGTGGATGAGTTGTCTACATCTGTCTTACTCCTCAGCTAACTTGCTGGAGGCTGGCAGCTGCGTCTCTGAAAGCCCAGGGTGACTCCCCACTGTGTGTGGGTAGGCTCCCCAGGCCCTCTCCACGGGCTTTCCCTGGCTTTCCCTCCTGCTTTCTTCAGTCCCACCTCATGCCTTTGCCCCATGGGGTAGGCGGGTTGTTGCTAGGGAGGGGCAGTTCCCGGGGTCGGGTGGGGAAAGAAAAGCTCGAACTGCTAGGACCCCAGAGGTTGTCTGTGACACTCTGCCCACTGCTCAGTGTTGCTTTTGCTCCTCCTCCACCCATCCATACATATGGCCAGTTTCCTCCTTTTTTTCTCCAGCCCTTGATGTTCATTATGGGAGTCACAAGCCACATGGTTAGGGCACTTGAAACACAGCAAGTCCACACTGAGCTGTGCTGTAAGTGTAAAAATACTCACCTGGTTTTAAAGGCTTAGTATGAAAAAAGATGATCAAATATTTTATCAATACATTTCATACTGATTACATGTTGAATTTTTGGTATGATAAATTAAAATATTGAAATTAACTTCCTATTTCTTTTTACTTCTTTAGAAAAAATGTGGCTCTCAGAAAATTTAAAATTGCGTGTGTGGCTCACATTGTATTTCTATTGCAGTGATTCTTAACTGGTGGCTGTGTTGCCTTCCAGGGACATTTGACAATATTTGAAGACATTCTTTATTGTCTTCAAATGTCAGGATGCTCTTGGGGGAGTGGGGTGGTTGGTACTAGCACCTAGTTGGAAGAGGCCAAGGATGCTGCTAAACATCCTGCAATGCGCAGGATAGGCCCCTACAACAAAAATTATCTGGCCCCAAATGTCAGTAGTGCTGAGGTTGAGAAACCCAGTTCTATTGGGTAGCACTGTTTCACTCTCACTTTTAATGAACCAATCCTCTCTCATTGACTATGACACCAAAATTGGAGGTCTTAGGGCATAGTAGAAAGAGCATAATGGCCAAGTCAGATACCTGTGACCCTGGGCAGGTTATTTAACATTTCAGAGCCTCCACTTCCTCATCTGTGAAATGGGCCAATCATACCTACTTTGTAGGATTCTAAATAAATAAAATTGAATGTAGCACACCTGATACATGGTTGACCCACTAAATAGAAGTTAGCATTATTGTTAAAATTTGCATCACTCTGTGGACTCTCTGGATCAACTATTAGGATTTCTACACATCTTTTAGATTTTCTATGAGTACCTGACACTCAAGAGATAGAAAACTCAATGCATAATTTTATACTTCCTCTCCCCTCCCACTCCCTAAATTTATTCTTCTTTCTGACTTTCATTCTTAGTTCACAGGATCACCATTCTCCCACTCGGAGAATCTGAGTCAGTTTCACTTCCTCCTTCTACCCTCTAGCCTAAATTTGTAATCTCTTAACCTTCATACATTAAGTGCCTCTCATCCAACCCCTCCTGTACATTCCTGCCTAGTGGGACCTCTGCACCTACTGCAAGTGGCTTCCTTCCAGGTCCTTGCCTCTGCTCTTTCCCAGTCCCCACTATGTATAGAGTTCTTTTGCTCAGAAGCCTTTGGTGTGCTTTTTTTTTTTTTTTCTAAAGTGTGAGTATCCATGGGCAGAAAATGTGACGTGTCCATCTCTATTTCCCTAGCACCCAATATGATGCCTAGGAAATAGATGTTCCTTCAGTGTTTTTTTTTTTAATGAATAAATAGATGAACAAATAAATGATAGCTCTCCTTTTCCCCTTGGTACATGCATAGGATCAGGTATTACAGGGAGCTAGGGTAGTGGTTTCCAGATGCCCTATTTTCCTTTAATAGTTTTGCAGGGTTTCAACTATGCATGCCCCAACCTGCCTTATCTCACCACCCCACCACCTCCACCACCTTCACCACTTTCACCACCTTCCTGAGTCTGAGCTAGAGAATCATTTTGTTTTCTCTGAAGGGTTACAGTGATGATGCCTTAGACCTGGGTCCCGGAAATCCTGCCTTCCACATGTGAGCTTCCTCAGCCAGCCTGAGCCAGCCATGGCTCACTGTCTACAAGCCCAGGCCTGTCTCCAGAAGGAAAGTGCCCTGGATGCCCAGGCATGCCTTCCTCTTGGTGGCCAAAGAATTCCCAGGCAGCTCTCAGCAGGCTGAAGAAAGGCTTTCCAGAAATGTGCCCTTAAAGATGCTCTGATGGAGAAAACATAACATATTCTTTGGCAGGTTGTAAGTATCTATCATACAGTAATCACGGGCAGTCGGGATGGTGTAGGATTGGAGCTTCCCAGTGTCTAGACACTGTGGTCTGTTTACAGTTTCAAAAACATTTTAATTACAAACCACTTTACGGTATAAGGTGACCCACTTGGTGTAAGGAGTTATCAAGAACTTCTGAGTAAGTTTGGTAACTTCTCTTGTGGCAGCTGCAAGTTGAGTCAAAACTACTTTCCACTGGTGAATATGGGTTGTCTGGCCTGGAAGGCATGTGTGAGATGCTCTAAGGGGCTCGCTGTTCTCTTATTATCTGCAAGGCCTCAAAGCTCCGCTGGTGGGAAAGGCTTTCATGTGCAAACACACTGGGATTTGTCTCTTGAAGAATCAGGGTTCCATCTTGTGTGGGTTGGATATCAGATGTATATTCAACCCCCACAAGATAGATCAAGGTGCCTTTGACCAAATCACTTTTCTCTTGGGAAACTTGAGGATTTTCTGTCACTTCTAACTGGCTTTGTGACATCTGAAGTTGTTTTCTGTATCTGAAGCTAGTTATTTCAGTGGTAAAAGGTAGTAAAACCCCCACCTATTTTCAGCTTTGATTCCTTGTCTCCCCCAACCCCAAAATTTGTGCTTCAAAATAAGTCGTTTCACAGACAAGGTTGCGTGTATTAGGTGATAACATCTTCTCTCCATTTTTGTAAAGTATAAAGTCACATCACTGTCTGTCAGCATTTCTAATCAGCCACAGATAATTTGTGTTTGCACTAAATTAACAAAATCCCATGCAAAATTAAGCAAGAGTGGTGATTAATAGCATGAGTCCAGAGTTGGACAGATTTGGGTTTGAAACGTAGCTCTGCCTTCTACCAGATAAACATCTTTAGTAGCTGGACTTCAGCTTCAATGTCCTTGCCTGAACTAAAGAGATAAAATAGTTCCTATAAGTTAGTTTCTCCTTATTTAATAAGAGAATGTATGTAAAGCCCCAAGACAGTATGTTCATAAATATTGGCTATCGTATTTCAGTTCGCCTCAGTGTGCATCTGATTTGGGGTAAAGGTATGATTTGATTTGATTTAATTGACTGATTGATTTGACAGATATTTACCAGTACCTGCTAAGGATCAGGGACTTCTCTAGCCTCTGGTGATACAGGGATGAATAAGAAACAAGGTCCCTGCTTTGGTGGAGCTTATGTTCTAGAGGGAGACACGCACCGTGAACTATTTAACAAATAGAAAAGATGGCCAGGCGTGGTGGCTCATGCCTGTAATCCCAGCACTTTGGGAGGCCAAGGTGGGCAGATCATTTGAGGTCAGGAGTTCAAGACCAGCTTGGTCAACATGGTGAAACCTCATCTCTATTTAAAAAAATAATAATAATAATAGAAAAAGTAGCTGGGTGTGGTTGCGTGTGCCTATAATCCAAGCTACTTAGGAGACTGAGGCAGAAGAGTTGCTTGAACTTGGGAGGCGGAGGTTGCAGTGAGCCAAGGTCACGCCTTTGCACTCCAACCTGGGCAACATAGCAAGACTCCATCTCAAAAAAAACAAAAAGAGAGAGATGTAGGCCAGATGAGCCTGCAATCCCAGCACTTTGGGAGACCAAGATAGGTGAGTTCAGGAGTTTGGTACCAGCCTGGCTAACATGGTGAATCCCCATTCACAGAGAAATACAAAAAAATTAGCTGGACGTGGTAATGTGCACCTCTAGTCCCAGCTACTCCAGAGGCTGAGATGAGAGGATTGCTTGAGCCTGGGAGGTCAAGGCTGCAGTGAGCCATGATTGCACTGCTGCACTCCAGCTTAGGCAACAGAGTGAGACCCTGTCTCCAAAAAGAAAAAGAAAAATAAGAGAGATGCTGGGTTGTGATAAGCACTGTGCAGAAAATCAACAGGGAAATGTGAGAGTGTAATGGGTGGGGCTGAGAAGGTATCATCTCTCTCATCTCCAGGGAGTAGGATGTTTGAGCTCAGACCTGAATGGTGAGAAGGAGGTGTGTTCAAAGATCTGAGAGAAGGGCATCTAGGGCAGGAAGATGAGCAAGGAGCTCCATTCGACTTTCAGAGGTACAAAAAAATGGCCTCTGGGCTCCCTGAAATAACTTCTTAGAACACCCCTCACAACCAAGGGCAAGGGGTTATGGGGAGGGATGCATTGGACAGCGTGATCTAAACCCGTGTTTGGTGAAAAGATGGAAATATTTACTACCTGGGCCTTTATGGGGAAAATGTGCTGGCCCCTGATCTAAGGTCCCTTTCAGCTTGGACAGTGCATACACGTGCAAGCGCAGGTGGGAAGGGCAGCTTGCCAGTGCAGGAAGTCAGCTAGCAGCCTTCTGGGCACCCAGGCTCCAGGCGGGGCTCACTCACCAGCCTAGAGATACCCCGACAAAGGCAGTGTGTCTGTCCAGGAATGCAAATTGCCTCCAGCCTTGAACTGCTGGGATCACAGTGTCCATGTCCCCCAAATGGGAGGGACTGGACCCTGAGCTCTTAGAGGTCAAAATCTGATTTCACTTAAAGGATTTCTCCTCAGAACCCAAGTGTAGTGACTCATGCCTATAATCCCAACACTTTGGGCAGCTGAGGCTGGCGGATGGATCACTTGAGGTCAGGAGTTCCAGATTAACCTGACCAACATGGTGAAACCCGTCTCTACTAAAAATACAAAAATTAGCCAGGTGTACTGGTGGGCACCTGTAATCCCAGCTACTTGGGAGGCTGAGGCAGGAGAATCGCTTGAACCCGGGAGGCAGAGGTAGCAGTGAGCTGAGATCACGTCGCTGCACTCCAGCCTGGGTGATGGAGTGTGACTCCGTCTCATAAAATAAAATAAAGAATTTCTCCTGAGAAAGGAAGGAGAAGAGGAGCCATGGGCCATTGCTACCATTTACTGAGTGCTCACCATATGCCATACTAGGCTGTTTTATGAACAATTCTGCAGTGTATTGACTCCATCCCCATAACCCTGCCTGGTAGGGACTGCTTTATTCCTCTTTCATGGTTGAGAGAACTGACATCAGGTGTAATGAGCTGCTGTGTTCAAAGCTACACAGCCAGCAAACAGGCTGCCTGCTTCTGACCTCAGGTCCTTCACTACACAACCATGCCCGCTATTTTCCCAGCCAAGGGCTGGTGAGTCTTTTCTTGTTTGCAGGCCTGAATTAAGTCATGCTTAGACCCCTAAGCTGTGTTCATTCAGCACCTGTCTATAAGTGAGAGACTTTAGAAAAGGAGAAAACGAAGGAGGTCAGTGTATTCTTACCTGCTGCCTTGTTCTTGGGGGACACTCTAAGGCTCCTCACAAGGTGGTTAACTGTGGGCATAGCAGCTGGTCCAGAAATGGCTGTAGAACAGCATGGTAGCCTTGCACTCTTAGCTCCAGTTCTGGGCTGCAGGAACAGCTGCTGAGCTCAGAGTAGTAGTCTCTCCCTTGCTGACCTTAGAGCAATAGGCATTGGTGAAGCTGAAGGAATGCCTGGCCTTTTCTCATGCAGATCCATTTCCGGGCCTCATCATGGCCTTTCTATAGAGGCCAGTCTGAGACAAAGCTGTTGTCCATGAATAGGGTCAGCCTGTCTGTGGCCATGAGTGGTCATGGGATGAGGTGGTGCCTGTGAGGGAGAGAGAAGGGGCCAGAAAGACAGTGGGCCCTAACACTTCAAAGAAAGGTGGCAGAGGAGGGGACAACGTAGGAGTCACTGGGCAGTGACTCCCAGCTCTGCCGTTTATCAGCTATGTGAAGTCAGGCAGGTATAATGTGACGGATGTGAGTTTCTGCTTTGGAGCTTGACCACCTGGATTCAGATGCCAGTTCCTCCACGTACTGTGTGAGGTGACCTTGAGCATGCTACTTAAGCCCTTCATGCCTTGGTTTCCTCATCTGGGCTTGTTGTGAGATTTGAATGAATCGATACCTGTGACACACTTAGAGCTGGTGCTGGACGTGGAGCTGGAGTTCAGCACATGCTGCTGTGTTACGTCATTTTGCCTCTGGATCTCAGTTCCTCAACTGTAAAATGGGAGCAGCAATGCCGTTTTCTTAGGGGTTCCTGCAAGGGCTAAATGAGTGAATATACTTCAAGCAGGTCTGGCAATTATATGGAAGACACTTAATAGACACCTTTCTTGACCTCAAGTGGCCCCCAGCCATGGCACCTGCTAGTGGAAATGTTTGTCATTGGGTAGACTGACAGCAGTGCTTGCAGCCCTGGCTGGAGTTATCTGGGCTAGGAAAGTATGGGTGGTGGGTGCCATTGCCCTCTCCCCGATTATCTGCTGTCATCTCTATGGCACAGTGGTTAAAAGCGTGGTCTCCGAACCAGATACCTGGATTTGAATCCTAGCTTCACCACGGAATAGCTAGAGCTGTGAAACGTGGATGATGGATATGCGTCGCTGTGAATACAGCCTTACAACGGGCCTGGCATTAGTAAAGAGTGTTAGCTATTATCATTGCAATGTGGGGACTCCTACATGCCTGAACTGATAGGCCTTAGAAGTTACTAAGCAACTAAAAAGAGAAAATGGCAGAAATGAACTGCTCTGCTTCTGGATGTTATATTGTTCATATATTTCAGCTCGGCCTTCTTCCCCACGTGTAGATTATAACTGGCCCTACATTTTTTAGCCTTGAATATATCTTGACTCAGCCCATCTCAGAAGCCTCCCCTCTTCCTCCTGAGGAAATGTGAGATTTCTCTGACACCATTTTTGGGTCTTGGAAGACCCTGTCTTCTGTTCTCCTGAAGAAGATAGCTGGCCAGACCCAGGCCTTGCTGTTGACTAGGAGCTCGGTGCTATTAACAGAACGCACCAGGGTACCAGCACCACAGCCCAAGGGACAAGAACTCACAGAATCAGTTGGAAGAATGACTACTCACAGGGAGAAAACCGAGGCTGCAAGAAGCAAAATATATTAGAATTTTTCACATCAAATGATATATTTAAGATATGTGCACCTTTCTGCAATTATACAGGCAGCAGGAAAAAAAAATATGTGCATTTCATTTTATGTATATTTTACCTTAAACGTGGGCCAGACCTGGTGGCTCACACCTGTAATCCCAGCAGCACTTTGGGAGGCCAAGGCAGGAAAATCGCTCGAGGGCCCACGAGCCTGGGCAACCTAGGGGACCCTGTCTCTACAATTTTTTTTTTATTAGCCAGGTATGGTGGTGTATCTATAGCCCCAGCTACCAGGGAGGCTGAGGTGGGAGGATTACTTGAACCCAGGAGTTCGAGGCTGCAGTGAGCCATGGTCATGGCACTGTACTCCAGCCTGGGCTACAGAGCAAGACCCTGTCTCTAAAAACCAAACCAAAACAAAACAAAACCTTGAACAAATATTGAACTCTAGCCAATGAGATACATCCTGAAATATTTGGGAGGAAATGTATTGCTTTTGCAGTTTGGTTGAAATGCACCACAAAATATAGATTGATGAGTGAGTAGAAGGATAGATGGGTGTGAACAGATATGTGCTCAAGCAAGGAGAATAAAACCTAATCATGGAATCTAGGTGGTGAGTATTTGAGTGTCTTGAAATTTCTCTATATATTTGAAAAATGTGATAAAATGTTGCCAAAAATATTGTAAAGTTACTAGATAAAAACAACAAAAAGTTCACAAAGGAAAATATAAAAGATGCTGGAAATGTTTACAAATGTTTAAAATGCTGTTTGGAAAACGAGAGTTCACTATGAAGAAAAATAAAGCTAGGCCCATGTATTTTCTGCAATAGATTTTTTTTGTATTAGAAAATAGCAATATAGATAGATAGATAGATAGATAGATAGATAGATAGATAGATAGATATTTAGAGGAAGAATATTCTAGACAGAAAAAAAAAGCAAGTGAAAAGCCCATGTGTGGTCTCAGTGAGGCCAGTCCAGCTGGCTTGTGAGAGGAGGAGGTGGTGGGAGCCGAGGGCAGAGGGAAGCTGGAGGTTGAGATCTTATAGGGCCTTAAGACCTGGCCACATTTTCCGATTTTGACTTCTCAGTGCCACAGGCAAATATTAAAGGACGGCGCTAGGAGTGACGTGATATGACTTGAGGAGGTCTGCTCTGGTTGCTGTGTGGGGACAGACTGCAAAGTGACAAGGGTGGAAGCTAGGAGAGCAGATTGGAGCCCTGATATCAGGTCAAAGGAGAGGTGGCCGTGACTTGGGTAAGATGGCAGCATGTGAGCAGGTGAAACTGGTTGGATTCCATGTCTGTTCTGAAGGTAGTCAACAAGATTTATTGGATTGGTTGTGAGGTAAGAGGAGAGGAACCAAGACTGATTCCAGATTTTCAGTCTAAGCAGGTAGAAAAGTAGGTAGCACTTACCAACACCATGTGATGGGGGAGAAGCAGGCTTTTGAAGGGAGGGAACAAGAGTTCAGTTGTCTGCAACTGATATGTGAGCAGTGCTTATTAGAGCAGGTAGAAATGTCAGTGCACAGTTGGCTAGGGGAATCTGGAGTCGGGGAAATTCAGGCTTGGGGATAATTTTGAGTGCCATCAGCATGTAGATGGTAATTAAAGTCATGGAAGTAGATAGTGTTGAGGTTAATAAGGGAAGGGTATAAAGGCTGAGCGCCATGCACTCCCAGGTATAGAGGACAGGAAGATGGGGAAGAGCAGCAAAGGTGCCTGAGCAGCTGCAGGGCTGGGGAGAGTCCAGAGAGTGGGTAACTGCTTCAAAGGCTTCCGTGACTCCTTCTCTACCCCAGGTTTCTTTTCTCTCTTCTTACCATCTTTGCTATTGCTCTGGAGCCAATTGTCCTAAAGTAGCCCCTCCATCCTATTCCAAGCTCATAAAAGCCACAGTGGGAATGTAAGTCCAAACTCTCTGATCTGCCATCCAAGACCCACCATGATCTCTTTCTTTCTCTACTGCCTGGTTTCACCTTCTCCGCCAGCCCCAGCCCCTGACCCTCACCTCACTGCCCACAACCCTGCAAACCACCCTCCGCTTTCCCAGCACGCCATTTGTTTTCTCTTTCCACATCTTCAGCCTTGATTCTCCACTCGTGGTCTATCTCCTGGAGGGATCCTTTCTTCACTGAAGTCACTAATCTGTTTCTTCTCTAAATTCCTAGTCAGAGGTAATACCAAACATTGTATCTGTTTTTCTTCTTCTTCTTTTTTTATTTTGAGATGGAGTTTCACTCTTTTTGCCCAGGCTGGAGTGTGGTGGCGCCATCTCAGCTCACAGCAACCTCTACCTCCCAGGTTCAAGCGATTTGCCTGCCTCAGCCTCCTGAGTAGCTAGGATTACAGGTGTGCGCCACCACACTGGCTAATTTTATACTTTTAGTAGAGTTGGGGTTTCTTCATGTTGGTCAGGCTGGTCTCAAACTCCCAGCCTCAGGTGATCTGCCCGCCTCCGCCTCCCAAAGTGCTGGGATTACAGGCGTGAGCCACTGCGCCGGGCCCTGTTTTTCTCCTTCTCTAGTTCCCACCCAGACAGTGTCCTGAGGTTTGGGAACATGAGCCTGTACTCCCCAGAGCCATCTCACCAGTCCTTTACATACCTTAGATGGGAAGGAGAACATGAGTGCTGTGCCACACAACACTGCACGGAAACCTGGAAGGATTCATATAGGACTGGGATTTTGAGTGTGGGGTCAGAGGTTAGGTTCTTCCTCTGGTTCTATCACCACAGCCAAGTCATTTAACATTCCTGAGCTCCATTTTCCTATCCTCCAAATGGCTATGAATATGCCTAATTCAGGGCGATTGTAAGAATGACGGGGAATGCATTTCTCATAATGTGCTTAGCACAGTTCGTGTATGTTCTAAGCAGGCAGTAAGCGGTAGCTTTTTATTATTGCTATTATAAATACTATTATTACGCTTGGCCTTCCCAGTAGAGATGCACAGGCATCAACAAAGATGGGGGTGCTTTGGCCTGTTCACTCTGCCCTTTAGCTCTCCCGTGAGGTGTTTGGCTGGTGCTGGCAAGGGTGCAGGGGTGGCCCTCATGCCGTGACTTCAGGGAACCTATGTGTTAAATGGGGAGATGCCATGAGACCGAGACCCAACCAGTACGCCAAGATGTATAAGCCTTGAGGATTGTGCTTACAACTTCTAAACTAGGCAGCAGTGTGAGCGAACTTCTGAGGCCAAAGGGCAGAATGTCTGCAAATAAAACTGTCCCTGAAAATCCAGGCCCTGCAGCTACTGGTTACAGTTGGTCATGGAGGAGGAGACACTAGCTCAGGGTGGCAGGGAAGAGCAGAGTGGAACAGCATATTTCTCAGGGGAATTAGTTGGTTTTTTTTAGGAAACACACAAAGGATAGGATACCTTTTTCTATTTTTCTTCTGTAAATCTCTAAGATTGATAAGTGGTGTATAATTGTTACTCAGGAATAACTGGATGTGTCCCAGATACAGAAGAGAGTCTGGAGATGTCAGGGCAGTGTCAAGTCAGATGAGATGTACCTCCTCACCCAGAGCAGCACTTAAAGTTCCCCTGGGGAGCTCCTACTGGCCAACCCCTTCTCAGAGATTCCTCCACAGCTAGAACATCAGGTGATTTTGGGCATATACCCTGGCATCAGAGGTTAGGTTTTCACCCTGGTTCTGCTACCATCGCCATGTCATTTAACCTTCCCGAGCGCCAGTTCCCCACGTGCCAAATGAGGATAAATATCCCTAATTCAGGGTTATTGTAAGAATGAAGCAAGGCCAGGCACAGTGGCTTATGCCTATTATCCCAGCACTTTGGGAGGCCGAGGCAGGTGGATCATGAGGTCAGGTGTTCGAGACCAGCCTGGCCAATATGGTGAAACCCTGTCTTACTAAAAATACAAAAATTAGCTTGGCATGGTGGTGCATGCCTGTAGTCTCACTTACTCCAGAGGCTGAGGCAGGAGAATCACTTGAATCCAAGAGCAGAGGTTGCAGTGAACCGAGATTGAACCACTGCACTCCAACCTGGGCGACAAAGCAAGACTCTGTCTCAAAAAGAAAAAAAAAAGTGAAATGCATTTCTTAAAACATGCTTAGCACAGTTCTTGTACATTATAAGCAGGCAGTAAGTGTTAGCCCCATCTCTCGTGAGTATCCCCGATCACTGCCCTGCAGGGGTGAGGCTGTGCAGCCAGGCCCCTACTGTAAGCCCTCCCACAACACACACATACTGGCAGGTGGGTCGCACCTTCGATTTGAAAACTCTTCGTCCTGCGATTCTGAATCAAGCTGTTTTTATTCACGGTAAACCAGTAACAACCAGGGGCTTCCTGCCTGGATTCAGATAAGTGGCTGGTTCTGAGATCCAGGGAGGCTGCAGAGCCACACCAGGAAGTATGGTGGCAAGTCCCTAGCACCAGCGCAGTGCCCCTGGGGAGCTGGCCTGCAGACCAGTGTGCCAGGAGGCTGTGGCTACCAGGGAGACAGCACCATGCATGACCTCCCCCATGCCCAGCTTGCTGCCAGGGCCACCAGCTCATGAGAGGAGGCTTGCACTGTCCAAGCCCAAACTCCCACTGTGGTGGCACCTGCCAGGGTGACTTCTCAGGACTTGCACAGGCTCAAGCTCTGTCCAGCCTATGATCTCCCCCGCTGCGGAAGCACATGAAGCTTAGGCTGGACATGCCTTAGTCATTCCATGCAGAGGCCCTGTGAACCTAGCCTGAACCCCAGCTCCATTCAGGAGGCCACAGTGTGCTCAATGCAGGGAAGCAGCCAAGTCCTCTCGTTTCATCCTGACCTCACCGCTGAGGTCCGGCTTCACTGTCAGTGAACCCGGTGAGAGCACAGACTGTGGACCAATACTACCTGGGTTCAAATTCAGATTTGACTGCTTATTCTTTATGTGACCTTAAAGATATTTCTTGCCCTCTTTACTCAAAGAGATGATAAGGGTGCCTGGAGCAAGTTACTTAACTTTTCAGTGCCTTAGTTACCTCACTTATAAAGGGGATGATAATAACACCTTTGTAGGGCAGTTGCAAGGATGAAATACACAAAGCAATTAGAGCAGTGCCTGGCAAGTAGCATGTGCCGGGCACAGTGCAGTTTCGCTCTCACAGCTGTCCTTTCTAGGTGAGGTGCAAGGTGGGTAAGCGGGCTAGAGAGCGCCACAACCTGCTCAGGTGCTGGCTTCTGCACTCCACCTCGCTGCAGTGTCTGGACACACGGCTCTCAAGGAACACAGGGACAGGTTCAGAAGTGGAAATGAAGCCTGAAGACTGCTACCTCCTGGCTTAGCCCTAGGTCCCCTCAGCATCTCCCTCTGGGGACTGAATCTCTTGTGCATTCCTGACACAGCCCCAGCACACTGACCTACTTGTTGGCTGGCAAGAGGGGCAGCTAGAAGATGCACCATGTCAAGAAGTGGGTCGTGTTTGCAGGGCCCACTGGGGAGAAGCAGGAGGCCCATGTGAGCTGGGGCCACCCGGTCCTAGTGTCCTGACTGTGGGTCCCCATCCCTCCATCCCTGCCTCTTGATAAACAGTTGATTTTTCCATGTGGTGTTTGTCCCTCCCCTGTGCTAACGTGGAGGCCTGAACTCCGCCGTGCTTATCTATACAATGGATTTCCTGCTGGCGTTGGCTCTGCCCTGCTCCCCACTGGGTAATAATTTATGTCACCTGAGCACACAGATATGGTGACATCCATGATGCTGGTGGCCTTGGCAGACCCCAGCTCCCCCAGTCTGGGTGGGAATCTGCAGATGTGAACCCCCACTGGTGTGAACTGAACATCCCAGTTGTGCATGGAAAGGCAGAACTGGGTGGGTGGAGAGGGTGTGGAGAGTTCATCTGTCAGCTGTCAGTTGAGACCTTCTGGGTGGCAGGCCTGGTACTGGGCTCTGAGCACACAGAAATACAGAGGACGGGGGCGGCCTTAAAGAAGCCCTTGGACTGGCTGTGGGTCACACACAGACAACTGTGACCTGCAGAGCTGGTTCTGGGGAAGCAGAAAGGACAGAGTTCATGGGAACACAGGCAGGAGCATACAATCTGAGTTTTAATGAAAAGTTTTCCTTCCTTGAACATAAGGCCTGGCTGGGTCTGAGGAAAGAGCTCCTTTGGGTCAAGTTATCACAACCCTTTGCATCTGTGGTCTGTCTGGACCACATCCAGCGTCCAGAGCATCTGCAGTGGGCATGCCGGGGAAGTCCTCCTCTCTCCCACTCCTCTGCCCAGGCATGTGGCTGCCATGGTATTTGGCCTTTTGTCAGAACACCGAGTTCCCATGTTAATCACAATAAGCGCGTTCAGAGAAGACCTGGCCTGGCCCCTGCAAACAAGCCGTCTCTCTGGCCTTGATAACATCTGTACCGAATTTTCTTCCTTTATATAATTAGGCCTGTTGGTATTTGCTTTGACTTTAGGTTACGGTATGACTGGCATCTCTGAAATTTCAGGCCCGAAATATGTACTGGGGCCCAGGATGGTGGGAAAACTGAGCTTTCGCCAATGGGATTTTAGGTTTAGCCAAGAGCATCAGAAACCGTACACCAGCTACTGTTTGCCTGCAAAAGGCACGGCTGCCCCCTGACTGGTGGGAAAGGGATCTCCTGCCTTGTCCGGGAGGCAGTGCTGGGTCAGGTCCGGGGGACAGAAGGATGCAGGGTGCTCCCCTCCTTCTTTCCTGCCCCTGTTCACCCCACGTCCTCCCACCCCTGCTTCATTTCTGGCCCCGAAGGGACAGAACTCAGCAAACAGGAAAAGATGTACTAACGGCAAAGAAATGCAGGAATCCAGACCTAACCCCAAAGCAAACCTCACCCGTGTTGGGGCTTGGAGTCGTGCTTTGAAATGACCGTCATTGTCTGGCTATGTCCAAGCCCGAGGAGCTGCCTGGGGAGTGAGATAAAGAGTAGTGCTGAGCTTGGGAAGCAGGGCATGGTTCTTTCCTGGTGGCTCTATCCAGAGAGGATGCACATGGGCTTGCACGCCCACTCACTCCCTGATGTCTCTGGAGCTGGATCTCAGTGGTGACCTCATTTCCCTTAATTAGGTGTCTACAAACTCTCTGGAAGGTTCCAACCAGCGGGCCACACTGATTGTGGTGTGGGAGCTCCTGATATGCTTGTTTGCACTTTCCTCTTGGGACCCTGCAGGCCCAGCTGAGTGATAACTGGATGATGGAACATTTGCTAGAGGAAGGGGAATGTGCTTTTTTAAGATAAGGTTTGATCTCAAGCAGAAAGACAGTTTCCAGATGCCTCCGCAGTGTTAAGGAGTGAGGAGTGGGTGCAGATCCTCTTGCCTGTTGCCTTGCTGGGGATGGTCAGATCTCTAGGAAAACTCCTGCCTTAGGAAAGAGTTTCTTCTGATTCTTTCAGGCAGAGTATTGCCATCTTCCTCTCGTTTTAGGCAGTATCGATGCTGCTCCTCATAAGATTTTCTTTGAATGGAAGGGCTTTTGCCCAATACAGCTATCCTAGGTCATCGTGTGTCTTCCCTGGGGAAGGATCCTTGTCTTTTTCAGCATGCGGTGTCCATTGAGGACCGAGCATGGGACTCGTGCAGAATCCTCTTTTGTCACCTCTGCCCACATGGCCCAAATGCCAACAGGACCAAGGCCATCAAAGATGCCTTTGGCACTTAAGACTTTCACCATTTGGCTCCAGACTAACTCTTATCTCTTTTTCTCCCAAAGTATCTTTTCTTTTCCCAAAGTATCCTTCTCTCTATCCACCTTGAACTTCTTTCTCTTTCTCTTTGAAAGGGCAGTTCCCTCTGCTGAAATGTTCTTTTTTCTTTTTTATTCCTGGCAAACCAGAAGCAGTCCAGCACGGTAGGCTCTGGAATGAGACTCCCTGGGTTTGAATCCTGGTTCTGCCCCTTTCAATCTGTAAAAGCATGAGCCAATTAAGTAGCTGCTTTGTGCCTCAATTTCCCCGTCTGTGAAAGGGGCATCATAATAGTTCCTGAGATTTGTTGTAAAGATTAAGAGCTAAAACACAGAAACTACTTGAAACCGTTTGACCCATAGTAAGTGTTTAACAAATGTAGGCTAAAGTAATAATTTGAAGACTCACCTCTGTGAAATATTTTCCAACTTACGAGGCAGGATTAGTTTTTCCCTCTGGGCTCCAGATAAAACCAGCCACATAAGGTTCTAGTTTGTTTGTTTGTTTATAAGTTATGTATTTTACCCCTAGCCTGAGAGTTTCTAGAAGATAGGGCCTAGGTCTCAGCAATGAGAATGACACCATTTACACTAGTGTGTGCCAAGCTCTGTACCATATGTTATTTTCCTCATGCACTTTTTTTATGATGACATAATTCACATTTACCTCTTATAGTACACAATTCAGTGGTTTTAGCATATTTGCAAAGTTGTGCAACCATCACCACTATCTAATTCCAAAACAGCTTAAAAACACACCCTGTATCCATTAGTGGTCATTCCCCAATTCTCCCTCCACCATGTCCCATGGATTTGCCTATTCTGGACATTTCATATAAACAGAATACAATATGTGTCCTTTTGTGTCTGGTTTCTTTCACTTAGCACAGTGTTTTTAAGGTTTGTCCATATATTAGAATTCTTTCCTTTTTATGACTGAATAATATTCCATTATGTGGATATACCACATTTGGTTTCTCCATCAATGGTGGCAATTTCGGTTGTTCTTACTTTGGGGCTATGATGAATGATGCTTCCATGAACATTCATGACAGGATTTTGTGTGAACATGTTTTCATTTCTCTTGGGTATATATATGTAGGAGTTTAAACCTCTATGTTTAACTTTTGGAGGGATGATCAAACTGTTTTCATGTATCTGTATCAATTTATTTTCCCACCAGCAATGTCTGAGGGTTTCAGTTTTTCCATATCCTCACCCACACTTGCTGTTCTCTTTCTCATTGTAGCCATCCTAGTGGGTGTGAAGTGATTTCTCACCGTGGCTTTAGTTTGCATTTCCCTGATGGCAAATGGGGTTGAGCATCTTTTCATGTACTTAGTGACCATTTGTATATCTTCTCTGAAGAAACATCTATTCAGATCCTTTGCCCAGTCTTTAATGGGGCTATTTGTATCTTTATTACTGAGTTGTGAACATCCTTTATATATTTTGGATACAAGTTCCATATCAGATATATGATTTGTCACTATTTTCTCCCTTCTGTGTGGTTGTCTTTTCACTTTCTTGATGGTGGCCTTGGAAGCACCAAGTTTTAATTTTAAAATCCAATTTGTCAATTTTTTCTTTAGTTGTTTGTGCTTTTCCTGTTATATCTAAGACACTATTACCTAATTCAAGACCACAAAGATGTACCATATGCTTTTAAAGTGATCTTATTTACAATAACCTTATGAGGAGAGTAGTAGACCCACACAGATCAGGAAGCTAAGTGGTCAAATGCCGGAGCTGGGACTGAAGCCCAGTTCACTTTAACTCTGAACCTCAGTGCATCTTACTGTGCCTCCTCCCCAAGTCCCTTTCCCTCTGCACTCCTCACAGGGCCTGGCGCAGTGGTTGGTGCATGGCAGGCGCACAGGTAAGGTACATTGGGTGGATGAATGACAGGCCCTAACAGGTACATAGTTTGCACTTGCTGGTTGGTTCAGGTAGACTGGGATTTGCACCTCAGTTTCCCTGCTGACTGGGGGTTCGTGTCAGTGATGCTAGAGGTTGCTCAGTCTCTTTCCTCTCTCACCTCTGCAGTGTCTCATCATTGGGGGAGGACCCTGTGGCTTGCGCACTGCCATTGAACTTGCCTATCTGGGAGCCAAAGTGGTCGTGGTGGAGAAGAGGGACACCTTCTCCAGGAACAATGTGCTACACCTCTGGCCTTTCACCATCCACGACCTTCGGGGCCTGGGAGCCAAGAAGTTCTATGGGAAGTTCTGTGCTGGCTCCATCGACCATATCAGTGAGTGGAGTCTATGGTGATATCCCAGGAAGGGAGGGGACTGACCCTGGGTGGAACATATCTCTCCATGTCTAGGAGTCCCCAGCTTGTCTGTCTTAGTCCCTGGGGGCACCATATATTGGACTGACAGACATCTAGTAAAAGGCCGGCTTTGTGCATTGTGCTGGCTATCCCCCAGCAGGCTGTAAGCATGAGGTCAGGGACTGCAGCTTGCCTTAATCACCAGAATATCTCCAGGACAGGAAAGAGTGCTTGACTCATAGCAGATGCTTGATAAACGTCTGTTGGATGAATGAGTGAAATAGAGAAACAGAGGCAGAGGTAAATAGCATAGTCTGCACCCTGAAGGAGCGCACTGAGATGTTGTTGGTAATAATGTGCTTTAATAGGGTTAGTCACACTTGCTAAAGGAGTTTGGAGGAAGGGGCCACACAAAACCATTAACAGGCCAGATAGTCAAGACCCTCCATGCAAAGGAGTTTGGACATTGTGCTGGTGGTGCTGGGCAGCCATGGCAGGTTTTAGAGCAGAGGAATGAAACCATTGGATCTTTGTTTCCTGATGGGTTCCATACCAAAGTTTTAAAAATCTGAACTTTAAAAAGAAAGAGAACATCATGATGGGCCTCAGCCAGAATAGGACGGAAAATAGGCAACATGGACTCCAGGTCCTGGGCATCGCTGAATGCTTACATAGGGCAAGATGAGTGCCGAGGCCCTTCTGCTCTGATGTTCCTCAAGTCTGGAGCTCTCAGGGCTGGGTCTCTGCAGACAGCCTTTGGGAAAGGCAGCCTCCCTCCTTGCAGCTTTGCAGTGGTCCTTAGCTGTTTTATATGCAGCTGACCCTTGAACAACACAGGTTTGAACTGCAAGAGTCCACTTATACATGGTTTTTTTTTCATCCAAACACCTGCAGGTTGTAAAACCCACCTCTATAGAAAGCTGATGTTTTGTATACTTGAATTCCACAGGGCAAACACAGGACTTAAATATGCATGGATTTTGGAATACTCAGGGGTCCTGGAACTAATCTCCAGCAGATTAGGGATAATTGTATAGCAATAGTGACCCATGAAAGGGAGGTTAACAAGCTCAAGAGTCTGAACAGATTTGCGTCCAAAATATGTCTCTTCCATTTCTGTCTGACTTGGGGCAAAGCCCACATCCCTTCAAACCTCAATTTTATCTCCTGTAAAGTGTGATTAATCTCTGTCTCCTAGAATTGGTGAGAGGATTAAATGAGGTCAGGTTTGTGATATACTTAGCACTATGCCTAGCACATAGTAAGTGCTCAGGAAAAATGCTTTGCAGCCCATGCTGTACAGTGAGCGAGAAGCAGCCATGGTCCCCAGACTTCAGAATCCAGGGCTGCTTTCTCCCAGCCAGTGTTTCTCAGTGGGGGTGGTGGGAAGGAGGGCCCTGAGAGCCATGTTCTTATGAGGACAACAATTGATGGGAAAAAGGAATGCAGCTTGGGCGGGAACAACTGGAGAGAATTATCAGTCACATAGGGTATAATTTATTCAGATGCAGGAGAATTTACCAGCTGTGGCCCCAGAGTTTATTCCCACTTGGAGATGAGAAAATTCCAGGAGTCCAGTGGAAATTTGGATTTGCTTAGAGAGCTGCAGTGTCAGCTTTCAAGATGTGCTCTCCTACCCACAGAAGAATGTGTGTTGGTTACCAATTTAGAACCACTGTATCGAGCACCACTTTTTCATCAAGTTCTCTTGGGAGGCAGAGCTGGGTACCAGAAAGCCTTGTGGGGTCCTGGGCTTGTTGGGCTGGCTTCCTGGTCAGGAGCCCTTCTCTGCCCTCACTGATGGGGCTTTCATTTAACCCCTAGTCCTTGGAAGTACTTCAGCATCCCATATTGCCAGTGGGACTCTCGAAATAACATTGAGACAGTCAGAATGATCATTGTCAAGAGTAGCTCCAGTACTTGCAAGAAAGGAGAATTTATTAAGCACCTACTGTGTGCTGGAACCAGACTGAGTAGGACCTCAGAACCATAAAGAGAGGCCAGGCCTCCTCTGGAAGGGTGGTGCATGGTAGGAGGTGGACTGGGCTCTCTATGCCCAGTTGATTGGGTTTGGCTGAGCCCAGCCACATCTCTAGCCCCAGCTGCATCATCATACTCAGCACTACTTAGCGGTTCTCCATGTCTCTGTTAACATTCTCCTCCAGTTCCCATTGTGGCCATGCTAAACCTCCACCATGATGACCTCATTCCTAGCAGATAGCCTCCCTCCTGTGCTGGGGGAAGAGGAAGCACTCCCAATCTGGGCCCGCTTCCCTCTCCTGTACCCCAGCACCCATTCCTTCCTCATGCCCCCTACCAAATCACAGCTGGCACCTCCTTTCCAATTCCAGTCCCTCTGGCTTCCTGCCTCTCCCCCTGCCCTGTCACTGAGCCTTCCTGCTCCTCCCCTCACGCTGGACCTCCAGCCCTCTGTTGTTGCCCTGCTACCTTCCCTTGCCATAAGGTATTTATTCTAGAAAGAAAGGCGTAGGCATTCAAAGCTCCTTCTGTCACAGTCTGCTCTCTTCCCCACCACTGTGCTAAAGAGATTTTCATGAAAGTCTTCAAAAGTTTCCTAACCCCAAGTTCACTGGCCTCTTGTCACCTTCACAGTCCTTCATCTCTCTGTTGGAGTTGATATTCTTGGTCCCTTCTTTCTTGGCTTCCAGGACCCCCACGAAGACTCTGTTCTACCACTGCCACCCTCCCCCAACCACCATGTCTTGCCCCATTCTGTTTACCTCTGTTCACCTCTGTTCCCTCGATTAGAAGATGTGTTCTGTATCTCCTGTACCTAGCATGGCACCTGGCATAGTATAGATGCTCAATAAATGCTAAATGAGTCCAGCCCACCAAATACAGAAGGGCCCACAGAAAGTTTAAAACTTCTCACTCTGCAGAAAATTATTTGGAGGCATATCTATTTGTGCTGAATGGCAGGAAATAAAACAGGGAAATGAGATTCCACTCACTGAGGGAGTTTTGAACGGTGGGTAGGAGATGGGGAACCGTGACACTTTGTGGGGAGAATTTCCTAACCAGTCCTCACCACTGCATGTTTAAGAACTGACACGTGGGCCCCATATAATGAGTCACTGATCACGGACTTCACTAAGGCCCTTTACTCTCTCTTTGCCTAGTCCTCTTTCCATCTTCATCTCATCGAACCCAGAGCCCAGCTGGTAGGGAAAGAGGCTGGAAAGACAGAGCCTCCCTTGTTATAGCATCATCTAGTGCTAGAACAGGGTCTAGAAAGAGGACAGACGTGGGTCTACATTCTAGTTTTGCTCCGTGTTACCTGAGCAAGTCACTTAACCTTGTTAAGCCTCAATTTCTCATCTACAGAATGAGGATAATAATGGTTCCAAAGGACCACTGTAAGAGTAAGGTGAGAAAACACAGAGTGCTTGGTGCATAATCCGACGCCATAATGGTATACTGCTGTGCTCAAAGGTCACCGAGTGGCAGTGACTATGTAGCATTCTGCATAGAGGTGGTGTTCAGGCATTGCTGTGATGGTTCCTCTCTCCTTCCTGTCCAACAGGTATTCGCCAACTACAGCTCATTCTATTCAAGGTGGCCCTGATGCTGGGAGTTGAAATCCATGTGAATGTGGAGTTTGTGAAGGTTCTAGAGCCTCCTGAAGATCAAGAAAATCAAAGTACAGTATAATTATCCTTTTCTGCCTAGAAAGCAGATATTACAAAATAGAAATCCCATTTGCTGCTTGCAAAGGCTGTTTCTGTAAGAGTTATTCTTATTGGGAGCTGGTTGGCATAACTCCATTGAAGGGTATTTTGCTGTTGTTGACCATTGCTATGACTTTAGCTTTGCTCTTTGGCTCCAAGGGGATTTATGATTAAGCCATTAAACCTATCATTTGGTTACCCTGTCCCAAGGGGGTGCTACTTTGGTAAAGCAAATCTAATCAATAAGTGGTACAGAAGACATAGATTTGGTTGTTTGGTGAAGTTCATTCACGTGTTCTACAAGCTGTGTGTGTATTTCATATATGGATATGTGGATGCACTTTTACCCATGGCACATTTTAAAATCCAGCAAAGCGAAGCTTCTAGAGCAACTGTGAAATAAGGTCCAAGATGTTATTTGGTATAGAATACTTTTAACCATATCGTGGTGTCATTTATAAACTATGATATTTGCCTGTAGAGGCAGATCTTAATGTTTCTCTTTTTCCTTTTAGTACATTGGTTTAATTTCTTATCCCTTACACAAACCATGGTCAAAGAGTTTGTTCACGATGCCTGTGCATCTCACTTATTATCAGAGTCATCTATTGCCTTGGAAGGGCTTTGAGTTTGGGACCAGCTTAGTGTCAGAGACCTTGTAGTTTCTCACCTAGGGTACATTTCTGATTTCTCCTGTCCTCTGTCCAGAATATTTGAGAATTTGGGGGAGGCTTTAGTTAGCTTTTGTAGCAGGACAGCCTTCACTATTTGGCATTCAGGTGTACTCTTAACCTTTTCCAGACCTCTAGTGGCATTAAATCTTAATTATTCAGGCTTCACCTGAATTTTTTAAAAATAAAAGACAGTATACTGTACAACAGAACATTTTGAGCATGAAATAGAAATTAAAACTGGTTTCCTTATACCCTACACATCTTTTTGGGTCTGTTTAGCAATGAGAGGCACTGAAGAGTATGGGAGAGTGTGAAGAGAAGGTGGTGGACTCTGTTGAGAAAAATAACGTGCAAATGAGAGTAGTTTATGGACCTTTGAGGCTAGACTCCTAGCAGAGGCCAGCAAAACCCGGCATGGATTTGGGGTTGCTGGTTTACTTCATCCTGGATTGAACTGACACTCAAGTCAGAGGAAACCAGATTAGAGAGTGAATCTGGACTGCTCTAGGCCTTTCCCCTGGAGGCTCGCTCTGGGACGCACAGACCTGGCTGCACTGTCCATTTCTCACAGCCACCACACAGGGGGTATAATCATTCCCTTCCCACCACTCTCTGCCAACTCATCTCATTTCTCTGTCCTGGTAGAAATTGGCTGGCGGGCAGAATTTCTCCCTGCAGACCACTCTCTGTCGGAGTTTGAGTTTGACGTCATCATTGGGGCCGACGGCCGCAGGAACACCCTGGAAGGTGAAGACTCTCCTTGGAGTGGGAATGGGGGGGGGGAACGGGAGAGGGTGCACTGGGGAAGAGTTGGAGGAAGTGGGTAAGGTGCAGATGCCAGAGCTGGATGGAGGTCTCGATAGGAGGGCAGACAGTCCTGTCCGTCTTGAGGTAGAGCAGCCCATCCTCCTGTGGGGTGGGTGGTTGGGGGCAGCTATCTTATTCCATCTGAACCTCGGTTTTCTCAACCGTAAGATGTGGGTCGCAGAACCCTCTCAAAGTGTTGTTATGTGGGCTGGGAAAGGACTAGTATGTGAAAATATTTTATAAAAAAGTGCCACGGGGGAAAAAAATCAGCATCCATTATTGAGTGCGTCCTGATGTGCCAGCCATGGTGCTGAGCACTTTGCTTTTTTTTTTGAGATGAAGTCTCGCTCTGTTGCCCAGGCTGGAGTGCAGTGGCGCGATCTCGGCTCACTGCGATTTCCACCTCCCGGGTTCGAACGATTCTCCCACCTCAGCCTTCCAAGTAGCTGGGACTACAGGCCTGCACCACCACGCCCAGCTAATTTTTGTATTTTTAGTAGAGATGGGGTTTCACCATGTTGGCCAGGATGGTCTTGATCTCGTGACCTCGTGATCTGCTTGCCTCAGCCTCCCAAAGTGCTGGAATTACAGGTGTGAGCCACCGCGCGCGGCTAGTGCTGAGCACTTTCATACTTACTTCAGCTGAGATAAACATTTTTATGCTATTAATAGTATTCACTTACTTTCAAGTGTATTATTACTTTTACTTGAAGGAAGAACTCATCTCTTTTTGTAACTTTTAAACACACCCACTGCTGGGCAGGCAGGCACATCTTGCCAAACTGTCAAGGTATAAAGCCACACTTCTCTGAGTTCTAAAGCTGAAGCATAGTGTCTTTCATGGGATAAGATCCTGTCAGGTTGTGAGAGGAACACCATTGTCAGGCAATGCTTCCGTCCCCTCCACTCCAACACCAAGACTGATCCAACCACAGGCTGTACTCATTGATACTGACCATGCTAATTTGAGACGGTGGGTTGTAAACAACGTGGCCCCAGTGGCATCTCTTAGATTAGGGCAGTTCTGCTTTTTGGGCTTGCCCCCTCAAGAGCCACAGGCTGCAGGTGCCTGACTGAGAGGGCACATCACTCTGAGAATGGGACATGCTCCCTGAAACAGGGCTGATCTTAGAAAACTCAGTGGGCCGCCTGGCTCAGGACCTTCCCATCTGCCACATAACCAGGGCTGTTTGCCACTCTCCTTTCCCCTTCCATACCCACCTCCCCAACCATAGGTCATCAGTCTCTGACAGGGAATGCTTAAGCTACCAACTTGGATGTAGTATTGTTGGAATTTAAACACTTGGTAAAAATGTAAGTTAGAATATTTGAGGCCAGATGCGGTGGCACAGGCCTGTAATCCCAGCACTTTGGGAGGCTGAGGTGGGCGGATCACGAGGTCAAAAGATTGAGACCATCCTGGCCAACATGGTGAAACCCCATCTCAATAAATAAAATTAAATAAAAATTAGCTAGATGTGGTGGTGGGCGCCTGTAGTCCCAGCTACTTGGGAGGCTGAGGTAGGAAAATCGTTTGAAACTGGGAGGCAGAGGTTGCAGTGAGCTGAGACCATGCCACTGCACTCCAGCAGCCTGGCACAAGAGGGAAACTCTGGCAAAAAAAAAAAAAAAAGAGTATTTGAGCATCCAGGACCCACTGTCAGCTTGGGTATAGCTGGGCATTTCATGAACACAGAAAGAAGGGTGGGAAGTGATGGAGTCATTTGAGCTACTCAGGCCCAAATGCATAAACTAGAGCAGGGCTTCTCAGTATCAACACTGCTGACATCAGGGGCCACACCATTCTTTGTCACAGAGACCGCCCTGTGCATTGTAGGGTGTTTAGCAGCATCCCTGGCCTCTGCCCCCACAGACACTGGGAGCACCCCCAGGTATGACAACCAAATGTCTCCACACTTCACCAAGTGGCCCCTGGGAACAAAATCACCCCCAGCTAAGAAATGCTAGTTGAGAATCATGGCCATTTCTGAGCCTTTTGACAAAGGTCTACTGAAGGACAACTTAGAGGAGGGCTATCAAATAGAAACCCAAGGTTGTCACTAACAGGGATTTTTGACAGAGATGATTGAGAATCAGCGTGAGGCTGGAGTACATGGTGAGCAGATGTGCAGGGCCTTCCGGAAGGTGGCTGAGGAAAGATGATGTCTCGAGGTCTGCACCTGCATAGCAGGCACCTGGCGTTACACAAAGCACACAGGACGCCTGGGGCAGGGACACTCAGGAAGGGTCAGATGCCAGCAAGATGCGGGACTAGGAGGGAGACACACTCATGAAAAGTGACCATCTGTTGTGCAGAACCCCTGTTAACCTCAGTAGGGAAGGTACCAAGTTCCAGAAGCCAAAGAAGAGACCCAGAGCCAGCAAAGGAGACATGGGTTTTATTAGGGACTCACAGGGGAGAGTCCAGTGGCAGTGGGCTGCACAAGAGACCCGCCTTACCTACAGAAATAAATAATTTTGGTCCAGTGGCTGTACAGCACAACCTCACAGCCCAGTGGTGGCAGCCTGGGCAGGAAAACCACAACTGCTTGCAAACAGCATGCAGTGTATACAGCATTTTCGCTTAACCCCCTCCACCTGGATCCTAAACTCAGGGCCTCGATCCCCCTGTATGGTCCATGTTCCATAGGAAGGGCCAGGAGCTCAGATGTCCCTCATAGACAAGGAACAAGTCTCAGGGTTGGCCACTCTTGGATTCCCTAGCTCAGAACACACATTCAGGGGCATCAGCCATACAGGGTCATTCTAAAGGTATGCTTCAGTTATTGCTGTCAGTGTGTTTACCCTATACCACCTGCTGGGGTCCTCCATGGCACTACCATTCAAAAGCAATTTTAATGTAAATCATGGAAAACAAGAATTAGAGCGCTAAGCCTGGGCAACATGATGAGGGAGGATCGCTTCAGCCTGGGAGGTTGAGGCTGCAGTGAGCCGTGATTGGCACCACTGCACTCCAGCCTGGGCAACAGAGTGAGACGCTGTCTTAAAAACAAAAAAAAAAAATGAGAGTTAGAATTCCATCTATTCATTTATACATGCATTGCAGATGTGCTAAGTGCCAGTTACTGGGAACTGGTGCACTATTTTCCCCTTTTCAAAGGACACCAGTCATATTGGAGTAAGGAGGGCCCCACCCTACTCCAGTGAGACCTCCTCTTAGCTAATGACACCTGCAATGATACTATTTCCAATAGGTTCACATACTGAGGTACTGGGTTTAGGACTTCAGCACATGAATTTGTGTGTGTGTGTGTTGTGGGGAACGTAATACAACCCAGAAAATTGGAGATGCAAAGAAAATCTGTTAGAATCCCTGTTCTGCAGGAATTCGATGTAATCTACTTTTCAAGGGGGTTGGGGCGGGGCAGGGGGAGGAACCATGAGAAATGCTAAGACAGTAGTTTTCATCCTGTAAATTCAAAGTGCATGTGGGTCCCTCATGAGTGTATCTGGCAACAGTGCTTGACACGTCCTTAAAAGGGTGAGCCCTGTTGGGAAGGATCGCTGTGGCCTTTTGTTTGTTGAAGCCTAATCGGGTCCTATAGATTTTAGAAAAGGACAATGTCCCACTGACTTTTAAAGGCTTTGGGAGCAAACCTTGGCATTTCTGCCTGCTCCTGTCCTCTAGAGATCCAGAATCCTGGTTTCACTGGCCTGGGAGGCATCTGGGAACAGCTCTCCCAATAACCATTTCCGGTTTTCACACCAAATCCAGAAGATAGACCCACTTTTTCCCTTCTCCTCATGCAGGGTTCAGAAGAAAAGAATTCCGTGGGAAGCTGGCGATTGCCATCACTGCCAACTTCATAAACAGAAACAGCACAGCGGAGGCCAAGGTGGAAGAGATTAGCGGTGTGGCTTTCATCTTCAATCAGAAATTTTTTCAGGACCTTAAAGAAGAAACAGGTGGGACCTTCACTTTTCTCCCACCCAGGCCAACGTCTTAGCTTCTAAAGTGTTCAGAGGCGTGTGCTGGCTTTCTGGGCTCTTGGGCCTGGAGGGACTCACTCTGATTGTGTGGAAGCAGAGATTTCCCTAGGATAGTGATAACAATGGACAGGATTCCTTCTGGGACAAGAGAGATTCTTGAAGGAATGTTCTAGGAGTTGTGCATGAAAGAAGCTAGCGGACATTGACTGAGTGCTCATTACATGCCAATTCTCAGTGTTGTACAGTACAAAGTGGAGGCTGACACGATTCCTCTCACAGCGGCTCCCTGTCCATTAAGGGAAATCTGCATAAACCATCCTAAGGCAGGCGGCCGGCGCTGTTACCTGAGGTCAGCATGATATTTACGGAATGCTGAGGAGGGAGCCAGTAACCTATAGACGGTTCCTAAAGGAGCCCAGGTGCTTTCGTGCTGTGGGACATCTGGGTATGCCCAGGAACATGACCTGTACTGGCACCAGTTGTCACCCTGCCGTGGGCCTAGAGGATAGGAGGTATTGATTCATTCACTCAACTAATATTGATTGAATGCCTACTATGTGTCAGATGCTGTTCTGGAGCTTGAGAATGAGTACAGTGTGTAAAACAAAATCACTCCCCCCTGGGCTTATATTCTATGGGAATAGACAGTCAATACACAAATAAATCAGTGACACATCAGGTGGTAACAGGGACAGTAGAGAAAAAAAAAACAGGGTGAGGGGAAAGGGGGGTGAGTCGTCTGTCTCCAGGTAAGTAAATTCCACATATTTTTCCTTTCTTTTTAACCTGATTAAAAACACATATTTCTCCTTGAAAAGCAGTGTAACAACATTAAATCGAATCTTTATATGGACAATAAATCATTCACAATCTGATAACCTCACACGGGAATAGTCGTCAGACTCACCTACTCCTTTTCCGTAATTTTCCACGGGCGTGCTTGCTTGTTATGTGACTGTAGCTTGAATCACGGTATCCACACTCTTTATTCAGCTTTTCTCGTTCAGCGTCACATTCCACACGTCATCCTCCTGGTGGTCACTTTTAGGGACTGTGGAATGTCTCATCAAATTGATGTATTGTTGTTGCCTGAGCACTGAAACCAGGGATTAGCAAACTATGACTGGCCACATTTTTCCATATTGCTATTGAGCTAAGAATGGTTTTATATAGAGGCTGAAGAAAACCATCAAAAGAATATTTTGTGACACATGAAAATTATTTAAAATTCAAATGTCAGTATCCATCAATAAAGGCTGATTGTCATCCAACCATGCCCATTTCTTTACATTACTCTCCATGGCTGCTTCCACTGTGAGAGGTCGTGAAAGAGACCATATGACCCACAGGCCAGAAATAGTTGCTAGCTGGTCCATCACACACACAAAAAAACTTGCTGATCTCTAATTTAGGCCTTCCAATTATTTACTATTACAGATGACACTGCTTCTGTTAAACTATTTCTTTAAGATCTTTTTTTTTGTTTTTGAGAGGGAGTTTTGCTGTTGTCCCCAGGCTGGAGTGCAATGGCACGATCTCAGCTCACGGCCACCTCCACCTCCTGGATTCAAGCAATTCTCGTGCCTCAGCCTCCCAAGTAGCTGGGATTACAGGCATGCTCCACCACGCCTAGCTAATTTTTTGTATTTTTAATAGAGACTGGGTTTCTCCATGTTGGTCAGTCTGGTCTTAAACTCCTGACTTCAGGTTATCCGCCCCGCCTCAGCCTCCCAAAGTGCTGGGATTATAGGTGTGAGCCACTGCACTCAGCCAAGGTGATTTTCTAGGAGTGGCATTAGTTATTGAGTGAGATTGTGCCTCTCACCGGCCAGGAGGGTGTGCACCCACTGCACGGCCCTCTGAGTTTCACCCCCTGTTGCATTATTTCACTAAAAGCTTGAATATTTCCTGCCAGCCTGTGATGTCCTTTGGAATGATTTGAGAATCCTTCAACCCTCCCTTTCCCTAAAAAATCAAGAAAATAAATACTTAAGCCGCTAAAAATAAATGAGAGCAGGACATGGAGTGTGTTTTTCCACGTGTCAGTGAACTTCCTTTAAACTTTCCTGTGGTTTTCACCTTCGGCCGCTGTTTCACAACAGTGCCCTCACACAGTGACAGCTGTGAACTTCCTGATTCTCCCAGGGGTCCTCGGCGTTGATGGCTGTTTCCTATTTCACTGTAATGAAGGTGTTCCTATGGTTACCCAGCACGCCTTGTGTTAAATGCTGATATGTCGCCATGTGTCTGTTCCTTTCTCTCCCTTCAAATAAGCCAGTCAGCCTCAAACTTGAGTGTGAATTGGCATCACCTAGAGCTTGTTAAAACACAGCATACTGGCCCTATTTCCAGGGTTTCTGAATAAGTAGGTCTGGAGAAGGAACCTGATAATGTGCGTTTCTGATTTCTAATATGTTCTCAGGTGATGCTAATGCTGTTGGCCGGGGACCTCCCTTTGAGAACCATGGAGCTAAGCTCTCATTGCACAGCAATGAAATGCAGGAGCTTAGTGTGTAAAATGTCTGTGATCCGTGGAAAGCACAATAAGATACAGCCCAGCCTTCTCATCTGAGTTGTTTCCACCACTGCACTTGAGTTTTCACATATAAGCAGGGAAATGTAGAAATATTCCTTGGCATAGT
Source organism: Cebus imitator (assembly GCF_001604975.1). Lineage (NCBI taxonomy): Eukaryota > Metazoa > Chordata > Mammalia > Primates > Cebidae > Cebus > Cebus imitator. The sequence goes on from NW_016107354.1 coordinate 2,214,000, forward strand.
CATTGGAGAACTCCCTCAGTTCTATGCAGCTGTGGCCACATGGAGAGCACAGTGGACAGCTTCTGTGGCCATGGCCGGCACTTGGCTTTCCTGCACAATTACATGGCTCTAACTTATAAATACTGGCCGACAACTCCTACCTCCTACAGACGTTGTGAGTTTTTTGTGTGTTATTTTTTGGGTTTTTTGTTTGTGTTTTTTTTGAGACAGAGTCTTGCTCTGTTGCCCAGGCTGGAGTTCAATGGTGCAGTCTCACCTCACTGCAACCTCTGCCTCCTGGGTTCAAGTGATTCTCCTGCCTTAGCCTCCTGAGTAGCTGGGATTACAGGTGCCCACCACCATGCCCAGCTAATTTTTGTATTTTTAGTAGAGATGAGATTTACCAGGTTGGCCAGGCTGGTCTTGAACTCCTGACCTCAGGTGATCCGCCCCCTCGGCCTCCCAAAGTGCTAGGATTACAGATATGAGCCACCACACCTGGCCCCGTTGTGAGTTTTAATAGGAATAATGCCTCAATGGAACTATAGAAGCTAGCTACTGTGACTTGGGTAGATTCTAATACGCTATTTTATCTTTTCCAGGCTTGTATGTCTTAAAAGCTGGTCTAATATGAATATTCTGCAGATAAATAACAAGACCAATGAGGCAGAGTACAGTTTCTGGTGCACAGTTGGTGCCGAGAAAGTAACACTGAGTCTGTGAATGCTTCTCGTTTCAGGCATAGATCTTGAGAACATTGTTTACTACAAGGACTGCACCCACTATTTTGTCATGACAGCCAAGAAGCAGAGCCTGCTGGACAAAGGTGTCATCATTAATGTACGTACCTCTTGGCTGCGATTTCCCAACTTTGCCACCTGGGCTGGTGACATCAGCAGGTGTGAAAGCAGATATAGTCCTGCCAGAAACTGAGCGAGGGGAAGAGGGGGAAGGTGCCACCCACTCACACCCTTCTTTCTCTTGGTGTTACATGAGTGGTGGATAAAGGAGCCCCTGCCAATATGCACAGAGAATTTTCTGCAGAGGGGTGTGTGCTGCTTTGAGACCTTTACTAGGTGTTAGTGTGGATAGACTGAGTCTTTTCCTTCCCAAGTCTCATCCAGCCTTGCCTCCTCTCTGGGAGGCCACATGTCATTTGTAGGCAGATGGGGGCTCCTTGTCCTAATGAGACATAGGCATGCTTTGACTTGTGAATTTCACACTGTGGATCCTTGTCACAGTGTGGGGGAAGGGTCACCATTCATGCAGTCAAAAAGGCTCCATCTGCATCTTGACTCTGCCACGTACCAACTCCAGACTGTGGGCAAACTGTGCATCCTTCTGAACCTCAGTCTTCTCATCTACAAAAAAGGAATGAAAGTTTCTGCCTGAAAGGGTTCTTGGAAGGAGCAAATAGAAGATACATACCGAGCGCCTGGCACAGTGCCTGGCCGATGGTGGGTTCCTAGATTCCCTCTGTAACTTCTCAGCCTTGTTTGCATACCGGCTTTTTTGACCTGCTGGCCTCTGGCCCCTGCTTCATGGCTTTGCAACTTCATGCTTAAACACAGGGTAGTGTTGGAAGGAAGAAACACATGGAGTAGCGGCCCCTGACTGGCGCTTCTTCGGTCAGGTGCGCAGCCCTTCCAGAGCCCCTGTTGTTGCTGCTGTTGTCACCACTGCTGCTACAACCTCAAGACAAGGATCGCGCAGCCCAAGGTCAGCCTGCTGTCTGGGTGTCGGCCTGGAGCCCAGGCAGCACGGTGGCCATCCATCGCTGCTTGTCAGAGAAGAATGCGCCTATCTTCTCTCCTGCATGTGCTGGCAGCTGGCTGGGCGGTGTTAGTAACCCAGCTGTCCCGAGGGCTTCCTCCACTTCCTCAGGTCTTTGCTGAGAGCTGGAGTTGTGGACGGAGGCTGTGAATGTGGGCTTGGCGAAGTGGGCTGAGCACGCCAGCAGATGGGTGGGCAATGGGCTTCAGCAGTGTCCCACTGCTGGCTGTCAGTCTGGGAGTGGCGGCGGCCCCTTCTTCCCTCTGCCTCACAGGCATCCCTCCTGAAGTTGCTGCCTTAGTCTGAAACTGCGTCAGATAGAGAAGGACCACTGTGGGGTGTGGGAGTGTAGGGGTAGTGGGCACCTTTGCAGAAGAGGAGCTAGGCAGGCAGGCAGAGTTTGACGGGTTTTGTGTTGTGCTGGCGGAGCACCCTGGCCTCCTGGGATGCTAAGGTCGCCCTCAGGTCATCCCAGGGTGTTTGCCCAGGCAGCGACACGTTGCTCATGGCAACTTGCTTCCCTGGCAGTTGGCAAAGCCCCTCTAGGCCCATGCTTGTCTTCACCAAGGCCCTTCTTTCTCCTTCAGAGACCCCTGGGAGCAGCTCCTGAGCTGGTGCTGAGGAGCTTCAAGGTACAAGATGGGAAGGAAATTGGAGGCCACAGGCTGGACACCTGATTGGAACAAGAGCTATAGCCTGAGCCTCCAGGTGTCCAGCCAAATTCCCGACCCATCTTCCCTGAACCACTTAAATTTACATTCTTCTCTTGCTCCCTGGGGAAATGGCAAGTTTTCTGTTTTCCTCTCCCTACATGGATCCGCATCTCCCTACTGCCACACAGAAGGTGCTGAGTAAGTGTTTGTTGAATGACTGACTGGCCTCTGGACAAGAGGTTTTCCTGCTTCCCCATTGATTCCAGCTGATCTCTGGGCTTCTTTCCATGGCTACTGAAGGAAGAGTCAAGTTTCTCTTCAAGCAGCCATGCCTCTGGGCTCTGAGCTGTGTCCATCTTTCTCTTCCCCTACAAGGAAGATGTCCCATATCAGGTCTTCCCTAGGCCCCTGCCTCTGCTGGCCTACACATGTGTGAGCTGGGATTCTGTCCTCCTGCCCTTGTCATCATCTGATTCTATGCTCCCTATGGTTCTGCTCCTTCTTCTATCCCTCCACTCATCTGGGACCCTCCAGCCGCTAAGAGACCCTACAGCAGCCCCAAGCCAGTAGTCTTCTAGCCAGCTCTAGCCTAGTGTCCTCCCATTGCTGGGTCCTCACTCTCCTGCATGAGGCACCTATGCCAGGCACCATCTTCGTTGTGTTATCCACTCCATCTTAGGGATGCTTGGGGCATGTTTTGAGCAGGGGTGTTTGAGACCGCTCCCTTCTCTCTTCCCCCATCTCACCTCCACACCTTCAGAGAGAGAAGTGATCATGTGACTATAGTAACAGGGATCAGAAAGGAACCAAATAACAGGAATTTCAACCCGGACACCAGGGCCTGACAAAGAGCTCTTGGACCAGTGCTGGATGCAATTTGGGGGGTATGGTCTGGATGTGGAAATATGAGTTTCCAGAACAGGATATTTGAAATCATGGCTACTTAGAAAATTGAGACAGGGGTCACTCTGGCTGTAGATACAGCGCTCTGTGACTGTCAAGACCTTTGTAATTGAGGATACCTTGGCCGGGTCCAGGATACACTTCGTCATAAGCCATCCGAGGCCAGCATGAATTACAGGGGACAGGAATTCCCATTCATTGAGCACTTCCCACACGGGGCTAGGGATTTCATGTGTACACTCATTCCATCTCTCACATGGCTCTGTGGTGTAGGGTTTGATATTCCCTTTTCACAAAGAGAGCGGAGACTCTGAAAAGTTAAATAACTTGCCCAGATTTAGTCAGTAAACAGCAGAAGTAGACTTTGACCCGTGGCTCTCCCTGACCCCTAAGCCTGTGTTCATGTTACACACTGGTCCCCTCCCTCTCCAGGTGTCTTTACTTTTTGTGTCACTTTTGAGAAGGGTGGTCTTTTAGTTTCTTTAGCCACACGATGAGCAGCTTGGACTCGGGGAATACACTAACCTTGCCGGCTGTCTTCGATCCTGACATCCTGTGGTTCATCGCTAGTGTCCCTCCAGGATGGATTTCCAGTCCTCGCAGCTAAGGGCTCTGTACCCCTGATTAGAGAAGCATAACAATTAGCACCAAAAGCAAAGCCAAGCTCTGGGGACCCCTCAGCCCATCAAGTAAAGGGGTGACTGATTCTGGAGAGAAAGCATGAGAGGGTACCCATTTTCTTTTCCAGTCTTGTTTGACCACTAAACATGGCATATCTGATCACATCAGCTTAGCTGAATTTATTATAAAACCACACTTTCTGATGGTTCCTTTGTCTCGTAATTGTAGTTCTCATGAGAGCCAGCGCTGTGAAATTGGCTTGTTGTTTGCTCTAAGACCATTATCAAGTGTACTGTTCATTACAACTCTCAACATACCCTGTTGAAATTCCTACGTGAGACAGATCTTTTAGAATTTAATGCCAGGAAAAAATTGCCTGCCCTGAGGAATTTCTATGCTTCCTTCTTTCTGATAAGGAAAGCTCTGTGGCATATCACATTTCCGTTTTGCCTTGGATACCAGGAAGCTCAAAGCCAAATTTGATGCTTAATCACAACAATGTTAACCCTCACAGCTGGCTGATTTATTTCCTCTTTATTCCCTTGACCCTGATTTTTCTATTTCTGTTTTGATTCACCTCACTGCGTAGACCCATTCCAAGTCCTTTTTTTGCCAAGACGTGGGTCTAAAGGCTAGCCCTTTAGAGGGGGAGGTTGCTGGTTGCCGCACCGTGTTTTGATCTTCCCCAGGACTACATCGACACAGAGATGCTGCTGTGTGCGGAGAACGTGAACCAGGACAACCTGCTCTCCTATGCTCGGGAAGCTGCAGACTTTGCCACCAACTACCAGCTGCCATCCTTAGACTTTGCCATGAACCACTATGGGCAGCCCGACGTGGCGATGTTTGACTTCACCTCCATGTATGCCTCAGAGAATGCGGCCCTGGTGCGGGAGCGGCAGGCACACCAGCTGCTCGTGGCCCTCGTGGGTGACAGCTTGCTTGAGGTACCGCCTGTGCTTGGAGCCCCCACGTTCCTCTGCGAGACAGATCCCACATTAATATCCTGGCAGGCACTATCTGCTGTTTTGCAGCGGGGAGAGGACAGGCTCCCAGCCAGTTGGCAGGACTCTGCCAAGCCTGTTCCGGCCCTAGAGCCTGTCCTGTTGCTGCCTTCAGACGAGGCGGTTCCGCTTCTGTGTAGTTAGGAGAGCTTTCTTTTCTCTCTCCTGGCTCTTTTGCACTGACTTCTTTGATGAAGTACAACATCAGGCAGCCCCAGCCTGGGCCATATGGGCCATCCCTCTCAGAGCGTATGTGTGGCCCTTTGTGTTTTTTGAGATCACATAGGGTGCAGGAGAGGTGCATGGTCCCCAAAGTCTCCTTTCCATTCATAGCTTCCCTGCTGAAAATTCTTCCCAGAAAATCTGCAAGGGTGCAAGAACCCTTAGATTAAATGCCTGTGTTCAGAAAGGAGAAATTTTTCTCTTTAGTGTAAGCACTGATTATGTGTTTTTTCCAAGTTAAGAGTCAAATTCCGAACCATGCTTTGGGTGCTCATGGAGCAGATTAGTCAGCACTTAGCTTGGTTGACTGGGTCCTTGGGCACCATTGTGCATGGACTCAAACCTAAGGGCCATGGCTGAGTCCTCAGTAGCCTTCCTGCTTTGGGTATAGCAGGATTTGTAGCTAATTGATGTGTATATAATTAGCTCTTTTCGCAGCTTGGTTTCTCCCTACCCTCCTCCCATGCTTTATGTCACACCTGCAACAGACGGCTGTTCTTCCATCAGGCGCCAGCATTTTCCAACTACCGCGCCTTTGCCCATATTATTCCCAAGTAGATCAGGTTCAGAATCCCATCCATTTGTTAAGATCAGCTTAATGCAACTCTTTTTTTTTTTTTTTTTTGAGATGGAGTCTCACACTGTTGCCTGGGCTGGAGTGCAATGGCGCGATCTCGGCTCACTGCAACTTCCTCTTCCCAAGTTCAAGCCATTCTCCTGTCTCACCCTCCAGAGTAGCTGGGATTACAGGCACCCACCACCAAGCCCAGCTAATTTTTTGTATTTTTTAGTAGAGACAGGGTTTCACTATGTTGGCCAGGCTGGTCTCGAACTCCTGGCCTCAAGTGATCTGCCTGCCTCGGCCTCCCAAAGTGCTGAGTTTACAGTCGTGAGCCACCATGCCCAGCCAGTGCAACTCTTAAGAAGCTTATTCTGTTTTCCATCCCCCTCTCCCAGGATGGGAATTTGTCTCGCCTTTTCTGAGACCTAAAGCAGTTTTGTTATGCTTGCATCATAGCACTCTTTACATTTGACTCTCTGCACCATTATTTGAGCTTGCAGTGAATCCTCGTAGGTAGCAGGGTCCCTGCTCTGTCACCTCTCTGTCCCTCCAGTGCCCCGCACATTCCTGGTAATCAGTGTGTTCTGGGTACAATGAGATTGTAGATTGGGAGTCATCAGAATCTACTGGAATTTTGCGTGTTTTCTTTTGCAGCCATTTTGGCCCATGGGTACTGGCTGTGCCCGTGGCTTCCTGGCAGCCTTTGACACGGCATGGATGGTGAAGAACTGGAACCAGGGCACCCCTCCCTTGGAGCTGCTGGCTGAAAGGTGAGCTTTGACTGCAGGGCTCCTAACTGGGGGGCAGGGCCACTCCGGCAGGAAAGGGGGAAAGATCACCCCTCGGGTGACTGCTGGATATACCTGGAGCCTCTGCCTCCTCTATTCTGCCTTCCCATATGTGGCCTGATTTGATCGTCAGCATGCCCAAGGATGCTTTCTTCATCATGATCGGACTCTTACAGTGACTTTCTCTAGGGGCCAGGACCTTAAGCCCTGAATGCCACAGAAAAATCTTCATCCTGGCTGGCCCTGCAGCTGGGGCTCCCCCACATTGCTCATTCACCCAAGAGCCAGAGAGGTTTATTTAAGGGAATCTTCCAGGGCAGTGCTGAGTCTCCTGTCCTGGATGGGGATTGGATTCTCTGGTTTTCCAGGCCTCTCCCACTGCTGAGATGCTGGGCTTCTTCCCAGACCCCTGCTGCCAGCCACGTGGCTGTGACAGCTGGTGGACTGGGGGAGGTCAGGGCTGGCGGTCGCCAACAGACCTCTGACAGTCTTGGGTGTGGAAGCCTGTGACCATGGGGAGCAGGCCGCAGGAGGCAGTGTGGCTGAGCATAGTTATGGCAAAACCACAGGCCACTGTGCTGCCAGCCCTGCATCCCTCCCCTCTTCCCCAGGGGGAGGAGCCTGGCATCCCCATCACCCAGGCGCCCCTTTCCACTTGGCCCCTTTGACCTTCTCCCCACTTCACAGATCTCAAGAACCAGGAACCAGGAGTGTCAGGCATTTCAGGGAAGGGTTAGACAAACATTTCCAGGAAGACCTTGAGCCAGAGGAAGGGGGAAGAGGGGAAGGGTGGGGACAAGGCCTGAGGTGGCAAAAGTGACACCTGACCTCCAGGCTCCACCTCTCTCCAGGGAAAGTCTCTACCGGCTGTTACCTCAGACAACCCCAGAGAACATCAACAAGAACTTTGAGCAGTACACGTTGGACCCAGGGACGCGGTACCCAAACCTTAACTCACACTGTGTCCGGCCCCATCAGGCAAGTCAATCCTGGGGCCTGTCTGAATCACTCTGGACAGTGGGAAGAGGCAGTGGGGAGGGGGTCACATACAATTTTGGCCCATTCCCTGGACAGAGGCCACCAAGGCCTGCTGGTCTACTGGTGGGACCAGTTCCTTTCCCTAGTAGAGTCAGCCTCCTTTCTAGCCCACAGGACAGAACTAAAACCCATATGTGGAGAGAGAGAGAGAGATGCGTATGTGCATGAATTTACATATATTAACTTGTCACTATGCGTATGCATTGCTGATCTTACCTGTCTCAAATAATCTACTTGGCCAAATATGCTCTCTGCATACCACCCATGTCCTGGAGTCCATTTCTGCTTCCACTGATTTAGAGCCACCAAACTCCCAACCTCTTTGGTCAATAGAACAGAAAATTGTGTGAACTTTTAAAATTAGCTAATTACATACACACAAATTAGCTACACACATTCCCACTTAGTTTGCCTGCATTTGGGTGGATGATTGAGGTCCATCGTTCTATGGCTTAAGTTGCCAGGTTCCCTTGCTGAAGGTCATGCCTCCCAGCAATAGCGGAAAATGGTGGCAGGCACTGAATTGAGGGTGGGTCAAGTTTAGGGGCCCTGAGACTAGGATTTGGGGGAGAACTGGTGGGCAAGCATGTTGTCTCTCTTGCTCATAGGTGAAGCATTTGTACATCACTAAGGAGCTGGACCGCTACCCTCTCGAGAGACTGGGCTCAGTGAGGAGATCTATCAGCCTCTCCAGGAGGGGTGAGTGGCTCTCCTGGGACTGTGATAGGTGGCTGGGAAGGCTTCGAGGGGAGGAGGCCTGTTCAGTAACCATGGTGACACAGGCTCTGCAGCCAGCCTGGCTCTGCCCCTTTACCTGTGTGACCGTGGGCAGGCACCTCTCCTCTTTGTACTCCAGTTTCCTCCTCTGTAAGACCAAGAGAACCCCTGCCCACAGAATCACTGTGAGGATGAAAGGAGCTAGTATGTGTTGAGAGCTTCACATAGTAAACGAGAACCGGGGATTATTTCACTGAGACTTGTTCTTATTTTCCTGTTGTTTCCAGCATGGAGGTCCTGTCCCCATAAGTAGATAATGAGCTTAATGCATTTCACCCTTTTCCCGATCATCCTGGCCTAGCAATGCGCTGGGCACAGGGCCGGTGCTCAATGCAGGGAGAAGGGATGGTTCAGTGAGGAACTCCCAGCGCCCAGCTCGGCCCAGGATGCTGTCTTGCTTAGAGACCTCTTTGGCTACCTGTGCCTGTCCAGGCTTTGCCTCCCCTCCTTCCTTAGGCAGACTCAGCTGTACTCCTCCATCCCGTCCACACACCATGATGTGCCTACTGCTATAATAAACCGCTTACTATAATCAACCATTTTAGCATTGCACAAACATAGCAGGTTTTTCTAGATTCTTTGCCACTGCACAGCCCTTTCTGTTCTCCTGGAATGATCTCTTCCATCTGATAAGTTCCTAGATGCTCTTAAAGAACGAGCTCAAATGCACCTCCCCGTGACTTTTCTTTGTTTTTTTTTTTTTGAGAATTCCCCTCCCAGAGCAGACTCAGGCAAATGTGCTATGTGCTCCCACAGCCCCCTGCTTCTCCCTCCATCACAGCCCTGTGTCATCGTCACCTCCTCTGCGACTGTCTTCCCCACTAGATGAGCATGTTATTGACAGGGCCTAGACACAGTGGGTCTCAGGGACTCTGCTGGAAGAGAACATGCTTCCTCTCCCCTCCTGCCACACTCTTGATCAGGCCCCCAAGCAGCAGTCCTCAGGGCGCTGCACCCATGCCAATGGCCCCCTTCCCTGGCCCCTTGCCTTGGGGCCACTCTTCCTGGTCACCAGCCACAGTGGCAATGAGAGGGGATCCAGGTTGGGCTGTATGAGATTCCTGCAGAATCTCACTGCCTGCGTTCTCCTACTTGCAGAGTCAGATATCCGGCCCAGCAAGCTCCTAACCTGGTGCCAGCAGCAGACAGAGGGCTACCAGCATGTCAACGTCACTGACCTGACCACATCCTGGCGCAGCGGCTTGGCCCTGTGTGCCATCATCCACCGCTTCCGGCCTGAGCTCATGTGAGTCTGGGGCCCAGGCTGGCCCCTGGAGACAAGGGATGCCAAGGCCATTCTGCTGCGTGCAGAATCTCCATTACTTGATTCAGTATTTCTCTTTTTGTGTTTCGATTTGAATTTTTTCTTACATTTGTTCTTTTCCCTTTGCACTGATTGATCTGTGTTCCTAATATGTGAGAATAAAAATCAGGTTTAGTGATTGCACTCTTACTGACCTCCCCACGCGCCCCTACTACCACACTCTTCAGAAATTTGAGCATTCATACATTGGAGCTCCACCTTCAAGAGAGGAGTTATGGGCCAGACCTAATTCCAGGGACTAGTTTGAGGGTTTTACAGAATTAGGTTTGAAATCCAGATCCACAAGCTGTGTGTCCTTGGGCAAGCCACTTACCTTCTCTGAGCTTTAGATTCTTCATCTGCAAATTAGAAAAAACAGCAGGGGCATTGGGGAGATCAGGTTATGTTTGAGGAAACACTGTGATGCCAAAGCTTGATGCATCTGTATGTAAATCAGCAGCAGCATAACTTCCTGACCAGGTGCAAATCTACCACAATAGGCTGTAAGGAAACCTACCCAAGGGCTATCATTTGGTACCTTAGGAAGCAAGGCTGCCTTAAGAGGATGGACTTGCCTCTTTTTTTTTTTTTTAAGATGGAATCTCTTGCTGTGTTGCCCAGGCTGATCTCAGCTCATGGCAACCTCCGCCTCCTGGGTTCAAGTGATTATCCTGTATCGTCAGCCTCCCGAGTAGCTAGGATTACAGGTGCCCACCACCACAGCCAGCTAATTTTTGTATTTTTAGTAGAAATGGGATTTTGCCATGTTGGCCAGCCTGGTGTCGAACTCCTGAGCTCAAGTGATCTGCCTGCCTCGGCCTCCCAAAGTGCTGGGATTACAGGCTTGAGCCACTGCACCTGGGCTCCCTTTTAATTTTATATGGTATATAACCTGATTTTTTTTTTTACAAGATGCCCATTTTACTTTTGTAATTAAAAAAAAAAAGATATTTAAAAGTAAAATAGCTCATGAATTTTCCCAAGAGGTTTAAATCATTTTCTGATGGTTTTAGCCCAGGCAGCAATTATGTCATCATGGCCCGAGTCTGATTTTGTCGCTTCATGACCAGTGGGGTGGTGGGGTGAGAACTGGGGGTAGGGGTTGAGGGTTACTGTTCCTTCCCCACAGCCCGCCAACATGTGGCAGAGTGTCACCCTCAGTGCTCCTTACCAGCTGGAGGTGCTTAGTGCACCCCACCTCTGCCTCGTCTCCCTGAATTTCTGTACTTTGATTCTCTAGCAACTTTGACTCTTTGAATGAAGATGATGCTGTGGAGAATAACCAGCTCGCATTCGATGTGGCCGAGCGAGAGTTTGGGATCCCTCCAGTGACCACGGGCAAAGAGATGGCATCTGCCCAGGAACCTGACAAGCTCAGCATGGTCATGTACCTCTCCAAGTTCTACGAGCTCTTCCGGGGCACTCCACTGAGGCCCATGGGTAAGCACCTGCACAGAGATGTTGCTTGGCCCCTTGAGCCGTCGCTGTCCCTGTCACTGAGTCTGGCTGCTTTGAACACTGGGATGGTCTGTTCTGGGGCTGCCCAATACGTTCCCCTTGACTTTGAGGCCAAACAGGGGTGACTTCACTCACCCAGCCCCTGTGTGCATAAGTGGATCTGTATGTCATTTACATCTTGAGTTTGGGGTAAGGGAATTATTTTAGAGGGACCTGGTTACAATGACACCTCCTTGTTATAGCCACACTTCCAGGAGTCAGGATCCAAATGGCAGTTGCACTTTTATTTCCCAACAGATTCTTGGCGCAAAAATTATGGAGAAAATGCTGACCTCAGCTTGGCCAAATCATCCATTTCTAATAACTATCTCAACCTCACATTTCCAAGGAAGAGGACTCCACGAGTAAGTTTTGGCTTGGTTTTTGTTGTATTTCCCATTGCACATGGACAGGGTATGAGGAGCGGAGAATATCACATGCTCAGTCTGTTGATGCTAGTAAGTTACATGGACCAGGCGCTCCCTGAAGATACCAGTAAAGCTCGGATTCATGACTGAGTGTTTTCCGAAGTTCTTCCTGGCACTGTGTAGCTAGTTCAATGACTTCAGAGTGGTTATAGGAAGGACATGATCATGAGCTGATAGGACATATTGGTGAACGCTTTTAGAAGCAAATCAGATCAGCTCTGCTTCCTGAGACATGGGGATGAAATGATTTCTCACTGTGTGGAGCAGTTTAGATCCGGAACGTGATGGCCATCAGTTTAGTGGCAGAAGTGCATGGCACTCATGCTCCGTCCACCCATCTGTTCCATTAACTTGTATTTATTCATGGAATTCATTCATTCCATGAATTCAACAAATATATATTGTATTCATTCAACAAATATATATTGGGCTCTCCTATAGGTGGCAGGTGCCTGTAATCCCAGCTACTTGGGAGGCTGAGGCAGGAGAATCACTTGAACTCAGGAAGCAGAGGTTGCAGTGAGCCGAGATAGTGCCATTGCACTCCAGCCTGGGCAACAAGAGTGAAACTCCGCCTCAAAAAAAAAAATGGAGACCTAGAGAGGCTGGGTGCCTTGGGCAGGTCACCTGCTACTCTGTTGTACTTCATTGCTTTGCCCCTACCCCAGGCTTTTTTCACACTAAGCAGTCCACTCATTAAAAGGCATTTGTTATATATCCAGTTATAGGACATGGAGAAGTGATGTGCAGCTTGACCTTGGAATCCAGTTGGGAAGATAGATGCTGGGAAGAGAGGGAGAAAACTGAGAACCAGTTCTAAACCTGGGGGAACAAGAGAGTTTAAGGGGCTGGCAGAGGCAGAGCAGCCGGGGAAGGGACAGTTGGAAAGGCAGGGAGGGAGCTGGGAAGCCCCGGGAGGAGAGTGCTTCTACACGGTGGGCCCTGGAGACCAAGCCAGGCAACAGGGAAGCCAGCCAGGGTGAGGGCTGAGGACAGCCTATGGGATGTGGATGCGCTGGGGCAGATGGCAAATGTCAGAGTTCTAGGACTGGAGTAGGGAGTCCCTGGGTAGTCAGTGGGAGCAGAGGAGAGAAGATGGATGGAGGAGAATAGGACCAGAGTGAGGCCACTGGTGGGAGCAGGGGTGGCTTTGGGTGGGGGCAGTTGTAAGTCCCTGCCCAGAGCTGGCCTGCCCTCCCCAGGATGGCAGGGTGCCCTCCACCAACAGGACAGTGGGCTGGAGGCCTCTGCAAGTTTCTGAGTCTCTCTAGTGGCCAACAGTCTCTTTAAGCTTGGCCAAGACAGCCATATCCGGCCAGCCCTCCACCCTAGGGTGGGGCTGCCCAGCCTCCTTTCTTTCCCTGGGCTATGAGCAGTGTTCACTTTTTCCACTGAGGCCTGCACTCCCTGCTCCCTGGGACATTGCAGCAGCTGTTTCGCTAACTCTAGGAGCAGGATATTTCATGCTTCTGCTGCTCCCCAGCTCTAGGAAGGAATGGGCTGGCAAGGCTGCAGCTGAGCAACAGAGCAGTTAAAATGATGAGCTGTACCCAGCCGCTCCCTGCTCTGAGCTGGCCCAACACAGAGGCTCTGCGTGAGGGCTGCCTTGCCCACCTTGTTCTCAGTGAGCGAATGGTGCTCTCTTCTGGATACCAATGGTTAGCTTGTTCTACCTGCAGCCCAAGGACCCCTGTCTTAGGCTTTTTTGCCCCAGACAAGCCAGTTGGAGTTTCTGGAAGCTCTCTACGCCAGGCATTGACTGCCTTTCCCCATACACTGTGTTTCTCCCACTTGGCCCACAGAGGGAACTGGAGAAGGATGTTTCAACCCTTCTCCCACCCTTCTCCCACCACACCTCTGTTGACAGAGTGACGGCATTGAAATAGCCTGGCCAGCACCGGCTCAGGAGGTGGGGACAGTGAGAAGTCAGGAATTAGCAAGGCCAGCCAGGCCTTCCAAGGGTTAAGGGCCTCACTCCGCTTCCCCCTGGCTCTGCTAGAAACTGCTTGTGGTGAGGGCTCTGCTGGCCAATCCTGGCCCCTTTTGAACCCTGTTGAGTCTTCAGGGTGTGTCCCTTGGCTGCCCACTTTGAGAGGAGTCAAGGCCCACAGATCTGTTCTCTCCCACAGCCTCATTTAATCTCTGCACTCTGCCCATCTTTGGATAGGTGGAGAGATTTGGCCATTGGGTTAAGTGCCTGGCATGGGCATTGTATTTGTTCTTCTCTTGTTTTGTCTACCACTCAATGCCAGCACAATGATCAGGGCACGTAGAAAGTACCTTCTTCCCGTCCTACCAGACACCTTGCTGTATCTGAATGCTTTTTCGAATCAGGGAACATAACGGCAATGATCTTTGGCCTCAGCATTTCCCACTAGCAAAGTGTGTTGAGTCCACCCTGGCCTGGTCCTGCAGAGCCACAGGAGATGTCTGCACAGAAGACTCTGAAATACATTCACACATCCACATCTGTGCATAGAGGCTCCCTCACGTTTACACCAAGATGCCAGTACAACAAAACATGCAACCCTCAATGACCTTGCTAATCAGCCCTTCAGGAGTGGAGATACAGGCCAGACCTTGCTTGCACGAGTCTGTACAATAGCCCTCCCTGCAAACACAGACAATATCTGTACCTGTGGATATCTGTATCTGACCTTCCTCCCTGCCCCTCTCTAACTTCCTCTCCATCTTCCAGAGGAATATCTTGACGTGGGAATTGAGCTGTGAGTGCACATGTGTTTACAATGTGGCATCTTCATCTGAAGGGGATCCACTAATCTCCCTCCTGGTTTTCACTGAGGATGTTAAATTCTTCTTTCCTCCCTAATCTTACCTTCCTGACAATGTGCAATCCCACAAGATGTATCAACTTCAAGCAGAATGAAAGACCTTTTCCTCCATCAAGGATCTTATTTACTTTTAGAGACAGTAACTTTTCCATCGCACCATGAGTGGTTGCCGGTTGGGCTGATTAGTTCTGAAGACTGGGGGGCCCACGCCTGGAGAAGGGAGGGCTTGGGGATTGTATTTGCCTTTTACGAGGCCCTTGGTCTGCTTCTGCAGCTCTGTCTGTGGTCCTGGGGAGCATCTAAAAGCCTCATGGCACGGGACAGTTCCTGGGAGCTCCAGGGCTCTTGTCATCATGCATGCTGGTGACACCTGAACATACAACCATGGCCCCTGTCATCCCTGTGTGCACACGCACACACACAGACATACACACTCAGACTCACAATACCTGCCAGTGCTCTCCTAGACCTACCACTCATGGTGACATCTGTACTTACGGCCACTACAGTCATTACTGTACACATATGCAAGACACTCATTTTTGTTCCATTTTGAGCCCACTCCCTGGGAGATAAGACAAAAGTTGTCACTTTTCCCTGCAGAAGTCATCCCAGACGCCAGATAAGTGGTCCCAGGTTTGATCCTGCTCAGCCGGTCCTCCTCCTCCTCCAGCACTGGTCCCCGACAGAGTGGCATTCACAAAACGTGACTGACGTTTTTGTCAGTGTCTGGTCTGGGTGGTCCAGGTCCGCCTCTCCAACCTCCCTCTTCCTGACCCACCTGCACAGACAGTTTCTGAAGAGCCTGGTGGCATTACGTGTGAAAGTGCCTCTTCCATCCACTCATTCAACAACTGTTTATTGTGTGCCTATTTTATGTGGAGTTCTCCTTAGTACTGGGGATGGAGCAGTGAATGAAACAAGCAAGGACCCTGCCTAGGCAGCCTGCCTTCCAGTGGGACTTACAAACTTCCTCTTACCCACCTCCCCAATTTCTCTCACAGAACCACCCACCCAGCAGCCAAAGCTCCCACTAGGTTTTTAGGACTTCTCATTGCAGAGGTTTAAAGAAGGCTTAGGAGAGTTAAGAGTGCCATCTTCCAAGGCTGGGGCAAGCACAGGGTCCTGGAGCAGCCCCTCCAGGCGCCAGCAGGTCAGGACTGAAGCTGTGCTCTCTCCTTTCCTCTGTGCAATCTCAGTCCAGGACTCAGAGCTGGTTTACAGCTTGGGAATGCAGTTAGAAGTCAGGCAGACAAACACATAGTTAGGTCTGCTGGGGATCTGGCAAATGTTCTGGCCTCTCAGAGGGCTCCTTTGCTTGCCTGAGAAATGAGGGTAACAACATATACATCACAGCATTGCTGCATAAATGAGGCGGGCAAATGCGTGTGGCAGGTCTGAGCACCGTGTCTGGGAGGTGGAAGGGGCTCAGTAAATGATAGTTCTCTCCCTTTAAAATGATGATTAAATGAAGATGCTTGTTTTCTCAAAAGATGAGTAAAACTATCTGGCTTGAACACTTGGTTCTGTACTGCCACCACAATCAATACAGCTCTTTACAGCATACAAAACACTTTCATATACATCTCATTTGCTCCTCATGTCACCTTTGGAAGAAGGCTGGGAACACATTTTCATGCCAGTTTTTAGATAGGGGAACTTGGACTTGGAGAGATTACATTTTGATAAGTCATGTAGGTGGTAAATGTTGAAGCTAGGAGTAGAATTCAGATGTTTAAACTTCTGTTACTCTGCCAAGCATGGGGTCTCATGCCTGTAATCCCAGCACTTTGGGAGGGTGAGGTGGGTGGATTGCTTGAGGCCAGAAGTTCAAGACCAGCCTGGCCAACAAGGTGAAACCCTGTCTCTACGAAAAATACAAAAACTAGCCTGTGTGGTAGTATACCCTCCTAGCTTCTTGGGAGGCTAAGGCACGAGAATCACTTAAACCCAGGAGATAGAGGTTGCAGTGAGCTGAGATCACACCACTGTACTCCAGCCTGGGCAATACCACAAGACCCCTTCCCCAAAAAGAATAAATAAAATAAAATAGAAGTCTGTTACTGACCCTAGCCTCACTAATAGTGTCTAACCCTTGTACCGTAGTCCCCACCTTATCTGCGGTTTTGCTTTCCAAGATTTCAGTGACCTGTATTCACTCATGGTCCAAAAATATTAAAAGGAAAATTCCAGAAACAATTCACAGTTTTAGATTGCACACCATTCTGAGTAGCATGATGAAATCTCACACCTTCCCACTCCATCCTGCCTGGAATGTGAATCATCCCTTTGTCCAGTATATTCATGGTGTATACGCCACCCACCCATTAGTTCCCTTAGCCGTCTCAGCTAAGGTAACATAGATATGTTTTTTTGATCTAGTAACTGATCTATGTTTTCTTGATCTAGTAACATGGTTCGGCACTATTCATGGTTTCCAGTTTCCACTGGGGGCTTTGGAATGTATCTGCCATGGATGAGGGATGACTACTGTCTAACACTTTATAGAAGTGTTTTACATCTGTGATTTCATTACTCTCATAGCACCTTATGAACTAAACAATATAAAATCTCTTCTTATAGTTGAGGAAACTGAAGTCAAAGTAGTTGGATGATTTTCCTGAGATCCCACAGCTGGGAAATAATTAGTACCAGCACTCAAATCTGTGATTCCTTGAAGAAAGCACTATCTTGCTGGTGTCACTGGCCATGTTTCTAAATGTCATAGCTGCTGCCCAAGTCAACAAGGCCATAGCCTGCAATGGCCAACCTCTCTTCCTATGACCCATTTCTAAATTATTCCTGGGCTAGGCTATACCAGCTAACTAAATATAAAGTTTGTTTGCCTTGAGCTAAAATCACATTAACTCAGACGGTAGAGGAACATGGTTATCTTCTGCTGATCAAATAAATGTTCAGATTGGCAGATCTTTGATTTTTTTTAATGGGGAAACCAATTAGTTTAATAAATGCCTTTGCCTTTTGGTATATAGACTCTTTCAAATGATTGGGCAATCATGATAAGAAAGTATTCTTAGGGCGAAACAGCTGGAAACATTAATAGGAAAAGAACATAAGTTATTTATTCTCATGTTCTCTTTGGGCACAGTATTTTCTTTCTTCTTGTACTTTTAATTCTTTGTAGAGTAAAATAGGGTCCAAGGACAAGGGAATACTGAAGCAATTTTGGTTTCCAAGTACAGATATGCAGATAAGAAAAAATTAGATAAATCTCTAGGTTCGAATGTTCTTAACCTTTTTGCTTTAGCCTAGCTCTTAGTTGAGAATCAGAGCTTCAATGTTAAATTCATAGGGAAAAGTAGAAACCACCTGGGTATGTGTGTTGCTAACCTTTCCATATAGACTACATTTGGTTGACCCATGGCTCAGGGTGGGTCAGAGGGGCTGAGGTTGACTCTGTCCGTGTCCTTTATTCCCCCTGAAGGATTTGGAGTCTTCTCAGGGACTGCTAGCTGGGCATGATCTCCCAGGAACACCTTTCGTAAGCCTTTGGCTCGTAGTGCTGTCTTTGATCTGTATAGGCTCCAGGGAAACAGTCCCACCCTGGCTGTTGAGTACAAAAGAGAGAAAATGTTTTGCTCTTTGGAGGAAAAGTCAAATCCTCATTTAAGGTAGAAACCAAAAAACAAAAAACAAACAAAAAAACCAGAAACCCCTAAGATTACGCATGAAGCATTCTTGTTGGGTAGGACATTCTGTACCTTCACAGGCCCCAGCTCTGGGCTGGCCAGAGCAGCATTCCCAGGCTATAGAGCTGGGGGTCCAGACAGCCTGTTCCTCTAAGACCCAACATTGTTACAAATAAGGTCATCTGTTTCTCTTGGTGTTTGCCCAAGCTTTTGGCTTGAAATCATTTCCATTCACAGAATAATGATTTATTAGAAGCTGAGGAAAATGTTCAAGAGAAGGCAGGGCCCTTTGATGTGTTGTTTTGTGCTGCCTGGGTCAAATTTTTGAACAAATATCAGTGCACTAAACTGTGGTTGATCTTGTCTTTAAAGACAAACAAACAGAAAGAAAACTGGGCTGGCAAACGTGGGGAGAGGGCAGGGGATGATGAAGAGGACAAGAGATGAGGAAGCAGGTGCTTTCCGTTGGAGGGAGGGGTGCGTACTGGGCTGTGCGTTGGGGTGCCCATAGCTATCGTTGTTTCAGAACAACCAGGAGGTGAAAGAATCCCCCTGTGATTAAGTAGATTAGGATTTATGGGGCTGACTGGGCTGTACGCCTGGGTTTGGGGTGAGCAGGTGGCCTGTAGCACTTCCCCCTACATCCAAAATGGTAGCAAAGCTAGGATTTAATGTGGGCCTGCTATGGAGGGCCCCTCTGAGAGAATAGTATGCTCCCCGCCCCAATCTGTGGCCGGTGGGACATGGCTCCCTGGTTCTGAGAGAGCTAGCCATTTGGAGAAGGCCCCAGTGGCTGGAGACTGGTAGCAGAGAGGTCTTACCCCAGAAAGGATAGCGGAGCCTAGGTGGACCCTAGCCCAGTATCAAGGTTAGGCTTACCCATGGGGTGCAGAGGAGTACTAAATTCAGTCAGTCCCACTCCAGCCATAGCATCAGCTCAGCCTCCAGAGTTCTGCCCCTTCCCTGAGGAGACACGCCCGACAACCGAGTGCTCTTTGGGAGCCCTTGCAGGGTGACGCAATGGGCTTGGGTAGAGCAGGGCTTTCCGGATTTAAATGTCCAGATTCATGCAGCAGAGAGTGGCTGTGAGGGGTTCTCATAGGGCAATCACGTCATGTATCATCTAAACCAGGAGATTTCTGGGAGTGAAGAGGGCACTGTTAACAATCAGATGGGGGTAAAAGGCAGTAAATCAGAAACACCCCCACACACACCTCCAGCAAACTAGGCTGTGTGGTCATGCCAGTCATCAGGCTATTGTTAAGGCTTATTTGATGTTAATAAAATATTGTTTACTAGTATCTGTGACGGTGACCAAATTGTAGGCTTGATTTGCCATCAAATCCCTGGGCAGCTCATTTGAGTCCTCAGAGTCCGTGTGAGGTGAACCAGGTGGCCTTCTTGTAGGAGAGAGGCTCCCTGGTTGCAGAGAGACCCCTGGCGGGCTCCATAAGGCAGCACACTGAGGGCATCAGCAGACCTGGCTGTGGCCTTGGGAAATCCATTAAACTGCTCTGAGCCCAAGGCCACGTTGCAATGGAGATCATCCTGGCCCTGCCTATGTCACCGGGATTCTTTTTGCTTTGATGTTTCATGACGATCTTTGGGGATGTGATTCCTGCCCCTTCTAACGGAAGCCTTGGCTTCCTAAATGGGGTGAGATTCTCTCCACTGTGCCTGAACAAACCTCTGTGCCAGCGTTTGTCACAGTGCAGGGTAATTTATCACTACGCTGCCTGTAGGCTGACAGCTGTTTGCAGACAGGGACATATCTGCAGCGCCAGCTCAAAGCCAGCCCTGTGCCCTCAGGGGTCTTAGTGGGACTGAAGCCCTTGCTGGCCCCCAGAGCTCACTCTGCTTTCTTGGCCATTGCAGGTGGATGGTCAAACCGGAGAGAACGACATGAACAAACGGAGGCGGAAGGGCTTCAATAACCTCGACGAGGTTTGTGTACACAGTGTGGGTTTAAACAGAGGCTGATTTCCTGACAACCAGTGGCCATGGGCGGCCTCACTGTGGCAGCAGCCTGGCCCTGTTCCTTCCCTCTGTCATGAACCACTGGGTTCCAGGCTTGGCGTGATGGAAAAACAGTTGGGGTTTTGGATCTCGCTTCACTACTTACTAGCTATGTAACCTTTGAGAAACAACCTCCCAGGATGTGGTTCACGTCTGTAACATGCAATGACACACTTGAAATGCATGAAACTTTGCAGGACTTTTAAAGATGAATAAGGTGAACATGGTATCTGACACATGTTAATCAATACACAGTCACTACTAACAGGAAATAGTAAGAGCATCAGCACTCCCGCTTTCTCCCAATCATCCTTTGTATTCCTTTGCTTTTAGTCTTTAAGGCAAATGTCCTGGTGCCCACAAGTGCCACCTTCTGGTGAAAGAAGATTAAAGGTTACTTTGTTAAAGGAGAGCTTGAATCTCTCTCCTGCTTCTGAAAAATTGATCAAGCAGAAAAAGAGTATCAGTTCCTGCTTCCCTGGGCAGCTTTTAAAAGACACCTGAGATATATACTTCATTCAAACAAAGCCATTCCAACTCCACAGACATGCATATCATCAGCAAAGTGTAGGATGCCAACTTTGGCTAGCCTGCTGGCTGACCCCGAAATGACTGAGAGGCATGCAGGACGATCTGCATAATACATTGATTCCTGAGGTGGAAGGGACTTTTTCCATCACATATGGTTGAAGAATTTTATTGCTGTATATTTTCATGATATGGTTGCTCGTGTCTGACTTGCTGTATCCCACAACAGTGAGCATTATCATAAGAAGAGCTGTGAGGTTCACCTTGAGGAAAGCAGCAGCCAGCCATTCCACTCGTTATCCAGGATGGTCAAAGGGAAGTGCTGATGAAGAAAAACCAGTTCAGTTCACATCTTAAAATGTGAAGAAACCCATTCTACCCAATAAGCTCAAAACACCCTGGCCTGAACATTTTCCTAGAGCTCTTGAAGGTGCTTCCTTCAAGCACTGTTGCCTCCCGCCTCTTGGCTGTGGTGTAAGCAAGAAGCCAGCAGAGACACAGAGAGGAAGCAGAGGCTGCACAAGGCTAGAGACATGTTCCATTTCCCAGGTTACGGGTGTTGGCTCTCCACCTTCAGGGCCTAGGGTTTGCTCCTGCCTGTTCCTAAGAAGCTGCCCTTGGGTACACTTTGTCTCAGGCAGAAGTATTTTCCTGCCTTTCACCCATGGCTTGTTTAAGGGATGTGAGTGTTGTTTCTGTTATTGGCAACACAGGAGCTGGAGTGGGAAGAAATCTGGTTTGTGTCTGCACTTTCTGAGATGCCCTGGACAGTCTCCTGGGGCAACTGTTTTGTTTAAAGTCAGTTTTAACAAAACAGTATTCTTTCTAAATTCTTGCTACTCAAAATGTGATCCAAGATGCAGCAGCAGCAGCTGGGTACTTGTTGGACGTTCAGGTTTTCAGGGCCCACCCCAGACCTACAGAAATCAAATCTGCTTTTGAGGATTGATTTCCAGGTGATTCATGGGCCCATTCATGTCTGAAAGTGCTGGCCTATGTGGCCCACTGTCCTGGCTAACTTTGGTGTTGAACAAATAGTGACTGCCCAAGGAAACACACCCTCTTCTCACTCAAGCCTGTGCTGTTGTGCATAGTTACACTGCATTTGGAAGGAGCGTGTGCCTCTTTGGTGTGTGTTTGTCCAAAACACTCAGAGTGGCTCTACGTACTAGGTTGCCCATGGGGCTGCCACACCTAGGGATCTTTTTAAAAACATTAACTACAGCTTTCCTCTTCCTGTGAATTTCTTCTAAATGAACACATCTTTGTTGTCGTGACCATATCTCTTCCTGTGAGGGACGCTCCTGGTGTCCCTAGGAAAACCGACTGCCCACTTGCTGTGGCAGCGCCATTTATACTTCCAAGGCCTGTGGGAGGACATCCTGCAGTAAGGGGGAACAGAGCCTCTTAAGTAAACACTGGTCATCTTCAATTGTTTACTGTTAGCAGATGATCTAGAGAAATCTTACATGGAACTCTGTTTTATAAACTAGCGTAACCAATTGATCAAGGTCTACATCACCACTTATAAGTCATGTTGATATCATGCGCCCCGCTGTGCTGGCATGAGAAGAGCATTTCATCTCGGCAGTGTCCTTGCCCAAAGTCTAATCATGAGAGAACATCAGACCAGCCCAGACTGAGGGGCTCTATGAAACAGCGGCTCAGTACCCTTCACAGAGTGTCAGTCTGTTACAGAAGCTGTTACGGTTTGTAGGAAACCAAGGAGACTGGATGATGAAATGCAGCGTGGGATCCTGGATTGAATCCTGGGACAGAGAAAGGATATGAGTGGAAAAACTGTTGCAATCCAAATAAAGGCTATAATTTAGTTAATAGTATTGTGCCAGTGTTAATTTCTCAATTTTGATGACAGGAGCAATTATTCCAGATTTAACACTGCTGGCAGCTGGGTGAAGGGTATGCAGGGACAATCTGTGCCATCTTTGCAACTTTTGTGTAAATCTAAAACTGTTTCTAAATTAAAAGCTTTCTTTAAAAAGATAGCAAAAAATAGAACAGGGCTGGCTAAAGCTGGGGGTACAGAGGAGAGAGGAGAAAGATCCTGAGCTCAGGCCTTTCCTGAGTGACCCCCTACTGACTCCCTCATTGCTCCCCCACCCCGACTCTTCTCTTCTCAGCCAGATGATGTATTTTTTAAAACCACTTTGTTCAACACTTCATGATTATATTTGGTTTTTGCAGTAATCATGTGAAGTAGATTACTGTTCTCATTTTATACATGAAATAATGTCAGAGAAGTAAAGTAAATTGCCAGTGTCACAGGGCTAAGAAATGAAGGTCAGGATTCAGACCCCAGCTGTCTGGCTCCCAAGCCTAGCCATGCCCATCCTTTGGAAAGACATATCCCTCTTGCGAGCGTTGCCTCTGTGGGACTCTGCCTCCTTTCCTCAGGACCATGGAGGGAGCCCTTCTGCAGGAAACTAGTCCCACGTCCTGAGTCCCCAAGTCTGCTTTCTGATGTCCAGTAACCATCAGTGTCCCGTTTCAACCTTTGCAGCCTTCAAACTTTTCCAGCCGTAGCTTGGGCTCCAATCAAGAGTGTGGGAGCAGTAAAGAAGGTGGAAATCAGAACAAAGTCAAGTCCATGGCGAATCAGCTGCTGGCCAAGTTTGAGGAGAGCACTCGGAACCCCTCACTCATGAAGCAGGTGAGTCATGTCAAATACTCACTGGACCTGACTTCCTGGTGACTTGTCGGCAGGAATGTTCTGGCTACTGCTAGACTTCAAATATGCCATCCAGGCCTGGTCCCAAGGAGACCTGAGCTCCTTCTAGATCAGGAGCCAACAGACTTTTCTATAAGAGGCCAGATAGCAGTTTTTTAGTGCTTTGGATGCCATACTGTCTCTGTTACAACCCTGCCATTGTAGTACGAAAGCAGCGGCAGACATACCCCAACAAATGAGCCTGTCTGTGTTCCAATAAAACTTTATTAACAAAAAACAGGAGCAGGCCAGATGTGGCCCATGGGCCTAATTTGCTCGTGCTTGTTCTGCATGAAAGAAATCTGTTCCCTAATTTGGTTTTGCTTTCCAACCATGACTTGGTTTGCAGCCAGTTTTGAAATGATACAGTTTGAGGGAGCTTTGAGAGGCCGGCTGTCTGGGAAAGTACAAAGTCCACACTGAGAATATTCATCCAAACCAGAGGAACTGAGTCTGAGCTCACAGTACTGAAGGCCAGCCTCACACGTGTTTCCTGGCACTCTCCTCTCTCCCTGCACTGGGGCAGCCTGGCGGGCTGTTGTACCTGACGGGGGTTAGTCTGAGGCTGAAGGAGGCGGAATGCTGTGTCAGGCTGCAGGCTTCCTTCTGATTCCGGCTCTGAGGTGTGTGCCTCGTGGTTCGGTTTGCTCCCCTGAACTACTTTTAGGATGCTCTTGTCACATTACAGAAGCTCAGAAAAAGAAGTTGGTTTTTCTATGGTGAACACCTGTCAAATGACAGAATGAGGCTCCTTTTGGGAGGACAGACTCTTAGTTAATAGCTTTAGAGGCAACCAGAGATGTCTCCTTAGTCTCGATGTGGACTGTGTGTCTCCTGGGCAAACTGACCTTCTCCAGGAAGTGAAGGGATTTTATTATAAGAAGACCATTTCCTTAAGACCTGTAATTGTCCACAAGTTTTCTGGATGCCTGTTCTAAGTGTTGATGAGGGCTCAATTCCATCAAAAGCACCAGAGCATCCCTGTCCTTAAGTGGGCAGGAAGCTTTTCCTTTTCCAGGCAGACTCCTGAGCCAGCCACCCTGCCCTGGCATGGGCTCTGGCAGTGCCTGCTTAAGGCCCTGTGTCTGAGCCAAAAGCAAAGCCACCCTGGGATTCACACTTTGTCCACGAGAAGGGGGCTTCAGGACTCACTGTTCACATGGACAGGGAGCCAGGGCTCAAGTTTCCCAGCTGGGCTTGGCTTGCAGGAGCTCAGCCCAGTGCTGTCTCTGCACTTGCAAACTTCATCTCCCTGCTCCTCTCTCTCCTCCCTCTGAGCCTCTCAATCTGACTCACCTTTTCCTTCATGTCTCCTGTGGCTGCTTTTTTGGACTCGCCTTTCTCCTCCTAGGAACGCCGTGTCACAGGGATAGGTAAGCCCGTCCCGTGCTCTTCCTCTGGCCCTCCTGTTCACTCTTGCTGCCCCAAGCTGGAGGAGGCCACACCCAGCCCATCACCTCCACTGAAAAGGCAGGTAGGGCTCCTTTTAGTGGATGCTGTTTTGGTAAAGGCCAGAGGGGACTTTCATCCAGAGGGGTGGGGTCAGTGGCTCTTCCCACACCCCAGGTATGGCCGATTGTAGATTCTCTGGACACACCTTGAGGTCACCACCCATATAGGTCAGAATAACCAAGTATGCAGCATCACAAAATACATTTCATGGATCCCTTAGCCAGTCAGAAGTATCAGTTGACCAAATACCATGGTCTCCGTGGTGCTGCTAGGGAAAAATAAACTGTACCGCAGGGTATTTTGTATGATGCCGCGTGACGCTAAGCATTATCTGCAGACCATTCAAATAGGCTGATTTTCAAATCAATGAAAAAGCGATGTTGAAATAGGCCCAGGTGGCCACTTGGCTGGATGCATTGAAGGGGTAAGTCTGGGATGTGGCAAGGCATTCCCAATACCAGAGTAGACCTGCATAGTGGGCAGGAAGGTGGCTGGCAGTCACAGAGTATGGCTTATGCCAGGTCGTGCTCCTGGGTTTGGAATTTGAGCAGAATCACTACTATTGGCCATAAGCCACAAAGGTTTCTGGTTAGCATTAGGATTTGTGTGTTGCTTCCAGGTGGTAGAGGTTGAATAAGGTCAGTGTGGATACAATGCAGAAAGTTTATGTCTGCCTGCCTCACCTAGGGAGCTTTTTAAACACTGCCATTGACTCATGCCCAGTCCAGAACAATGCAATCAGAATCTCTGGGGGTTGGGCCCAGACTTGGGTCTTTTTTTCTTAAGTACCCATAATGCCAGTATGCAGCTAGGATTGAGAACCAGCATTGTACAGGTTTTGATTCAGGGGATCTGGGGTGATGCTTCAGACCATGTATTGTGAATGAGGATGCCAGGCAATTTTGATGCAGGTAGAGAATCAATTCCTGGGGCTAGTTTGGAATCCTATTTAGGGTTGCACCTGGTGCGTCCTTTGTCTCTGGTCTTCATAGGGGATTCCTCGTGGTGGGGGTGTATGAAAGGGCTGCAGTAGGGAAGGAAGCTTAATTTTCCCTCTTTCCCAGTTCCCCTCTGTGGTTGTGACGGGGCACGTGCTCAGAGAGCTCAAGCAAGTGTCTGCTGGCAGCGAGTGCCTGAGCAGGCCCTGGAGAGCCAGAGCCAAGTCTGACCTACAGCTGGGGGGGACAGAAAATTTCGCTACCCTGCCTCCTACCCGCCCGAGGGCACAGGCTCTTTCCGGGGTGCTGTGGCGGCTGCAGCAAGTGGAGGAAAAGATTCTCCAGGTGAAAGACACTTTTTGCCCTGTCTCTGTCCGTGTCTGGGCGACTTCTTTTCTTCCCCTCCCTCCTCCTGCGCACGTGGGTTCCTCCTCCCTCTGCCCACCCCCTGTCTCCCGTCCTGCTGTGTGTGGTGAGCAGGTGAGGCCCCGGCTGCCTCCCTCACCCACTTCTTGGAAGCAACTGTCTCAGTCTCTGTCACTATCTCTCTTTTCTTTCTCCTTTCTCACCTTCACCGCAGAAGAGGGCTCAGAACTTGGCCAACAGGGAATTTCACACAAAGAACATTAAGGAGAAGGCGGCCCACCTTGCCTCCATGTTTGGACACGGGGATTTCCCACAGGTAAACATGGGGCTTTCAGAGCCCCCAGGAACCCAGATGTTGGACTTCCAGCCAGGTGACCTTGAATCAGGCTCTGAGCTCAATTTTCTCCTTCCTCCTGCTTTTGTAGCATGAGGAGCTATTTATTTTTTAAGCCACTAAATAATTCAAGCTGGCATCTAAAAAAGACCCAAATGTGCAGATTCAAAATAAGGCAAAACTAAGGCAGGAAAGTAAACTCACGTCAAGAAAGACATTTCTAAACAGAAGCACAAGCTGGTAGGCCCTAGCTATTTTCCACGCAGGCTCTGAGTTTCCTCAGGGTCCCCACAAACAGGAAACAGTCATAAGTTGCAGAATCACAGTGCCTTTACCCAGTTGCCTGTGATGTTTTGGGGTGTGAGAGAGAAATCTCCCTATGGCCCCGATCAGGAAGATACTGAATGATGAGGCCAAGCGCATGCTGTAACTGGGACTCTGCTTCCCCGTGGGGTAAAGTCAAGCCAACAAGAATGGCTTTGCCTTAGAATTAGGAAGTACAGCCTCCTCAATCCAGGTACTTCTTTGGAAATTCTCTGAAAAGAAAAGCGTGTGCCAGAGAGGAGATGAAAGAGTGGATGATGAGACCCTGCAGGTGGGTGTATGTGTAAGGTCCTCCCTCCCTTGCAGCATGCCTGGTCCTAGAACTTGGCTCTCCACTGTTTTCACTTCATCTCCTCCAGACCTGCATCTTCTGCTACTTGGTGGAGTCACTGACGTGGGAAGGATGCTTTACACTTACTTGATTTTTAGGATTCCACGTGGTTGGTAGGACGCTAGCACAGTTGTCTGCTGCAGCCACAGAGGCCCCTGCTGTGGCCACCTGCCCTGAAGCAGCCCAGGGCTCTCCTCTCCTAAGCTCACAGCTGCTACTTCATACCAAGCTCCAGGGTGAGGGCTTTGGTAATTGGCGTTGGTGTCCAAGGCGGATGTAGGCAGGAATGGATTGAATCTGCGTGAGCTATTTTGGTGTGAGAAGGGAGCTGGAATAGTTGCAGCAGAATGCAGTGTAACCAGGAGCCAGATAATCCTGCCTGGCTCCAAAGCCAGGGGTTTCTGTGTTGTCCTGAGACATGGGTCTCCTTTCTTTGCCCCGTTGAATGCACAGGCATGGGACTGCATGATCGAGGTGTCTATCACCGTGTGACTCCTGGGATAATCCTCATTTCTTCTACTTCCATTCTGTGCAGAATAAACTCTCTAAAGGCCTGTCTCATACTCATCCTCCGTCTCCTCCCTCTCGCCTTCCGTCTCCTGATCCAGCTGCTTCTTCTCCAACTACTGACTGTACTTCTCCTGCCAGAAAGGTAGCTGTTCTGAACAATTTGCTTTCCTCACCTCCTGCATGTTCCCAGATGTTTCCATGCCCCACTTGACCTGCACAGACATCTCAAGACTGGCTTGGCTAGAATACAAATTTGTAAGATATTTTACAACAGTGCTGGATTCGATTTTGCTTTTGCATTAGAGCACACAACATGGCAAAACAGGCAGCATACAAAAGCTTGCCAAACAGGGCTCATTCATTCAGCAAGCATTAATCAGGACCCACCATATGCCACCCTCCGTGCCAGATGCTGAGAAAACAGAGGGCAGTGCAGTTCCCTTACTACGGTTGAGATGGGAAGCTGCACATTTTTACAATACAAAATAGTGGATATAGTTGCTTGTTCTGTCCTAATAAGATGGCAATTTTACATGGTAAACTTAATGTAATACTAATAATTAATTCTATAAGAGGTATAAAGGGTCAAGATTGTAGAAATGGAGAGGGGAGAAGACTGGGAGGTAATACAGAAGGTAATATGGGAACTGAGTGAGTGTTGAAGGTTCTGTGGGGGTATTTTGCTGGAGAGAAGTTTAGGGCAAGGGTGTTTTGGAGAGGGCCTAGCCTGTGCAAAGGCAGGAAGGCGGGGCTTGCATGGCATGGAAAGATGGAATGTCTGGTGTGACTTGAACTTGTAGATAAAAGTATTTACGGGGACAGGGAGAGTGGAAGTGAGCCCACTCTGTGTAAAGGAATTTCGTTTTATCCTCTGGATTATAGGAAGCCACTGCAGGATCTGTTCTGCGTTCTAGCAGGACGACTCAGTAATGCAGAGATTGACATGGAGGACGAGAAGAGTGGGGAGCTAACTTTGGTTAAGCAGTTAATGAAATGCACTCACAAACAATGGTTAAGATTGGGTTTGGAGGTGCTCTTCGTGTTTTTCCCTTGTCCTGTTACCTCCTGTGCTGAGAATAATACCAGGCTAGGGTGGGAGAGGTGTCTTCTAGGAATCCTGGCCTCTGGAATGAATGAGGCTGGAAGTGAGTGTGAAGCCTACCTCATGAGCTGTTGCTCACTCCACCCCGAAATGGTGCTTCTCTGTATACAGCCAGCGTGTCTGGCTCCCACCGAGGCTGAGTCATGCTGAATGTCCCACTGCCAGAAGGAGTGCTGGTCTGCTTCTGTGCTGTTAGACTGATGCACAACCCAGCTCTGTGCTATGACATTAGTGAAAAATTAGAAGCTGCCTCTTGGTGTGTAATGGGGGGTCCCACCCCTGTTGGCCTCTACCTCCGTAAGGAGAACAGTGTAGGTAGAGTCCCCAAGAAAGGAGCAAGGAGTCTTACCAGCCCCATCCCAGCTGAGGCCCCCTGTGTGAATGAGAAGCACCCCAGAAAGGGCAGTACCAGGTAACACAGAGAAACCCAAACACGATCTTCAGTACCACTGAAAATAGCCATGGGCAGCACATCAAGATACCCGGACAACTGTTCCAGGTCGGCCAAGGTCAGCTGTTTGACCTTAAGTCTCCTGACCTACCTGGGCCTCTGTCTTTCTCCTCAATAAGAGCAGTTCTGGGCTCACGTTACAGTGAGCTACATGGGTGGAGACAGGCATTTTTGTCATCACCATCAGCAAGGTTGCAGGGTAGGCTTTTTGCCAAGCTAGGGAAAGGGGCCTTCCCCGGGGTATACTCCCTACTATGTGAAAAGGTCATGGCACCCTTGGCAGGATGGTGGGAGGGGAGAGGGCACCTGGGCACAGACCAGGCAGTGGCTTGTGCTCAGAGTTGGTCAGCCAGGCCCAAACCCTGCTTCTCTCT
Organism: Cebus imitator; assembly: GCF_001604975.1. NCBI lineage: Eukaryota > Metazoa > Chordata > Mammalia > Primates > Cebidae > Cebus > Cebus imitator. Next base: position 2,243,444 of record NW_016107354.1, read on the forward strand.
GGCCCAGCCCCCTTCAGCTGCCTGGACCCTTCAGGGTAGAGGCAGGCAAGGCCTTCTCCTGTCCCTGCCTTTCTCCCATCCTCAGGAAAGTCTGGCATGGTCACTGTTGGGGTCAGCACCAGGGCAAGAAAAGCCCCTACACCTCTCAAGTTCCCTGACTTGGTTTCCACTGGGCATGAGTTCCCTCTAAGAGAGGGCAGGGAGCAGCCTGCTGGGAACATGTGGAGCTGCTGGGTAAGACAGAGGTCTGTTCAGCCACTAAGCCTGTCCCCATCACATCATCATCACACCCGCTGAGGCCCTGCCTGCCGTTGTCTCTGGCTCTTCAGGCAGCCTTCCCCTGAGGAGTCAGCTCCCTCTCAGCCGTTAGTTAATTTTGCTCCTCTAGAAGGGAGGCCACTGCTGATCTGGCCCATGATGTGGCTGCTGGCCATTTGCCATGCTGGTAAGTTCTTGCAAGAACAAGAAGGCACTGAGCTTTTGCACAGCTGGGCGGGCAGGGGTGGAGGCTCTTCACTGGGCTGGGAGCTACCCTTCAGTCCTCCTGGGTCAGAAGAGCACTGAGGATTACAAAAGGAGCTTTCTCTACCAGTGTCACTCAGAAAGCTAATGAAAATATTCATTCATTCATTCAACAAATTTTATTTTTGAGACAGGGCCTCTCTCTGTCACCCAGGCCGAAGTGCAGTGTCCTGATCATAGCTCACTGCAACCTTAAACTTCTGGGCTCAAGTGCTCCTCCCACCTCAGCCCTCCACCACCCCTGAGTAGCTGAGAGTACAGACATGAACCTCCACCCTCAATAAACAACAAATAGTTATTGAATGACAATCCAGTGTTAGGCACTTCAGGCTCTCAGGATATACATCGATGCATAATGAGGCTTACACCCTAGTAGCCTACAACAATCAACATAATATATCAGTAAATCACGTAATGTGTTAGAGGGCAAGACAGTATTTCCTATGAAAAACATAGAGCTGGTGGTGGGGACCCGGATTGCTGGGGAAGGAAGGGTGACAATGTTAAATGGAGTGGTTGGGTGGGGGCCAGTGAGCTCTTCCTGTGATTGTGAGAACTGAGCAGAAGCAGAGCCACAGGTAAGAGGGCAAAGGCCCGGGGAGGAGATTGGAGCCCAGCATTCAGACTCCTGTGTACTGCAGAGGCTGCTGCGCGTGCATGGAGGCCTCGTCAGAGGGATCAGCCCAGAGGCTGCGTCCACATAAAGCCCCACACTCAGGGACAGGGAGGGCTTTGCGTCGGCCAACCCCAGATCTACTGTCCCCACCTCTACAGCCTTGTTCCTTGCTTCTCCCCAGTTGTAGTAAAACAGTTGCTCCATTTTTGTCCTTTTAAAAAATTCTATCTCCCAAGTCAGCGCTGGCCATTATATGATGATGTAATTGGGCTCTTGTGACAGCCTCCAATGTCTTAATTACAGGCTGATGTTTCTTTCACAGTATGGCTGGGAATGATGGAGGAGCTCTTAGAATGAACACTTGGGCAAGTCACTTAGCCTCTCTGTGCCTCAGTTTCTCTAAGTACCTACACTTACAGGTCTGTGCATGTTGTACTGTGATTCCGTTGTAGGCAGTTATGGATGGAGTGGCGAGTTGCTAGTTTAAAGCAGTCTTAGAAAGGATGTCACCAGCATCACTCCTTGCCTTGATGCCCCTCCCTCCCTCCCCAAACTCTGCCCCACCATTGATTCAGCACTGGGCTTTCCACACGCAGGATTTGGCAGAATCACAGCCTTCTCTGAGGAGAGAACTGGCTGCTCCTTAAAGTAGGTGATGACTTGGTGATAAACAGATGTATTTTATTTTATCCTGGTGCAGCTCAGGGAGTTTCTCTCCTAGAGCCTGGGGCCTTAATGCTTCTTCCAAACAGATTTGGGGCTGTTCATGTTGCCCAATTGACCGAAGTTTGACTGCATTCAGGGAAGCCAGAGGAAGAAAAATGCACTTAGAAACTGATGCTTAGTCCTTGGCAACTTCCTGGCAGGCAGCTTGTCTCTGCTCCTGCCCTAGGGTCTTCCATGCCAATTCCGAGGATCCAGGAATAATCATCTCCTCGTGGGAACAGACTTAGCCAAACTTATTATAAGTAACACTTGTTACTCACAGGAATGCAAACTTGAGTTGCTGACTCCAAGACAGGGAGCCAGGGCTCTGCCTTCAGACTCCTCTTGCCCGCCCTATCAGATTGATATTCTGCTTTAAAATTCAGAGTGGTGCAAGTTTCTTGGCCTGAATGGTCACAGGGAGTCTTGAGGGCTAGGCTCAGGTCCTTGGCAGAGTCTGTCTTTCCAGGCTGTGGACTGTGGGATCTATGCCCAGACTCAGGTCAAACCAGCCCTCTTCTGTGATCTCAGCTCCCTATCAGCCATTGGTTAGTTTCACTCTTCCAGAAGGGAGGCCACTTTGCAGATCTGGCCCATGGCATGGCTATTGGCTGCTGGCTGCTGGCTGTTTGCCATGCTGGTGAGCTCTCACAAGAACAAGAGGGCACTGAGCGTTTACACGGCTGGGCAAGGGGGGCCCTTCACTGGGCTGTGAATTGCCCCTCCGTCCTCCAGGGTAAGAAGAACACTGGGCATTACAAAAGGAGCTTTCTCTACCCTTGGAGGTGTTTGTTTTAAAACTGGATTTGCAGGGTTTACTCTAGAGATTTGCATATTAGAGGGAAAGAGGGAAACACTGGGGCAATCTGCCTTTGTTTGATCCAGTAAGATGATAAATCTCAGGGACAGGTCTCAAGGCTACCTCCAACCTCAACTATTCCTCCTTCTATCCCGGGAATAGAGCTAGGCAACCTTCTGGAGATCTCCTGTGTGCATCCCAGCCTGGGGGGCGGGGAGAGGGCGGTTAATTTGCAGAGTGCTGGAAGAAGGATATGAGTTTGAATCAGACTTGAGTTCAAAGCACCAATTACTCACTGTGTGGCCTTGGACAAGTTTGTGAACCTCTCTGAACATTAGTTTCTTAATCTATAAAGTGGAGAGGAGAGCAGCTACTCTGAGGTGACTAGAATACTGTAATGTCTTAACATTTGCAAAATGCCTAAAGTATCCTATAAAGCTTCTCTTTCCCCAGTGGAAGAGAATTCTGAAAGAAAACTCATTTACCTGAAATGCATGTTGATCCCTCTCTTTCTAAAGGAAAAGAAGTCACCTTCAGGGTTCCATTTTCATCCCAGCCATTTGAGAACAGTGCGTCCTCAGGTGAGTTAGAGCCTCTCTGAACTTCAGCTGCCTCACCTGCAAAGGGGGATTATTAGACCCACCTGCAGGGCTCTGTGAGCGAAGCACTTATGATCAGCAGCTCAGTGCCTGGCACCAGGAGATGAAGTTGGGCAGACATGGGCTCTTACTGGGAGCTCACAGCCCCTAAGGCCTGCCTGTCTCAGCTCTGAACTTGTAATTTCCAGGCACCCTTGAACACGGCGATTTCAGTTCTTTACCTGCCCTCCTACCCCAAGCTCTGGGCATATGGCTGAGGAATCAGGTCCAACAGACTGTCCTCTGGTGTTTTCTCATCTAAGGACTCCTCAGTGAGGATGTCCTTGCCCAAGTGGACCCAGCAGACCTTCTCTGGCCCTACCTGTCAGAAGCTCCCCTTCATGTGAGCCCTGCGCCCTGAGGCCCTGCACATTCTTACCCATGTGGGCTTGCTGGATGCTCATGCAGGCTGTATGGCCACAGGTGGCTGAACTCGGTGAATTGTAGCCAGGACACCTGGTAATCTTGGCTCAGTTCCAGGCTCAGGGAGGGACATTTCCATTGTTCTCACACAAACAGGGCCTGGAGCCTGCTTCTTCCTGCATTCACAGTATTTGCCTTGTGTCAGGAATGTGGAGGTGAAGAAGCCAGGTCACTCAGGCAAACTGAGGGGACGATGGGCCAGCGCCGTGCAGCGTGAGGAACGCTGTGCTATCCAGGCGGTGACCATCATATTCTGCGCTGGGGTCACAAGATCACTTGGGAAATGCCTCTTCGTAGAGGTCTAGCCATCATCTGCAGCCTCTGGCATGGGCGTGTGTGATAACAGTTGCGTCGCCATGTTTCTGTCCAGATTGGCTCTGGGGAGGGGAGGTGGGAAGCTCGTCCTGTGTGGGCCACATCATGCTTGTGCAGAGGAAAGTGAAAGTGATTTAAGATGGGAGAGAAGTCCCAGAACATGGAAATGCAAAGTTGCACAAATGGCCGTGCTTTGTTTTGTTTTAATTTTTGTGGGTACGTAGTAGGTGTATATATGCATGGGGTACATGAGATGTTTTGATACAGGCATGTAATGTGAAATAAGCACATCACAGAGAATGGGGTATCCATCCCCTTGAGTATTTATCTCAAATGGCTATGCTTTGGACTCACTATCTGCCCAGCACCTCCTGCACCGCCCAGGTTCTGTCAGGAATCTTTTCTGCAGCCCTGCAAGATTGGTGGTGGTCTCTCCATTTTACAGATGAAGAAGCTGAGGCTCATAGAAGGGAAATGGCATATGTGAGGTTAACCTCATGTAACATGGGATGATGCCCCTTCTGAAGTGTTCTAATTAATTTGCTGAAAAAGAATTAGAATTCAGAAGGAGGTAAAAAGTAATGAAAAACACCCAAATTCTTGAAAATTACAAGAATATTGAGAGATGTATAAAAGGTTGCAAAAGCAGTCCCATGGGACTTCAAAATTGCTAATTCTTAAAAAACTAGTGGCTGGAACATGATCATCTCTGACCAGATCATCAGATTGCCCAACTTTGCATTTAGATGAAGTGTTCCCAGCCTAATCGTAAGGTCCCCTGTTGACCAGCCTCCCCAGGAGCATGGTGGCTTGCCATCAATGCATGCTTCTCTTTGGTAGGAACCACTGCCTCTAACCCTGAGGTCAACACCGGGATGACTTCTCTGGGATTTCTCCATGAGTTGAACATTTATTTCTCAGGATCCTGAGAACCTGGTGATTCTCCCAGTTGACTGGAGCAGTGCCACTTAAAGTGTGGTCCACGGGCAGGGACTGGGCTGCAATCCCATGATTACAGCAAGTGAGAGTAAACGTTGGAAACTTGTAGAACCATTTGATATTGCCACACATTCAAGTGTGTGATCATATTTCTAGTTTATTTTCATTGTATCTGGAAGTAACAGGTCATAACGAATTAAAGATTTAAAAAGGAAAAAACCTGTCACTAGCCACAGAGAATTTGAGGAGCAATGAGCAAGCAGAAGCCAGCTAGTTATTTCCTCACTCTGAGAGCCGGTAAAGCCTTCCTGCTGTCAGGAAATAGAAGATAACCCTTGATGCCCAGGGCAACATTCACCTTCACGTTTGCCTTTGGGGTGGGCTTCAAAGGCCCCTGCCTCATCCCTGGAGACAAGTTGTCCATCACCTCATTTCCCTGTGACCTCTCAAAGAAGTGCTGGTTTAACTCTTAGTGATTCTGGAATGCGATTCATCAGGTTTGGAAGGACAGGTAGGAGACCCAGTGCAAATTTCCTTAAGAGTGCTTTCATTTTACTTTATTTTTTCTTTAAAGAATGTCACCCTCTCAGAATGGATGTATGGATGCCATAGGAAGAAAGGAGGCTTTTGGCCCTAATGAAAGGTGGGACCAGGTGTGGTCTTCATCCTGGATCCCCTGCCCAGGTGACCCAGACCGTGCCCTGTGCTGTAGAACAGTGAAGCAGCTCTGCAGCTGCTCAGTTTTGGCAGCACCTCCCAGCAACCTCGCCGCCCTCTGCACGCTTCAGTAACGCCTCCCTAAGTCAGGGTTGCTGAGAAGCTCAGTGCACAAAGCGCTTATTAGCTAAGTGGTTAATGAGGTCTCATTAGGGATTTGTATTAAAAGCCCGGGAAAGTATACTCTCAATCTGTGCTTACTCAGGGGAGGCAGTAATTGTGTGTGGGTATCTTGGCATCACTGTAGTGCCTTTCTGGGAGAATACTGTGGAGCCAGTTCTCACACTGAGCCAGTTCTCACACTGGGCCAGTGGAGGCAGCCACACAGGGGCTGGGCAGGCGGTGCTGAGAGTGTAACTGACCTTGCTGCCTTTCCTCCCCTCTTTATTTCCATATAAGCCCAGGAAATCCTTTGTATCCTATAGCCCCTATGTGAGGGGCCAAGTTGGGGGCCTAGCAGGGGATGGGACATCAGACAAACAATGGCTTATTGTTCTGAGCTAACACACCTGAACCTTTCTTGGAAGCAAGGGCTAAATTTCTTGGCATTTGTGGCCTCCTGGAAATGCCAGAGAGTGTGCTTGGAAGCGAATCTGAATATCTCCCAGGCTGGGCCAGAGTAGAGACAGGGGTAGAAGGGGGTGCTGGGCCTGACAGCTGCTCCCAAGAAGTGGCAGGCTTGGTAAACTCTGATGAGGTCCCATCTAATTTCACGGGATCAGACAACCCCAGCAAGCCTACAGCCATGTCCTCTGCAGGCCCCAAAGCCACACACATGGTCTGGAGTGATCATTCCAAAGTCGCTGTAATGTTGGGATTCCCAGTGAGAAGGGGGGTGAGGGATTTGCACCAGCCTGCCAGGCACTCCTTTCCCTGCTCAGCCCGATGTAGTGCCCGTGCTTTTGCTGGAATCCAGTGAGTTAGCCTGAGGCCCTGAGGATGGGCACTGCCACCAGGAATAGGTGAGCTGTGGTGAGCCCACCATCACTGCAGTTCCCTGGATTTCCTGCTTTATAGTTGAGGCTTTCTCTGATCAGCTTAGATGTAGCCTCCCAAGGGCAGTCTTGGGTTTTGATGGAGGTCATCATTTCATCCACACACAAGTTACTGTGGTTTTTGGTGGTGACGGCTATCAACCCCTGCCCGGGGGCCTTGCAGCCTCCATTGCTGCTCTCTCTGGCCACATCTCCCGGAGGCTGGGTTTGGAAGCTGGGGAGGACCTAGAGCTTCCCTCCCTCTAGGATCTTGGAATCAGGAACAGTGCTTCTAGAATCTAGCTATGTACATTTGCCTCCCCCAAGAAGAGACTGCAGCCATACCAGGGTGAGCTTCCAGAGCTGGGGGTGAGGAGTGAAAGGGAGGCAAGCTGGGGTTTGCAGAAGGGTGTATGTATAATTGTGCCATGCTCTTTGGCCTATCAGCTTCCACCCATTTCCCAGCTCTTTGACACCTTGGTGGGGGTCCAGGCATTCGTAGGTACCCTTAGGAGCACAGACACCACCCACAACCCATCACTGGGCCATGCACCAGGGCCCACGCAGAACTGCTATCTTCCCATCCCCAAGCTGACCTTGCCTGGCGCTGGCTCTGGAGCCTGCTGCAGTCCACATCCTGCCCTACCTGCCCAGCGTGTGCCCATTCCACATACTGCTCTTGCTGCCAGGGTGGGCTGTGGTCCTGTCGGGAAGGACCTAGGAGCTTCAGGGCAGGCTGAATCTAGAGGAGGGAAAAGAGAGAGGAATCAAGTATAAGGAAGGAAGCAAAGCTGCTTCTCACCTCTCTCATACCACTCACTTGTGGTCACCAAATGGAGTGGGGATGTTTCTCCCCACCAACAAAATCTATAAATGGAAGGATTTTCCCTTAGTTCTGCAAACCATCTTTGCAAATTAGTTGAACCTGAGGAGGAAAACGTGGTTACTGGTTTATTATACAGGATCTTATCAAGGATACAGAGGAGCAGCCAGGTGAGCAGAGGCACAGGGCAGGGCATGTAGGAAAGAGCGGGTGCCTCCACGCCCTCTTCAGGGCATCGCTCTTCAGGGGCCTCCACTCTCCAGAAGCTCTAAACCCTATCCTTTTTGGTTTCTATGGAGGCTTCGTTAAGAAGGCATGATCGATTACATCATTGGCCACTGGTGATCAATTCAACCTTCAGCCCCTCTACCCTTGTAGGTCAGTGTGTGGGACTGAAAGTTCCAACTCTTTAATCATAGGGTTGGTTCCTCTAGCAACCAGCCCCTTCTGAAGCCATCCAGGAGCTCAAAAGTTGCCTCGTTCCAGCAAAGGATGCTCCTATCACCCAGGAAATCCCAGGGGATTTAGGAGCTCTGTATCAGAGGCTGCTGTCACTCAGGAAGGTACCAAGGTCTTAGGAGCTCTGCCTCAAGAACCAGGGGCAGAGCCCAAATATGTATTTTCAACAATATCACAATATCACTCAAGGTAGTCTAGGCCCTGAGCCTGCTAAGTGCCAGGCTCTAGGACACATTCTCTCACTCAGTCCTTCCCACAGACTCAGGAGGAGACAGGTACAACTCTCCCCATTTTACTAAATGAGGAACTAGGCTTGGAAGTTCTGTGCTTCATGCCGAGTCTCTGCACTGGCTCGTGGTGGAGCTGGACCCGAACCCTTCCCCTGGCCTTGCTGGTCCCTGAGCAGCTGCCTGCGGCCCTCCTGGGACAAGGGGTCTCTGGAGGAGGGCGGCTGCAGTCTGGCAGTCTAGCTTTCTGTCTGAGGGGGCTTGGCTCCTGATTTCCTTCTCTTTGCTTGGTTTGTCTGACTTACGGGCTTTTGGGTAATGATTGGGTCTGAGCACCACGTTTACCCCATGCCCCTGATGAGCGAAGCTGTGAAGGCCCCAGGGCTGGGGGGCAGGCAACCAGAGTACAGTCTGGAATCTTGGATTTATTTGCTAAGCGGCCTCAGATAGACCCTTCCCCTCTCTGGGATTCATGTACACAACTGTATGTACGTGAAAGGACTTTTGGTTTTTAATCCTTTTTTTTCCTAATTTTTTTATTGTGTTAAAATACGCGTGACATAAAATGTACCACCTTAACCATTTTTAAGGGTACAGTTTAGTGGTATTAAATACATTCTTCGTATGCCACCCTCACCATCCTCCTGTTCCAGAACTCTTAGTTTTGTAAAGCTGAAACTCTGTACCTATTAAACAACAGCAGCTACTTCTCTACTGCCTGTGTCTGTGGATTTCGACTACTCGGGGCACCACCTATAAGTGGAATCCTACAGTACTTGTCTTTTTGCGGCCAGGGGTTTTATTTCTTTTCTTTTCTCCATCTGGCTGGTTTTGCTTCTCCGGGGTTGTAGGGTGCTGTTTGCATGTGGGTGAGGAGCCCTCTCCCCATCCATCTGGCCTATGTTTTCCTCCTGGTGCTAACTGGCCTCTGTCTTTGTCTCTGTCTCCTCTGCCTCTGCTCTTGGTTAGCTGACAGTAGGGAAAGTGTCCAGCGGAATAGGGGCTGCAGCTGAAGTCCTGGTCAATCTGTACATGAATGATCACAGACCTAAGGCCCAGGCCACCTCTCCAGACCTGGTAAGGATATGCAACCCCAGCCTTCACCCACAGACACTGGCTCTGGCATCCCAGGGCGGGCACATGGGATGTGGAGCGGATGGCCTGGTCCTCTTGAGGCTTCTCTTCTCTTGAGACCAGAGGGAGCTGAGAATGAGCTGGATCAGGGCAGAAGTTAGAGGAAGGCTGCATTTCCTTAAAGACAGACCTCACTCAGGTCCCCTGTGGTCTTTTGGAAAACAGAGCATCTTCGTGCTGTCCGTGGCTCTGGAGAACGGCCTAGTAGGAAGGCCCAGGTGAGGCCGTGAGCCTAATTGAATGGCCCTCACTTTCAGTGTTGAGTGTCCAACCTGAACAGCCTCTTTATATTGGATTGAGAAAAAAGTCATGGGAAAACCATCCCTTTGATTTGAATTCTCGCTTTCTCTAAACTAAGCTGCTCACTGCCATCACCAAGAATTTTAGTTGATGATTCTTTCGTTTCCTTTTGGCACATTGCTCTGGAATCACCCAGGGGCACTGCTGCCCTGGCCCGTGTCCTTCCAACTCACAGTTAGAACTATAACTGACCAGATTTGATGCCACCAGGTTTCCGTACCCGACCTGCGCCACTGCAGGGGAACAGGACACCTAAAACATCAGCAGGCCTTTGTCCAAAACCAGGTGATACTTAATCCCAGGGACAGATCCTGGAAAGAACATCATGGGGCGGACAGGTGTGTGCATGAGGCCCACTCTGTCAGACCAGAGACACCACTCCCACCCCCAAACCAGAGCAGCCAACCTGGGGGCGAGCCCCTCCCGGCCCATCTTGTACTCTCCAGCCTGCCAGGGAGGACAGTTAACAGCAGCCCCTGCAGAGTTGGGGTCTAGGTTGGGGGTGTATCTTCCCACCCCTCCCTCTATGCTGCAGTGGCAGCAGGGAGTAGAAGCCCATGAGGTCCCCAGCATTCAGTTTGGAATTTCTAAAAGCGTCAACCTGACACTTGAAGGCTCAGGATAAGCTCTAACACACCACTCTTCTCTCCCCATCCCCAGGAATCGATGCGAAAGTCATTTCCCCTGAACCTGGGAGGCAGTGACATGTGTTACTTCTGCAAGAAGCGTGTGTACGTGATGGAGCGGCTGAGCGCCGAGGGCCACTTCTTCCACCGGGAATGTTTCCGCTGCAGCATCTGCGCTACCACCTTGCGTCTGGCTGCCTACACCTTTGACTGCGACGAAGGTAACCCCAGGGGCTAGGGCAGCACTGGGCTCTGGACTTGGCCTCAGACGTAACCTTGGCCTGGGTTCCTGTCCCTCTGGAGGCTCTAGGACACCCAGCACATCCTCAATAGGAAGTATGATGTCATCAGGAAGGCTGTTCAGGGAGAGTAGGAGCTCCTGCTAGAAGTGGGGGCTGCCTGTGGTCCTGGGGAAGGGGAAGCACCAGCGCTGTGGTGTGGATACCAGGTCCTGGTGGGCACCTCCTGTGTGCCCAGGGCTCTCTGTACCCCTTCTTACGCAGCCTTACCACCTTCCGCTGTCCCTGTGTGGTCAAGAAAATCAAACCTGATACCCTCCGTTGCATGCTCAGCACCACACCTGGCATGCAGTCAGGTTCAATGACGCAGGGTTAATATTACTCACATAGTATATGTTATAAAATAACCAGCATGACATTCCCTTTGGTAAGTGCCCTAACAGAGATCACTGATGGAGGAATCATGCTCATTGGAATGAACAATTATTTTCTAATTTTCAGCACTTGACATTTGCTCTGTCATCTATAGCGAGAGGCAGTATAGCATGGCATTCACATTTCCACACCCTCAAACTAAACTGACTGGGTTCCACTCCAGACTGTACCACCTCCTAGCCATGGAACCTTGGGCCTGTCACTTAAACTCTTGGTCCTCCAGATTCCTCATCTGTAAAATGAGGTTGATGGTAGTCCTTAGCTCTCAGGGTGGTTGTGAGAACTAATGAGTTAATTTATATAAGCATGTGTAGCATTGTGCCTGACATAAAGTCATTCCTATGTAAGTGTCCCCTACTGTTACCATTTTTACCATTGCTATTGTTACCGGCATAGCAGTGAGCAAGGAAGGCTTTTCCGGAAGGCGTACAGTGGTGCTGGACAATGGCCAGTTTCCCAGAGTGTGCCCTGTCTGGGTCTTTTCCTCCCCATCACTGCTGCCATTTGCTCTCAGCCTTTCCCACCTGCCAGGGATTCCACAAAGAAGGATTGAGTGTGTTCATACTCGATGCTGTCCATTTTGCTGCCTGGCAATGGGTCTTTTGAAGAAATTTGGCCTCAGCTTGATTTGGGGATTTTTTTTTTAATGTTGTCCTATTTATCAGAAAGCATGCAGAGGAGCAGCCAGTTGGAAGAGAGGCATGAGGTTTGGTAAGGGAGAAGGGGCTCAGAGCTCCCATGCCCTGTCCAGGTGAGGGCATGCTGCCCTACGGGAGCCAGCATGTGTCCAGTATCTAGAAGTTCTGCATGCTTTGAAGACCTTAGATACATGCCTGGGAGCCCCCATTGCTGGAGCTTGTCTCTGAGGCAGCAAAGCGCGCTGCTACCTCATCCCAGTGCCACTTGTTTAAGGAAGGTGACGGAAGTTTGAGCCACCCTGGGCTGTTTCCGTCGTTGCTATTTTCTGACTTGAACAGTGGCAGGCACTTGGCTTTTGTCGACGGTGGCTCTAGTTCACAGGAGAAAAAACTTTCTGTATGTGTGTTCCTCTTTTTACAGGAAAATTTTACTGCAAGCCTCACTTCATTCATTGTAAAGCCAATAGCAAACAACGGAAGAGACGGGCAGAGCTGAAGCAACAAAGAGAGGTATGTTTGTCTCACACGCGCTGGTGAAACGGGGAAGGCCCCTTGATAAGAGAAGGGTTTCCAGGGATCCTCAAAATCAGGCCAGCTTTTCTGGCCCTGGAGGGATTGAGATGACTCACAGATGAAGAAGAAAACCTCTGCTTCCTGGTGTGGAGGGTTCTTTTGCTTCAGTCTGTTCCACAGCCTCTGGGGCATGTCCCATTCCAGGTGAGCTCCCAGGGGAGTAGCTATGCTGGTGTCTCATAAGAATCCTGGAAGAGCTTGCCCACATGGTAGGGATGGGGTGATATGCTCAGCCACACAAAAGCCACGTGGTCCTCTATACCTGGAGCCCACCTGGCCACAAGGTGCTCTTTGTAAGAATGCCTGGTGTGGGACCAACCCTTCTACAGTTTCTAACTCCTCTCCCAGGCTCCTGAAGTTAAAAAAGTGACCAACCCACTGCTTTTATAGATGGTTTATGGAAGCATCTCTTCTGGGATCTCTTAGCAAATATCTTCTCTCTGGCTTGATTAATTATCTACCACTAGCAACAACTCATAACTTAAAACGTTTTTCTTTTTTTTTTTTTTTTTTTTTTTTTAATGTAATTCTCTGTTCTCTGATTTTAGAATCTAGTCTGTAGCATAATATTGAAGGAAAAGTGAACTGGGAAGTTAAGAGACCTGGCGTCCACTGTTCTTACTACCTAATATGTTTTAAAATTTCCATAGACTTAACTTTTGTTGTTTATAAATTTGAAGAATTGGTAGATGATCCCTTCACGGTCCAGAATTTTATCATCAAATATCGTGAACACATTAGAATGTCCTCAACTGATGTAGTTGTGAGAAGGAATTAGTTCCACTTGTCATGTAGAGAATAGTGAATTAGGATAAACAGTTGAGCCACTGTAACAGTTCAGCAATTTGATGGCTCTAAGAGCATCGAGTTGTCTTGAGGTGAGTGCCCAGGTTTTGACGGTGACTGCCTCATATGGTCATTTGGAGTCACGTTTTTTCCTATCTTGTTCTTCCACTGTACCCTAGGGTATAGCCCTCATCTGTGTTGTTGCTGCACTAGCTCAGAAGGTGCAGAGACAGAGTAGAAATGCTCACTCAGTGTCCTAAGGCCCAGGAGTGGTCCTTGTTTTCACATTCTTTCCATGGGAACTTAGCCACATGGCCATACCCAGCCACAAGGGATCCTGGGAGATGTAACCTAGCTGGGCCGTCACGTGCTGGGCTGCTGTTGCCGTGGAAGATGAGGACTGGAGTGTCTGCCACAACTAGTATATATGAAGCAATTTAATTTTCTTAGTATATTTCTGGGGGGACCCTCTTTCCTTATTTTTATTTAATAAATAATTATGTAACTAATACAAAAAGGAAATTATTTTGGTAAGTTATGGATAAAAATGTGAAGGGTAGTATATTGAAAGACAAGTTTTGAAATTAATTAAAAACTGAAAACTAACCACTCCTGATTATGCCTTTGGTGGCGAAGAGTAGTTAGAACTTCGCTACACTCTGGTTTCTTAGGAGTGCTTAAGCACACATTTAGTCACAAGTGACATCTCACTTTTCCAGAGCAGGAACCCATAGTGTTTTCAGTAAACTAGTCCAATAAAAGGAAGCTGCTGCTTAAATATCGCCAGGCCTCTTGGGCTCTAAATTCTTATTCTAAATACCCATATTTGACCACGTTTCAGGATTGCCTGGGGTCCTTATTCAAAATATAGTTTCAGGCCTTACCCTCTGGAGATTCTGATGGTTATGTTTCTGAGTCTGAATTTTTAACAAGCCCCTCAGGGTGATTGTGTTGCAGCTGTCAGTGGTATGGGATCCAGTACCTTCGCTGTCTGTGCCTCAATTGCCTTACATACGAAAGTGCATAATTAATACCTGTCTGGCTTCTGTACTTCACAGGATTCAGAGACCATGAAATGAGTTGTATTTCATAAATTTAAAAGTGCCGTAAAAGAGTGGGCACAATGACTCATGCCTGTAGTCTCAGCAAACTTTGGGAGGCTGAGGCAGGAAGATTGCTTGAAGTTTGAGAGCAGCCTGGGAACATAGCAAGACCTCATCTCTTAACACACACGCACGCGCACACACACACACACACAGAGACATACACACGTTTACTAGGACCATAGCAAGACCTCATCTCTTAAAAAACACGCATGCGCATTTATTAGGACCTTGTAGGCAAATAAAATGATAGAGAAACTTGCATTAAGTGAAGGATGTGTCCCATTCCCTGAAGTCAAGGTTATGCAGACCATGGGTTGGATACTCCCTACAAAGTCACTTTAATCAATCCCAATAGTCTTGTGAGTAGAGAGAGGCAGAGCCCTTTAGTGGAAAGAGCATGGGATTTTTAAAACTTAGAAGTGGTTGGTAATGGTGGGGTCAAATCTGGGGTGTGTGAGCATATTCAAATAAGTGGATTTTCCTTTTTTATGAGATCCATCGGACTTTTTCTCCTTTTTCAGCACATTTGGTTTGTCTTGGTTTTGACAAGAGTGTGGTTGCTGCTACCCCATTATGAAATTGGGGATAGAGGTCCGTGGGTTCATTGTCAAGCTGGAGGATGCAGGCAGGGAAGGAGTGTGGGAACCCTGCAGAGTTTGTGGTAGCGAATCTTTACAGGAAATACAAAGGTTGATTTATTTGACAAAGATTGTACCAGATGTTAGGGGTAAAGTAGTGAAAAAAAGAGAAATACAGTTTGGACTTTAATGTCAAGGACAGTCTTGTGGCATTTTAACATTTACTGTTCTTAATAGAATATGTGAGAACTTTCTTGACAAGTACCGTTCAGGATTGGGTAGCTCAGTGTTGGGTTTCACTGCCATGAGAGGTGTGGAGATTTTACATTACGTATCTTGTATTGGTTTTGTCTTTCTAAAGCTTGAAGGTAGCCATGAAAAAGCAGTAAGATTGCATATCATTCCAAATGAGATGTTGATGTAGATTAAGCACAGTTTTCATCTAAGAATGCAAATTATCTAAGAAAAGAAATGCAGGTTGGAGCATTTTTCATGGATGATGTTTGTGGAATGTGTATGTTTTAAGAAGATTTGGAAAACTTTTTTGCCTCCTTGTATTAGTTCCCTGTAACCAATCAGAAATTTAGTGACTTAGAACAACAGAAATTTATTCTCTTACAGTTCTGGAGGCCAGAAGTCCAATATTGGAATCATTGAGACTAAATCAAGGTGTTGGCAGGGCCAGAGCTGTGCCTCTTTAGGAGGCCTTAGGAGAGAGCCACATGCTAGTGGCCACCAGTACTTGTTGATTTGTGGATGCCAGCATTACTTGACTTGTGGCCACATCACCCCAATATCTCCCTGGATGATCATGTTGTCTTTCTGTGTCAGATTGCCCCTCTGCCTCTCTCTTATGAAACTTGTGATGGCATTTAGGGCCCACCTTGATGATGATAGGTTATAATTGGAGTATATTTTTCTTACTGTGCTATATTAGGCAGTTAATTTTGGACTGGTCTAATACAACTCACTGTGAATAAAATATGAGCATATATGGTGTTTTTAAAAAAAGATGTTCCCACTTAGGTGCCAATGGAAGGTTTTTATAGTCACAAGCCAATTATGAACATACGTGTGTGTGTAATAATTTTAATATTTGATTTTTTTCTTGAATCTGCATGATTTTTACCATTTACAAAGTAGATACTTTTTGTTTCCCTGCACCCTAAGATACATATTTTGAAGTTTTTTAGATAGTCCTTTTACTTCTAGTTCTTTTTTTTCCCTTTTTCCTGAGGCAGAGTTTTGTTCTTGTTGCCCAAGCTGGAGTGCAGTGGCATGATCTTGGCTCACTGCAGCCTCTGCCTCCTGGGTTCAAGCCATTCTTCTGTCTCACCCTCCCCAGTAGCTGGGATTACAGGTGTGTACCACCATGCCGAGCTGATTTTTGTATTATTGGTAGAGGTGGGCTTTCACCATGTTGGCCAGGCTGGTCTCAAACTCCTGACCTCAGTTGATCCACCTGTCTTGGCCTCCCAAAGTGCTGGGATTACAAACGTGAGCCACCACGCCTGCTGTTTCTAGTTCTTTTGGTGTGAAATTTGGTTTCTCTTTTGTAATGAAATGTTTTTTGTGGCTTTTGTGATTGCTGTGTATAAGCTGTTCTTCACATGAACTTTGTGGAAGATGTTCTGCATTTTGAGGGATATACGCATTACACATTTTCAAATATTTAGAGTCAATATTGTTCCAACTCCTGCTTCACATGGACACTTTTCACTTCCCACTTCCTGTTCCCCAGTTGCCAAATGTAATAGCCATAAAAAACATCAGATTGATTTATCTGCCATTCCTTTGTGCAGTTGCTGCCATGTTTTTACTCCTACTTACAGTATACGTTATATACAATTTTATTATTTTTGCTTTAAGCAGTATTTTAAACAACTCAATTATTTTTATTTAAAACTCAGTTTTTAAATATAAATATCAGAAGGGAAAATTATTTATGAAGACTTAGTTTCCATTTGGTAACAGTTTTCTGTCTTAATAGTCTTCAGCATTTCTTGTGCAGGTCTGCTGGCAAGGACTTCTCTTACTTTTTTTTTCCTTCTTAAAAATTTTAATCTCTAAATGTCTATATTTTAGTCTTGAGTTTGAAGGTTATTTTCACTGGATATAGAATTCTAGATTGATACTTCTTGTCTTTCAGCACTTTAATGGTGTTGTTCCATTGTCTTCTAGCTTCCATTGTTTGTGATGAGATGTAAGCAGTCATTACTATGCTTATTCCCTGGTTATACCAGTCTTTTCTTCTTCTGGCTGCTTTCAAGATTTTTCTCTTTCTCTGGTTTAAGCTGTTTTACTGTGCTGTGCCTGGGTATGGTTATCATTTGAAAGATTTTAAGCTACAGTTTCTTCAGATATTTGTCCCTTTTTTTTTTTCTGTGACTTTATGTGTGTTATAAAACTTGATACTGTTCCACAGGTTACTAAGGATCTATTCAGTTTTCTTTGGTCTTTTTTCTCCCTCTTCTTTAGATTGGACAATTTCTTTTTTATTTTTTATTTTTTTTATTTTAGACAGAGTCTCACTCTATTGCCCAGGCTGGAGTGCAGTGGTGCCATCTCAGCTCACAGTAACCTCCACCTCCCAGGTTCAAGCAATTCTCCTGCTTCAGGTTCCCAAGTGACTGGGATTAACAGATGTGTACCACCATGCCTGACCAATTTTTGTATTTCACCGTGTTGGCCGGGCTAATCTTGAACTTCGAGCTCAGGTGATCTGCCCCCCTTCGCCTTCCAAAAATGCTGGAATTGCAAGTGTGAGCCACTGTGCCTGGCCTGGAATAGAAAATTTCTGTTGATCTGTCTTCCAGGTTTGCTGATTTTTTTTTTTTTTTCTACCATCGTCTATATGCTGTTAAATTCATCTAGTAAACTTTTCCCTTTGGTTATTATGTTACTCAGAGTTTTCTTTTTGTTCTTTTTTTTTTTTTTTTTTTTATTTTTTTTTTTTTTTTTTTTTTTTTTTTTTTTATTTTTTTTTTACTTTTCTTCTGAGATCCATTCCCTGTCTGTTCACACCTTAAAGACCATGTGTTCCTTTAAGGTTTTGAGCATAATTCCGATTCTTTGATNAAAAAAAAAAAAAAATTTCTCTTGGAGCATAATTTGTAATACCTTCAGAAGATTCTCATCTATAAATTGTCAATAATTTACTTCACTACTCTGTATTACTGGATCTTCACACCATTTGAATTTTTTATCTTATAACTGTTTTTACAGTGCACATCTCGGTATGCATATCGTTATCCATGTTTTAAATTATTTACTTGATGTGTATCCTTAGGAGTGAGATTGCTGATCAGAGGCATGCATATTTTTGAAGGCTCATGACCCCTGTGGCCAGTTGGCCCCTGGAAAAGCTGTGCCCATGTTCAGCACCAGCTTCAGCATGAGTGGGGGGCTGAGATGATTGTGGGGCTGGCTGCAGGGTCTGTCGAGTTTGGTTTGTCTTGGCTCTCTGTGTGCTTTGCTGAAGCAGTCCTCTGGAAGACTTGTGGACTTGCCCTCATTTCGATCTCTTTCTCAGGAGGAGGCGACATGGCAAGAGCAGGAAGCCCCTCGGCGAGACACTCCCACTGAAAGTTCTTGCGCCGTGGCCGCCATTGGCACCCCGGAAGGCAGCCCCCCAGGTATCTCCACCTCCTTCTTTAGGAAGGCGCTGGGCTGGCCCCTCAGGCTGCCGAGGGACCTGCGTAACTGGATGCAGGGACTCCTGCGAGCCATTGGCCTCCATGTCAGGGACAATGCTTACAACTACTGCTACATGTACGAGCTCCTCAGCCTGGGGCTGCCGCTCCTCTGGGCGTTCTCTGAGGTCCTGGCAGCCATGTACAGGGAATCTGAGGGCTCCCTCGAGAGCATCCGCAACTGGGTGCTCAGGTGCTTCCCAGTCAAGCTCCGCTGACACGCCTGGCTGCCCCAAAGTGCCTTCACATTTCCAGGGTTCAGATGGCAGTGCGTTGGCAGTTTGCTCAGGCTCTGGCCGGGAAGCCTAGCATTCTCTAAGCAGTTAGCTCAAAGCCAAAGAGTTTCACGTGGGCCACCTCCGCCTGGCCTTATCAGGGTGAACATCTACTCATGATGCTAGGGCCAGCGGCAATATGAAGGATCTTTTCTATAGCTTTGTACTTTTATATGTATACACCAAAGTGAGCCATATTTCTGGGTTTACATTTCAATTTTTTAATAAGCCTAGAGAAAGCATTTTTTATATGAGTGTCAGTTTTTCTAAATATGGGGGTTTGAGGTTTGCAACCAGCTTTATAAACCCCTTCAACATTGCAGTGAGTTGTCAGAGCCACTGCCTGCTGAGTGAATGATTTGGGATTTTACATACATGAAAGTGAGTGTGCCACCTCCTGACCAGTGCCTTTTGACTTAGGTGCCCAGATGCCACTTGTCAGCAGCAGGATACTTTCTATAACATGGAAGCATAACTATTTTAGAAGAAGAGTGTAAAGGGCAGAATAGAATTCAACCTACAAAAGCACAGAGTAGTGTGTGGTTGGCTGTTATCTGTCCCCCTGCGGGGAGGACTGTTTTGCTCCCTTGTTTTGATGTTAAATAGTAGCTTAAAGGCTTCTCCACCCCATATCAAATCACAGCCAAATGACAAAGAACCAAGGGTTTCAACAGATTTTACAAACATATATTTTCCCTTCCCACTAATGGGCACTGCAGTGCAAGCCCACTGGTGTTTGACCACGGAGCTGATGCGGTGCTGAAGATGAACGCTTTCAGCTGATGTCATTTTAGCCCCTGCGGCTCCCATCAGATCCTCCAGGCAGGCTGCAAGCTGAGCCAAGGGCATGCAGGGTCCATATGGGTCAGGCCTAGTGGAGTGGAAGACTCTGCCCGCTCTTGTGGTGTCCTTAGAGACTGAGGGGTTTGTTAGCACATCAGGTTGTTGCTGGGAAGCGTGGCCTGCCCAGTGAGCCTTGCCCGTGGACATCCTGACTGCTTCGCTGCTCCACTGCCATGCATATGTGGTCAAAACGGAAACCATTTTCACACTGCCCTGGCAAAGGAATGGGTCTGACCTCCAGGGGAAGCTCTACTGTATCTTGACTGGCAGGGAGGGCTGGGAGTGGAAGCTGTTTATGGACTGATCCAAAGGAAACATGCCTTAGTAAGGGTAAAAATGAACATGTAGGCCCACCTACATTCCTCACTCTGGGTGTCTGGAAGAGTCCTCAGCTCTCCCTACTCCACGCTGCCTAGACATGCACGGCTGCAGGGTCTGGCTGAACAGTCAAGAGGCTGCCGGAGAAAGGCCGTCTGCAGTGCTCAGTGTATCTGGAGTTGCTGGACCCAAGATAGCTCTATGCAGTTATCACTAGAGATGCTTCTGGATTAACTAAGAGGGGTGCCTGGGTGTGGGTGAGGAGCCAGAGCTCTTGAGAGCTTTGAGATGATAAGTTTATATGAGATGGAAAGAAAGAAGGAAGTGCATTTCTGCAAATACTTCCCTGAAATCCTTGGGAAGAACAGAGTCATGGCCATGGCCAGCTCTGTAGGAGCTGGCACCTCTGTCCTTGGTGGCACTGTTCTCAGTCCCATGACTTGCATTGTGTTTTCTCCAATTTTTGCTGGGATTTTAATGTTCAACATGGTGGGAGGAGTCCTTGATTCCTTTTGTTTGATTATAGAAAGTAAATTCTCGAGGTCATGATGTGAACGGCCATGTTATTGTGATTATCTTCAGCTCAGGGTAGGCTGAGATGCTTTGTGGAGTGCTCCATGAAGCCAGAGTCAGAATCTCTAAGACTGTCATGTGCAGCCATAAGGAGACTGGTTCGAATTACTGTGGTGAGACAGGGTGTGCCTGTCAGGAGTTTGAGATGTTGGTATGTTCTGAGACCTGGAACCTTTCTGCTGGGCAGCACCAACACACGGGGATGGACCCCAGAGGGTGAGTGCCTCTAGGCCTCCACAACATATTTAAGAATGAGTAGGAGATGCTAGAGTAAAAAGGGAGCAGAGAGGATATTGGGGACAAGACGCAAACTGTGTGCGTCCACTCTTATAAGTAAGTAGCTGGTCACAACCAGAAATGTCCATCTCTCCTAAGCAAACAGGGACGTTTCCCTTTTTCAATAATTGCCTTATTTTCGACGCCAGTGCCTTCTCATGATGTTCATTTCCTTTTCTCCCCGCACTAAGATGTCTTTTCTGTCTTTCTCTTTCCAATCTCACACCATGGCCATCAGTTCATTTCAGCCTTCCAGTGCTACACCCACTTCTTGGCTGACACATTTCTGCTCTGAGGTGACTGGTTTTCTTGCCAATTTTCAGAGAGTGGTACTAACCCCCAACCTGCTTTCCGCACCCCGTCCTCCCCGCCAGTGGTACCGGTTGCGCTAACTGTGTCTTGCGTACTGATGGACTCATTTGGTGGCATGGTTGGTTAACAGCATGGGGGAGGTGTTCAGCTTCAGAGTCAAGTCTGTGTCTATTTCCTGTGGAGCCGGCAGCCTGGTCAATCCCAAGTGCATGTCCCGCCTCTCCTCTCTCCCTCGGGCATACTTGCGTGCATGCTTCTCCAGTTGCACCTGCGAAGCCACCTTACTTTCTTGGGAGGGTCGACCCTGATCTTGAGACGGTACCATGAGGGGGGCTCTGTCACCTTTGAAAAGAACACTTGTTGAGCAGCCTCGAAAAGTTCATACACACCAGCCCCTTCTTAAATTGGCTCTAATGTAAAGATTGTTAATGTCATTCATCAGAACCATAGGTGATTCTTTGGAGGGATTTAAAAAACGTAATTATTCCCAGGCCTCATCCCAAGCTTGACCCATGCTCTGTAGGTTGAACATGTGATCACAAATATTCCAGCAAACCCTGCCTTGGTTACAGCCTGCACTGTAGATCAAGGGTTTTGCTGTGGCTTTTCTTATCTGCTTTGGCTCATAAAGCCCCAGATGATGCCAGAGCTTCAATTAGAGCCATCTTCATCCCAAGCAGGGATATCTTTGAGAAATGACCCAGTTCTGCCCCAGACCCCTGTGACTCTGCTTAAAACACACATTCCTGCTGACTCTTGTACCTGCGGCAGCAGGATAGTCACTAACGTGCTCTCAATGAGAAACAACACACCAAGCACAGTGGAGCTGTCCTAGGCAACTCCTCAGTCTCAGGCTGTGGTGGGCGTCTGTCCTGCACGCAACCCAGACCGCCCTGACCCCTGGGCCAGCCTGCCCGGCCCTGCATGCTGCACGCTCGCTGTGTTTGTGCAGATCCTGGCCAGTACGAAGTTGTTGCTCTTGTCTTATCTTCTCTTACAGAGTCTCCCTCCCTTTATAGAATGTCAACCAAAGAGTGCCCTCCTCCCCTCTCAGCCTCCTCTTTAGCTAGCCTCCCCACCTCATCACTACGCATGTCTGTGACCTTTGGTAATCATTTACAGTGCCACACGGAACCCTGTATTTTGCACACAGCAAAACAATGTTTAGCTTTATTTATGGTATTTGATGCTGTAAATGGAAATAAATATTGTTCTTTATAAAGCTCATTGTTTCCTCTCTTCTTTGCCATGGAAGCTTCTAAAACCTCCACACAGGGATTGGGTCCATTTTCCCGTAACTGCTGGCGGGACTTGCACTTGTGGTGACATGGGACTCTGGGGCTGTGCTGAGCACTCTGAAAGGAAATATTACCCAGGGGTAATATTTGGAAACTGTCACCGACGCTCCTGGGCCAGGCTTTGGGGTCTCTTTCTTGAACACTCATTGTACTTTGCTGTTCTAGATGCTGGGCATAGTGGGTGAGGATCAGTGTCCCCTCGGCGATTAGAAACAGACTGTATTGACAGCTACTTGCACCCAATTCCCCCACACATCCAAGTGTGGCTCTACAGGAAAGCCTTCTCTGTGAATCTTACACTAATTTAGGCTCCCATATAGCAAAGGTTGGTCTTGAACATTTCACAGTGGTCCACAGCTGAGTGGAGAGTGGAAGGTAAGGAGGAAGGACTGGGCATCAGTCTCAGGATGGCAGTGAACTTGGCAGTGTTTGCATCAGCCTGTCCTTTATTCCTCAGAGACCTCTCCTGTCCCCAAAGGCTCAGGGCATTCAGTGTTTACGGTGTGAGGCCCTGCCCTAGCGCCACCCTAAGTACAGCATCCATGGCAGGTCCCGGGCAACTCCAGGCTGTGTTCAAGGGAAAGATTTGGAGACTCACTCGGCTAGCCTGAGCAGTGCCAAATTCATCTTGTCCTCAGCCTCCCCAAGGTGGGATGCCTGCCATTGCCTGGCTGGGTGTAGCTGGGCCTCTGACACTGGTATGAAAAGTCACCTGTGAACTTCATGAGGTCCTTGGCACCTCCAAATAGGTGTTCCTGAGGTTCTGGTCTCTGATGCCTGGATCTACCTTCAGAGCTGCCTTAGGTCATGACCAAGGGTCCTGTATTCTTACCCAGGGGACATATTTTCACTTCCATTCAAGGAGGGATGTTAGAGACTATATGTCAGGTGCTGGGCTGTGCAAGTGACTCATTCCATTATGCATTCATTTATTCAGCAAATGTTTGTTCTAGGCCTCATTCCAAGCCCTAGATACAGGAGAGAACCATGCAAAGTCCCCACACCTCCCTGCACCTTAGAAATGTGGCTCATTATTGCTGTACTAGATGAGATCTATTGTATTTAACTGTGCATGTGCTCATTTGTTTATTCAACTATGTGGTATATCCTGAGCATCTACTATGGACTCGGTATACAGCAGGGAATAAAGCAGACAAAAATCCTCACTTTATTGTCAAAGCGTGACACCCCAAAAGGTGTTACACTAATAAAGGGGTCCATAGTCATGACACGTGAGGAATATTTTATGCTGATCTTGCCTGTCCTTCCCAGCCCTGGAGACTCACAAGATTCATTAGCATGTTAAGTCTCTGAGGCATATTCATAGAAAAATTTAATCAACTTTGTGAAAGTCAGCTGTCCCATACTTATTTGAACATCTTGTTTTGGTTTTGGTTTGTTTTTTTGAATATTGCATTCGACATACATAGTTTTGGTACAGTAGTCTTTAATTAAGAGATATTGGATTAAAGACTTAAACTCTCAAAGTAAAACCATAGAATTAAATATTAAATAGAATTAATTATTGATTAGATCTGGGGTGATAAGTTTGTAAGCGTGAATCCTCTAATAGGAAGAAGAACACATAGGAAAAACATGACATAATCTGATTGTATGAGTTTTTAAAACTTAATGTAGAATAATAAATATTAAGTAGACCATTAGACTAGGGAAAAATGTGAACCAATGCTATAACAAAGAAGTTCATTGCATGGTCATTTCAAAATTCATTAAAAACAGATGTTCATGGGCACCTTTCACAATGTAGATCATCAGTTAATATTTGTTGATTAAAGAGTCAATGATAAATAGGCAAAGGCTATGAATAGGCAGTTTACACTTAAGCAAATTTTAAAAAGTAAACAGTAAAAAGAAAAAGCATTTACAAAAGTATTCCTACTTGGTTTTTAAAGGAAGTAAATTAATTATGGTGCACACGGGCCAGGTGCGGTAGCTCACACCTGTAATCCCAGCACTTTGTGAGGCTGAGGCAGGCAGATCACTTGAGGTCAGGAGTTCAAGACCAGCCTGGCCAACATGACAAAATCCTGTCTCTACTGAAAATAAATAAATAAATAACAAAAATTAGCTGAGCATGGTGGTGCATGCCTTTAATTCCAACTATTTAGGAGGCCGAGCTCAGCACGAGAATCGCTTGAACCCCTGAGGGTTCAGTGATTGCAGAGGTTGCAGTGAGCTGAGATTGCGCCACTGCACTCCAGCTTGGGTGATGGAGTGAGACTCTGTCTCAAAAAGAAAATAATAAAAATCACGGTTCACCTACTGAATTAGTAAAGAAAAAAGTAAAATTGACAGTAAGAAAAAAATATGAATTTCACCCCAAGTATAGAGTAAAAGGTAAACTGGGAGAATCTTTTTCTGGGAAGCAATATGACAACCCTGATTAAGATCCAGGAAAAGGTTCTGACCTCTTGGCCTAGTAATTCTACTGTAGAGAATTTATCCTGAGGGAATAATCCAACAGAAGAAATAAATCTCTGTGCAATTTGAATGTATAAGTCAGTCAACCAGAGTGGGTGGACTGTTCTCCTTTATTTCTGTAAACGCACTCATTTTTACAACTTAAGAAAAAAAAGGCTTAGTAAGTAAAAGAAGTTACTGCATCTTTTCCTGCCCCCCAGCCAGCTATTATATAGGGAATGTTTTCTCTGTGCCAGGGACTGGGCCAAGAACTTTATGTGCAGAATTTCATTAGCTCTTCACCTCCTTGTGGCAACCTTGAGGTCAGGACTGATCTTAAAGAAGCTCCTGTTAAAGACGTTCACGGATACTGATACTGGGGAGGCAGAGGCGAGTCTAGCGCCACGTTTTCCACTGTGAAGGGACTGAGTTCCACAGCCCAGGCTAGGAGTCAGGTGCCTGCTCTAAGAGGACTTCGGTCATGAGGAGGGCCTGGGCTCCACCAGAGACCAGGCTTTGCTCCCAGCACTTGGTACTGACTCAGTGGCATTGCACAGGTCCCTCTGTGGACTAGGGCTAAGGATGCCTCTAGCATAGGGTTTTGGAAGCTGTTTGGCTCTCAGGACAGCAAGATCTCTGTGGCATGTTCTAGATAGCACTTTCCTGATTTTGCACATCATAGAGTGCCCAGAGGAAGACTTGTCTCGGGCATTCTCGATTAACTGGGGCTCAGAACACCTGACAGGGCATCTGAGCCTGGGAACTGGACAGCAGTCCTGATTCACGCTTGGTGGCACCATCTGTTTTTCTCCAGTTTTCTGATTCCCCAGGCTTCTTAAAGGCAACAGCCACCTCCCTTCGGACACCCTGGCCTCAGCTTTGGGGCTCCCCTTCCTCCCAGCACCTGCCAGAGGACTTTGGTATTGCCTTAGTGAATGCCTGAGTGTCAGCAAAGAGGGGGCACAGGCTCTCACTTTGTACCCAGCCACCCACTTGACATCCACGCCTGTTGTCTGTTGAACATGTTCAGCCCAAATGCCCACCTCGAACTGCTGATTCTCCCCCGAAACAGGCTGCACCCTTAGCTTTGCCATTGCTGGAAACTGCAATTCCCCTTTTCTTGTTTCTCAGCCCAAAGGCCCTGGAGGCATTCTTGACTCTTGGTTCTCTTGACCCCACACCACATCCATCAGCAAATTTGAGGAACAACCAAAACCTGTCCACTCCTCACCCCCTCCACACTAACCGGCCTCAGCCGCTGTCATCCAAGTTATTGCAGCCACCCGTCTGAGGCCTTCTGCTTCTCCCTTCATCCCTCAACCTCTTCAACAAAACAGCTAGATTATCCTTTTATTTATTTATTTATATTTGTTTGTTTTGAGACAGTGTCTCACTCTGTCACCCAGGCTGGAGTGTAGTGGGTGGCATGATCTCAGCTCATTGCAACCTCCGCCTCCCAGATTTAAATGATTCTCGTGCCTCAGCCTCCCAAGTAGCTGAGACTATAGGCACCTGCCACCATACCCAGCTAACTTTTTGTAATTTTAATAGTGACAGGGTTTCATCATGGCCAGGCTGTTCTCGAACTCCTGACCTCAAGTGATCCTCCCGCCTCAGTTTCCCAAAGTGCTGGGATTACAGATGTGAACCACTGTGCCTGGCCTGGATGATCCTTTTAGAATGTACATCTCATCACTGCTCAAAACTCTCCAGTAGCTCTTCAGCTCACTGCAAGCAAACACCAAAGGCATGATGGATTCAAAGGGCTCTATGGGGTCTGGACCCTACTCTGACCTCTCCTACTTGCCCTTGCACACTCTGACCCAGCCATATTCTCTCTTAGAGCCTTTGTGCTGTCTGTTCCCTCTGCCAAAAATACCCTTTCCCGGCATTCATATGGCTGAGCCTGTCCCTTATTCAAATTTGTCCGTGTGTCCCCAATCCCCACAGTGCTATCTACCTTTAGTCCTGAGACCTGCACTCCCCGGCAATCCTGCTCCCTCTTACCCTACTAGACAGTTTTTCCACTGCATGCATTTATTGCCTTCTACATATTATTGTGTCATTCACTCCTTTATTGTGTGTATTGCTTACTTATGTTTTCCAACCTTGCTGGAATGCAAGCCCCATGAGGGCAGACGTCTTGGTTTCCTTTGAATGTTTGTATAACCCCTACAGAACAGCACTTGCTTAGCAGATAGTGGGCCCTCAAAAAATGCGTTTAGAATATATGCCCTCTGTCCTGGACCTCAGATGGCAGAGCATGCACCCATCTCGGGCTAGGGAAGGTCTGGCTGGCATCCAGCGTGTTCAGGCGGGAGACCCGGAGGAAGAGAAGTCTGACGTGTGTCCTGGCTACCGCTGCAGACCGGCTGATTGTGAGAAGGGAGTTTTGATGTTGCTTCTGTTTTGCCTTCTGAGAGCATCATCTTCATGTACATCTCTTGGCAGAGCTGGGTCTGCACAGCAGCAGGTGGTCCTCAGCTGCCTCCTCTCAGGGACAAGCCGAGGTTGCAGCCGAGAGCGGCTTCAGCAGCATTCCCTTTAGGGCATCATGGCCCAGGCCACTGGCCTCACACACATCCTCTGTCCCCTCTTCACTGTGCCTTGCTCTGGGGTCCTGACATAGGAATCCAAGTGGCAGATGTGAGACAGGGGACGGGGTGGGGAACACTCCACCCACCATAACCTGGGCTGGAGGGTGCGGCACCCATGCCAAGGCACATGGATGGCTCAGCATGGCTTTGACCCCCTGCATCCAGTTATCCTGCAAGTGCCTATAACTGAGACCAAGAAAGGCTGCCTGCCCGGCAGCAGAGGGGCTGGGGAAGCTGGGGACCCACCCTCAGATAAAGAGGCCAACTCTTCCATTTGTAGGAGCCTCAAAGTGCCAGAAGATCAGATTTTCTCTTTTCCTACTCCCAGCCCACACCAGCCCCTGGCTGTGACTCCCTTGGGGACATGTGGCAGCTGGATGGGGATCGTTTGCTCAGTGCTGGGGTCACGATACTGCCCTGGCCAGGGACTGAACAGGAAGGAAGGACAGTGAGCCCCAGGCTACTTCCCTTCCTGCTTTACGGGGTTGCTGCTGGGCTGCCTTCCCAGAAACTTAGAGCTCCTCCTGCCCACCTCATTCAGAGAAACGTGGGTATAGGTCCTGGCTGTGCCCAAAGCTGGAGGCTCACAGCTGGCCAGACATGGTGCCTGTAGTGGCTGAAGAAGAGGGAAGAAAAGAGGCAGGGTCCAAGAAAAAGGCTTCAGACCTGCTACTGTTAGAAAGAAATTCAGCTTCCCTGCTACTCTGGAGCCCGCAGAGCTGTTGGGAAGATTCAGCATGTGCTCCCACCCCTCACCTCAGTGGAGGAGACCTGGCGTCCAGAGGGAGCCACGTGCCGAGGGCTGGTGCCAGGTCGCCGGCCGCCTGTGGCTGGCATTTCCGTGTCTGGCCCAGTGTCCAGGATGAGGCCTTCACGGGAGGAGCAGCTCAGCTCTGCTGAGGGCCATGGGGAAGGGGCTGAGGCTTTGGCACCACCTGCCAAAGGTTGCATCTTCCTTCAGGCTTACATTTTATTTTATTGGTCCCTGTGTGAAGGCTGCTGCTTGGGCTGGCCAGAGCCCCTTGAGCGACGCCATCCGCCTTGGTTTGTGGGCAGTGGGGTGTGTGTCTGTGTGTATCTACGCACCTGCACACACAAGCCAGGCCCACTCCTGGAAGGAGTACAGCAAGGCAGGAGAGCCGTGCCCCACGGCGGAGGAGGCAGGGGCCCAGGATTGCTCACCAATGTGTTCACTCCTGAAGATCTGCGGACACCCATTTCCATGACTGCGCCCTGAGCAGTCACTCTCAGAAGCCCCCATGTGGGCAGCCAGCCCATCTTGGCACCTGTGCCTTTTCTCTAAAGGGCCACACACTGAAAAGGACCTTGGCACTGGCATTGACAAGTCTCCTTCCCAGAGCAATTGCAGCATCCCCTGCCCGTGGGTGGAAGGACTGCCTGCCGCAAGCATCTTCCTAGGGCCCAACTTATCCCACCGGGGGCTTGTGGTATCCCCTCTCACAAGAGGGCAGGGAGGCCACTCTGCCCGGAATCCCAGACATCTGCCTGTGAGTCTCAGATGCCCTCCCTGCCCTTCTCCGGCTGGGCTCTCTATCAAAAGGCAAATAGCCCTTGCAAGTTACATTTTCCAGCTCCCTTGCCACTGGCTTCCTGTTATTTTGACCACTGGAAGCGCTGGCTGGGGGCTGGAGGGCAGAATCCAAGGGGAAGCCAGGGCGTCCGTCCCAGCTCCCTGCCTTGCAGCGGTGTTGTGGCCTCTGCGCTCTGGTGGCACCAGCTTGTCCCCTTGTTTCTCTGCTGTGGAGGGACTGTGGCCTGCTGCTGCTTGTTCTGGGTTGCCTCATTATCCCTGTTTGGCTTTTGCTCTTTCAGCACCCCTGCAGTTCATTTCCTGTCTGGACGCTTCTGTTGAACTCCCTGGCTTGACTCTGTCTTCCTGGCTGGATCCTGATCCTCTTAGTTTTGCTGCTTTCTTTCTCAACTTTTTTCTGCAGAGAGAACAGTGGACAGGGGCCAAAAGTGGCTCTGGTCATTAGGAGCTGTGTAACGTTGGACAAGTGTGATAGCTCCTCCAAGCCTTGGTTTCCCTTTCTGCAAAGTGGGGGTAACAGCAGCACATGGGAGGCCTGTTGCATTGTCGTCTCCCTGGGTTCTGGGGGTGAATGGAAGAGTCTCAGCCTTGAGTAGAAAGCAGCAGCAATTTCACCAGCAGAACCAGGGAGTGCCGCGCCTCTCCCTAACCCTGTGGCAGGGGCCTGGCTAGGAAAGGGCCTTGGGACCTGGCTGCTGAGAGCCGTGTGTGAGGATGAACATTCCCCAGACCCTGTCTGGCTCTGCCTGTCCCTGCCTGTCCCAGGCTTGTAGGTAGGCCTTGGACCCAGCACTTAGGATTTTTGGAGCCTCATCTTTCATCAGGGAGCAGGTATCAGGCCAGAGCTGAGATGAGGCTGAGGTGCTCAGTTCTGGGCAAAGCTGCTTCGTGCCACAGGCTGGCAGCAGCTGCTCTGCAGGGTGCTGGATCCTTCTGCTCACCCCTGACCCCTATGTCCCTCCTCTCTTGTCATCCCCCATCCCCCATTAGAGTTCTTGATTCTCCAAATGAGCAAAGATGACGTGAAGCAAAGTCTTAAGCAAAGAGCAGCCAGCCTTGGGGAGGCAGCAAGAGGGCTGGTGGTGTGGGCATGCAACTCAGGTGAGCACACCTGGCTCTTCACCTGGGGCTGGCCACAGGTGCAGCTGCTCTGTGCCCAGCAGCCAGTGGCCCAGCTGCAGGGACACCCAGCACCGAGCACTCCCTGGCTGGCCTGGTGGGCATTCTCTCTGGACTCCACTCTTCCACTCATGCAGTGACAATGCTAATGGCATTCTCTGAGGGCTGTTGGGATGCGAGGGTGGATGCAGGTGGAGTGCTTACCAGCATGTGGGCACTTGATGAGTCAGGGTTGCTCTTGTTACTGTCCTTAGTATTATTTTCAGTATTTGTACTAGCACCACTAGAATTACTGCTGTTATATGGACACAGAGGGAGCTGTCTGCGAATGAAAAGAGATGTGTGAAAGTAGCCACTTGACGGGAGGAATTTCCTCCCGGTGTGGCACTGAACCCATAAAACCCTGCAATAGCCATTGGCCTGAGCCTTAGAGGGCAGATGTCGAGAGGAGCTTGGCCTCCTTTGGGGCATTTTGCCTGGGCCCCTTGGCAAAGGGGGCCCCAGAGAAAGTACCGGCTTCTTTTGTAGACTCTCTACCTCAATACTGCCCCTGAGCTGCCCTGATGTCGGGGCTCACTGTGAGAGATGCTGGCCCTGGCCCTGTGCAGCGAGGAGCCATCCGTCAGCCATGACCTTCACCCTCCTGGAGCCCAGGGAGCCAGGCTGAGCCCCGGCCTCTTCCATCTCTCTATGGAAGGAGGAAAGAGAAAAGCAGGATGCTGGGTGTTCCTCACAGGTTTGGTCTGGGCTCTGAGGCATGGGGACTGTGGGTCTGGTACCTCCGCAGCCTGGCGTGGCTAAGCTCACCTCCGCCGGCTGCAGCTGCCTCACCCCCCACTAAGCCGCCCTGGACTCCACCACTCTCTTACCTCATCCCCAAGCCCAGTCACAGCAGTGCCTCTAGCCCAAAGCTGCTGTTCCATGGAAGTCTGATCTCCCTCCCCTTCTGCCTCTTCCATGCCTCGCTCGTACATGCTTTATCTTATTGCGTAGATATTTGTGAACATGCCTTACCTCCCTTGTGAGACAGAAAGAGGTCCTTGAAGGCAGGGACTGTGGTGGGAGGTTCATCCCCAAACCTGCAGCACAGGCCTGGGTCCTAGGAGGACGCAGTCAGCCTCTATTGGATATACAAGCATTTGGGCACAAGCTCACAAGCATATACCTGCGTTTACTCAGACAGAAGCCAGCCATGGAGCTGGGTCTTTGCACAGTCATTCTATATAACAAGCCTCCCAAGTCTCACTGGCATAGATGGCACCTATTTTCTTGCTCAGGAGCCTGTGGGTTGACTGAGTAGCTCGGCTTCAAGCTGTAGGTATAAGGGCGAGCGGGGCTCCCCTGGGATTGGCTGGGTTGGACTCCAGGTCTGTTCCATGCATCCTCCATCAGGGACCCTGACTGAAGGGGTGGTGGCCACCTGGGACAAGCTCTTTTCATGGTAACCTAGCAAGAGCATGAGTGACAGCCAACCAGCAAGCCCACTTAAAGCCTCTGCTCGTGTCCCATCCATAAGTTGCCACAGGTCAAAGCAAGCTTTGCCACCAAGCCTCACATCCATGGGGCAGGGCTATACACCCACCAATTCCAATGGGAAGGACTGGAAAGTCACAGGACAAAGCACAACTCTGTTACAGGGAAGAACCAGGAGCGCTTTCCAGCCAAAACTCCTAGCACGGAGGTCATGCAAAACAGTGTCCATGCGTCGTTCTGTGTTCACAGACACGCAGACTGACCCCCATCCTCTGACAGAATAGATGACCATGTGCTGGTGTTTTAACCTCTTTGTGCTTGAGTTTTCTTTTTGTTTATATATATATATATAATTACATTTTAGGTTTTGGGGTACATGTGAAGAACATGCAGGATTGTTGCATAGGTACATACATGGCAATGTGGTGTGCTGCCTTCATCCCCATCACCTATATCTGGCATTTCTCCCCATGTTATGCCTCCCCAACTCCCCACCCACCCCCTGCAGTTCCTCCCCTTAGTCCCCCCAACAGACCTCAGTGTGTGATGCTCCCCTCCCTGTGTCCATGTGTTCTGATTGTTCAACATCCACCTATGAGTGAGAACATGCAGTGTTTGATTTTCTGTTCTTGTGTCAGTTTGCTGAGAATGATGGTTTCCAGCTTCCTCCATGTCCCTACAAAGAACACGAACTCATTATTTTTTATGGCTGCATAGTATTCCATGGTATATATGTGCCACATTTTCCCTGTCCAGTCTATCATCGATGGGCATTTGGGTTGGTTCCAGGTCTTTGCTATTGTAAACAGTGCTGCAATGAACATTCATGTGCATGTGTCCTTATAATAGAATGATTTATAATCCTTTGGATATATACCCAGTAATGGGATTGCTAAGTCAAATGGAATTTCTATTTCTAGGTCCTTGAGGAATCACCACACTGTCTTCCACAATGGTTGAACTAATTTACACACTCCCTCCAGCAGTGTAAAAGTGTTCCTATTTCTCCACATCCTCTCCAGCATCTGTTGTCTCCAGATTTTTTAATGATCACCATTCTAACTGGCATGAGATGGTATCTCAATGTGGTTTTGATTTGCATTTCTCTAATGACCAGTGATGATGAGCATTTTTTCATATGTTTGTTGGCCTCATGTATGTCTTCTTTTCAGAAGTGTCTGTTCATATCCTTCGCCCACTTTTGAATGGGTTTGTTTGTTTGTTTTTTTCTTGTAAATCTGTTTTAGTTCTTTGTAGATTCTGGATATTAGCCCTTTGTCAGATAGGTAGATTGCAAACATTTTTTCCCATTCTGTTGGTTGCCGGTTCACTCCAATGATTGTTTCTTTTGCTTTGCAGAAGCTCTGAAGTTGAATTAGGTCCCATTTGTCTATTTTGGCTTTTATTGCCAATGCTTTTGGTGTTTTAGTCATGAAGTCCTTGCCTATGCCTATGTCCTGAATGGTTTTGCCTAGGTTTTCTTCTAGGGTTTTATGGTGGTCCGCCTCAGTAATGGCGGACTGCCTCTGTAGTGGCGGACTGCCTCGGTAGTGGCGGACTGCCTCTGTAGTGGCGGACTGCCTCTGTAGTGGTGGACTGTCTCAGTAATGGCGGACTGCCTCTGTAGTAGTGGACTGCCTTGGTAATGTCAGATGCCCTTCTCCCTACAGAGCTGGACCTTCCCTGGTCCAGCTATGCTTGCTGTGAAACTCTCAATCCAGAGCATTTCAGATTGCTGGTCTTTGTGTGGGTGGGACCGGCCAAGCTAGATCACCTGGCTCCCTGTTGCAGTCCCCTTTTTTTCAGTCAAACAGGTGACTCTGTCTCCTAGGCGTTCCAGTCACCCGTTGAAATGACACCCGGATTCGTGTGAATTTTTGTCTGGAGACCCACTGTGCCGGCTGTTTCCATGCTGGCGACTTGTGGTGCTTTTCCGCCCGGGAATCTCCTGGTCTGTGGGCAGTAAAAATGTGTCTGGAAATGCAGTGATTACTCACCCTCTGTGTTTTCACTGGGAACTGCAATCCAGAGCTGTTCCTATTCGGCCATTTTGGATCTCTTCCTGTGCTTGAGTTTTCTCCGCAGGAAAATGGGGGTAACAACAATGCTTTTCTGAGAGGATCGTGTGAGATTTAATAGATTTAATACATATCAAATGCTCTAAAAATTCTTGGTATATATTGCACACACAATAAAAGTGAGCTGCTACTGCTTTTATTATGACTAATGCTGCCACCACCACCACCATTGCCATGTCATTATTATTATGTAGCAAAGCATCTGATTATATTCCTCAAATGCCTTCTATCCCCAGTTACACTCATTTAGAAGTGCAGACACGTGTACACAGCAAGCATCTAC
Organism: Cebus imitator; assembly: GCF_001604975.1. Taxonomy (NCBI): domain Eukaryota; kingdom Metazoa; phylum Chordata; class Mammalia; order Primates; family Cebidae; genus Cebus; species Cebus imitator. Next base: position 2,277,126 of record NW_016107354.1, read on the forward strand.
ATACACCAGGGGCTACAAACTAGCAACCCACTTTCTCAGTCTGCTGCAGACATGTTTTGTTTTGAGCTATATGATATTTTAAGACAAGGTATTTCACATAAAAATCAAAATGTCTTGTTCATCTTCACAGGGGGTAAATATAGTTAGGGAAGAGATTCTACCTCCCAGAGAGAATTCATGGGTAAAAATTGAGAGGGTGGATGGGTGGAGAACCCAGTTGTTGAAGGATTGGCTGGAATCCTGGATGGCAGAGAGAAAATGTCCCCGGGAGCAGGGAGGGGGCAGGCTCAAGGACTGCAGGAGGATCCCCAACGTCCTGTGAATTGGACTTAGAAACAAGGAGGCCACTGCGGACTGTGCTGGGGGCAATTGGGGAGGCACAGGCATGATTATAGGAATGGGGGTTGATAAAGAAGAGGAGAGAGAGAAGAGTGTAGCCAAGCCTTCCAGGAAGCTTGGCTGGGAAGGAAGAAGAAAGAGTAGGCTGGGGCTGGGAGTGAGGACTGGGATTAAAAGGAGTTTTTGTAAAACAGGAGGCTTTCAGCCTATTTAAATACAGACAGGAGAGGTTCAGTAGTCAAAAGAGAACACAAGAATGATGCTGCAGAGAGGGAGGACGGAAGTGAGAGGGAGCCAAGTTCAGGTGAAGGCTCCGCCTTAGGAAGGAAAAGTGACATCTGTTCTCTGGACACTGTCCCGGGAGATGCAGTCACCCAGCTAGTTAGTGGTCAAGACAGAGCTGGGTGCATTCATTCATGAACTCATTCAGCGGACACTCACTGAACGCCTACCCTTCGCCAGGGACCACCCTAGCAACAAATGAAACAGACAAAAATCACTGCTTACATTCTAGTCATAGAAGAGACAATAAACAAAATGAAAAAGAAAATTGTATAGTTCATCGGAGGCTGAGAAACACCATGAATAAAAATCATGGGGAGTGGAGAGCACTGAGGCCGTGGGCTGCAATTTTAAATAGGACGGTCAGGGCAGGTGACGTTCAACCAAGGACCTGAAGACAGCCACTGAGTGAGTGAGGCCTGCAGGGGAACGTCTGGGAATAACACCTTACAGGCAGAAGCAAGAGCAGCACAAGGGATCCGAGAAGGGCGTGTGCCCAGAGTATGGGAGGAGCACCAAGGAGGTGCCATGGGTAGGGCAGAGCCAGCCTGGGGCCAGTGCTAGGGGACAAGGTCACAGGATGCACTGGGGACTATATTATGTTGGACCTTTCAGGCCTTGGTAAGGGCTTCAGCTTCCACTCTGAGTGAATGAGGGGCCGTTGGGGGATTTTGAGCAGAGGGGCGGCATGATCTCACTCGGGTTTTAATGGGGTCACCCTGGCTGCTGTGTTGAGAATAGACTGAGGGGTGCAGCACAGCAAGAGGGCAGGGATGGAGGCCGGGCAGAGGCCGTTTCTATGATCCAAGCAACAAACGATGGTGCCCGGACCAGGGGTAGGAAGGTGGTGAGAGGGGTCTGGATTCCTGACATGTTTTGAGGGCAGACCCATCAGGATTTGCCAATGGCTTGAATGAAGAATGAAAGAACAAGAGCAGTCTAAGGTGCTGGTGAGGTGTTGGCTGCAGTCCCAGGAAGCCAAATTTGCCATTTACTGAAAGGGGGAAGGCTGTGGGCAGGACATGCTGGGTGAGGGGAGAAGATGAAGAACTCCCTTCGGACATGTTGAGTTTGACATGTCTGTTAGACACCTGGATAGAGAGGCAAGTGAGCAGTGGTCTCTAGAAGTCTAGAGTCGGGTGTGTCCAGGCTGGAGATAGAGATCTGGGAGTCATTGTTGTCTAGGGTTATTTAAAGCCATGAGACCAGATGGGAGCATCAGGAGCGTGAGTGCAGACAGAGAAGAAAAGAGGTTCAGAGACTGAGCCCTGGCATCTCTCAGTGTTACAAGGTCAAGGGGAGAGGATGGAATCAGTAGAGGAATTGAAGGAGCTGGCCGGTGAAGTAGGGGCTGGGGGGCTGGGCAGGCCATGCCATCCTAGAGGCTGAGAGCTGTTTCCACAAGGGAGTGACCAGCTGGGTCAAATGCTGCCGCTGTGTCACATAGTCAAATAAGATGAGAACTGTGATGTTACCCCTGGATTTAGCAACATGTTGGACGTTGCCATCTTGACAGCAACAGCTCAGAGGCTGGTTAGCCCAGAATGGGCCCTCTGAGCATTTCAGGACCTTCCCTGTGGATTAAGTGGGATGATCTGTGCATTCATGCCTTGCATGTAGGAGGCGTGCCCTGAATGCCTGGGCTTCTGGTGGGCTCGGGGGTGAGGGTCCCAGCAATGGCACAGAGGACAGGGCCAGCTTTGGAGGGTCTGAATAGAAGCCAGACCTGCAGGGGCTCTGAGCCCCTGGAGGAGTCCTGCCAGGCCATTCATTCGCACCATCTCTCTAGACCCTGCTCTCCTCTCAGCAGATGAGCCCACCTCCCCCAAGAAGCCGAAGAGCATCTCTGAGCCACAGCACAGTGATTTGGAAGGAGACACCGCCTCTCCCCTGCCCTCCGAGTGGACCTCGGTGAGGATCAGCCCTGGGGAGGATGCAGCTGGACAGGATGTGCTGGCTGTGCGTGTCCTGGTCACCAGCGAGGACAGCAGGTATGCTTAGGCTACTGCCAGATGGGGACAGAACTGGGGTTGGAGGAAGGAAATGGCATTTGGGATTGGGTCTTCTCTCTACTCACTTGCAGTGTGGCCTCTCTGTGCCTCCATTTCCTCATCTGTGAAATGGGGACAATCATAGTACCCATCTCAGAGGGAGTTGTAAGATTCACAGAATTCATATGTATTAAGTGTATAGAACAGTGCCCACACATCATTAGCACTGTAAGTGTTAGCAATTGTTATTTTCTCAGGAAGGGAAAGGGCCTGGACCCATGCTCTTCTCAGGAGGCAGTTGTCATGCTGATTGCAGTGAGGGCTGCAGAATGGGTGTCACCTGCCCCTAGGGCCTGCCCACTGCAAGATGGTGATGCATGGGGCTGGGCAGGCTAGGAGGCAGAGTGGGGGACATGAGGAGTGAAGCCCTGGTGCTGTAGGTGACTATTTCTCAGAGCAGTGTCCTCATCACCTGCATCAGAATCACCTGGCGTGGTTATTAGACATGCAGACTCCAGGACTCCCCCAGATGCACTGAATTCACTCAAGAGGTATGTCAACAGGAGGTATTGATTGCTTATTACATACTAGACTCTGAGGATACAGAAGTGAACAGCACAAGACAAGCTCCTTGCTTTCCCATGGCTTTCGTAACATTGGGAGCCACCGAGGAAGCAAGTGAGTAGCTAAACAAGAAAAGCATCACATATGCGTCAGGTCGAGAGATAAAACAGACACTTGCTATGGAGTGGCTGGTCAGCTGCCTTAGACTGAGGCCGGGAAAAGGCCTCTGCAGCAGTTATTGATGCCGGCAATAATGCTGAGTGACAAACCAGCCCCAAAGTGAGTGACTTAAACCAACCACCCTTCATTACACCATGATTGTGTAATAAAGCAGACCAGGGTAAGCCAAGCCTGACCAAGTAAGCCAGGCACGGCTGGGCAGGTCTGGCCTTCCTGGGCTCACCTGTGTGTTTGGGCCAGCAGGGTTCTGCTTTGGAGCCTGACCGTCAGCTGGGGTGACAGAGGGCTATTGGGCCGTGGGTCTTTCATCCTCCAACCAGCAGCCCAGGCTTATTCCCATGGCCTTAAGAGAAAGAGGGGAGCCATCCAAGATCTCCTGAGGTCGAGGCTTGGCAATGCACAGTGCTATTCCTGTTGCACCTGATTGGCTACAGCATGTCACAAGGCCTGAACAGATTCAAAAGGTGGGGAATAGCCTGCACTCTTTAGGGAAAGAGCTGCAAAGCCCCCATTGCAAAGGGGTGTGGATCCAAGGGGAATGATTGCAACCACCTTTGCAGACAAATTCCCACAGTCTCCCAGAGGAAGTGACTTTTTTGAGACAGAGTCTCGCTCTGCCACCCAGCCTGGAGTGTGGTGACACGGTCTCAGCTCGCTGGAACCTCCGTCTCCTGGGTTCAAGCAATTCCCTGCCTCAGCCTCCCAAGTAGCTGGGATTATAGGCACCCACCACCACACCTGGCTAATTTTTGTATTTTTAGTGGAGACAGGTTTCACCATCTTGGCCAGGCTGGTGTTGAACTCCTGACCTCATGATCCACTCATCTCAGCCTTCCAAAGTGCTGGTATTACAGATGTGAGCCACAGCGCCTGACAGGAGGTGACATTTAAGCTGAGAATTGGTTGACAAGAAGGAACACCCAAGGGAGGAGGGGAATGCAGGAAGTGACGACAGTGAGTGACAGGCCCCAGGGTGAGAGTGAGCCTGTCTCAGAGGTAGAGAAGATCTGCGAGGCAGGTACACCCTGAGGGGGAGAAGGATAAGGGAGTACACGAGGAAGGAAGGCAGGAGCCAGGCTTGTAAGACAGGATAAACTGTATTCTAGGTATTCAGGTACGCATTGCTTAAGAGTCGAGATGTGTTCTAAGAAATGTGTTATGAGGTGATTCTGCCATTATGTGAACATCATAGAGGGTACTTACGCAAACCTAGATGGGATAGCTCCCTCCACACCCAGGCTGTATGGTGCGGCCTATTACTCCCAGACTACAAACCTGTACCGTGCATTACCGTACTGAATACTATCAGCAATTGTAACACAATGGTTAGTATTTGTGAATCTAAACGTATCTAAACATAGAAAAGGTATGGTAAAAACACAATATAATATATTAAAAAAAGGGCACACCTGTATAGGGCACTTACTGTGAACAGAGCTCACAGGACTAGAAGTTGCTGTGGGTGGGTGGGTAAGTGGTGAGTGAATGTGAAGGCCGGGACGTCACTGTACACTGCTGTATACTTTATCCCACTGTGCACTTAGAATATCCTACACTTATTTGAAAAATATTTCTCTTTCTTCAATAATAAATTGACTTACTATAACTTTGTTACTTTCTAAACTTTTTAACTCTATTGTAATAACACAGCAAAAAACACACATTGAATAGCTGGAAAAATATTTTTTCTTTATATCCTTATTCTGTAAGCTTTTTTCTATTTTTAAATTTATGCATTTATTCTTTACTTTTTAACTGGGGGCAGTGCTGTAGGTTTTACACCAGCATCACCTCAAACATGTGAGTGATGCCTTTCCCTACGATGTTAGCGAGGGCTGCGACATCACAGGTGATAGGAATTTTCCACTCCATTGTAATCTGATGGGACCACCATCATATATGGGTTATATCGCTGACTAAAACGTCATTATGAAAGACATGACTGTAATTCCAAGGATTTTTAAGTAGAAGAGTGACATCTCATTTACAGTTATCACACATCAGCAGACCCTGCTTTGGGAAATGGATGAGGCAGGGTTGTGTGAGGATGAATACACAGGAAGAGCAGGTGGGAGTCCGCAGCTTGGGGACAGGAGGTGGGGCCAGTGGAGATGGATTTGCTAGTGGACTGCATGAGAGGGAAAGAGAATTTCAGGGCAATTCCCAGAATTTTTCTAGAGTGACTGAATGGCTGGTATGGTCATTTCTAAAGTTATCTTGAGGTGGGGAAGATTTCAGAGAAGGTGCAGGTTAGTGGAGAAAATCAAGAGTTCTGTTTGGGACGCATTGGGTTTGAGATGCCGGTGTCTGTGTGGATGTCAGGTAAGCAGTCAAATATGTAAGTGTGAAGTTCTGGGAGGCAGGGCCGGAGATGGTGATTTTAGAGGCTATTAAAGCCCTGGGCTCTGATGAGTTGCTTCCAGAGTATGAATATCTTCCTATAGATAATTGAATCCCTACCAGTTATTTAAGGCCCATGTTAAATACTACCCACCCCCTACCCCTACTCAGGTAGAATTTTCCGTTCTTTCATCCATTCCATGAGGAAGAGAGCAGTATTTAAATGCCTGAAGTTTCAGGACCAAGTCCCTAATGATGAGCTTACCTGGCCAGAGAGACCTTAGGGCTCATGCCCGGACAGGTGCAGGTGAGCAGAGCAGTCTTCATTCAAACAGCTCCTCACACACTGCTGGGCCCCTTTCTTTTGCTCTGAGCCAAGCCTGTGTTGTTCAGCTCTGGCTGCCATAACAAAGCTCCACAGATCAGGCTGTTTAAACAACAGAAATGTATTTTCTCACTGATTGGGAGGCTGGAAGTCCGAGGTCAAGGTGTGGGCAGGGCTTGAGGGAAGGTGGGTTCCACCCTCCCTCTTGAGCTTGTCAATGACGTCTTCCTGTTCGCATAGTGTTTTCCTTCTGTGTGTGTCGGTGTCCACATTTCCTCCTCTTACAAAGATATCAGGTGTGCTGGACAAGGGCCCACCTAATGACCTCACTGTACCTTAATGACCTCCTTCAAGGCCTTATCTCTAGATGCAGTCACATCTGAAGGTACTTGGGGTTAGGACTTCAGCATATGAGTTTTCAGGAAACAATTCAACCCACAGCAAAGTCCACAGCTGGGCTCTGGGCACACAGGACTAAGCCCAGGCCCCCCAGGTGCACTGGAGGAGTGCTGGGTAGTGTTGGTGTCTTAGAGTGTGGGTTCCAGGGCCCCGACTCACCCACCCGCTCCTTCCTCCTTCTAGCTCTGACACAGAGTCTGACTGTGGTGGCTGCGAGCCCTCCCGCCCAGAGCCCTGTGAAGAGAAACCCTGGTCAGCACCCTTGTCTCTACCGCACGCCTCCCTGAGGAGGGCCCTGAGCAGGGCGGTCTCTCCACAGTGCCCTGAGGAGCCCAGAGCTGTGCACGGTGAGCAGAGAGCCCGCAGGGCTTGATTCTGGGACGCGGGGAGGGAGCAGAGACCCTCACAGACGAATTTCCCTCATGGAGGACCAGGTGACAGAAGGCCTCGCCCTCAGGCTCAAAGGCAGTGGGGCTAGGACCTTTGGGGAGAGTGAGGCAAGTGATAGTGAGGGGACTGGACCCAGGCCTGGCTTCCCACTCCATGAAAGCTTTGGAATCCCAGCAGGGAGGATGTCACGGGGCCTGGCAGGCTGTGGTATGTCACAGGCTGCCAGGGATAAGGGGCCCACAGCTTCCTCTTGCCTGGAGCGCTCTCCCTCCTGCCTCCTGTGTGGACATCTCCTTAGGGGCCCCTCCAGCACCCACAGCCCCTGAGGGAAGGGAGCTGGGTCCGGTTGCTGTCTGGCAGCATGTGACCCTAGATGGCATTGTCTCCTTGGGACCGTCTGACAGCACTGGGGCCATTTCTGGTGTTTGGGGCATGTGGGATGGACCCAAACAATTCTACACAACAATGAATGCACTTTTACTGCATACCTGTAATGGGCCAGGACTTTTCCCATACGTGGCCCCATCCCATCCCAGGATGACCCTGTGGGTAAGTAGGGTGAAGCCTGTTCCACAGGTGAGCAAACAGGCTGAGTGCTCTGTCAAAGTCTTAGCCAGGGCTGGTGACACCCCACAGCCACTACCGCCCAAGCTCTGGCCTACTTAGCAGCCCAGCTTGCGTTTAATACAAAGGTGACCTGGAATTGGGTGTTTTGATTCAGTCAACAACTTGGGACCAAATCTTCTGACTTATGGGCAACTTCTGGGCGAGCCTGGGAAGAAACAGGCTAACCTGACAGTAACTTGCTGCCCACTGGCCTGCCTCACAGCCTTAGCTGCCCTGGGAGAGCTGGAGCTCAACTTGTCCTGCACCGCCATCTGGTGGCCAAGAGCAGAATTGCCACCTGGTCCATGAAATGTTCCCAGGAGTGATGGATTCCCAAGACCAGGGCTGGGGCAGGAAGAACTCAATAGGTATTTTTAAATCCTGGAAACGTTGAATTTTGCCCTCATATTTCTTTTTAAAGTGATACTTTAAAAAGAAGGACAGATTATTATCCAAACACATTTGTTGAGTACCATTTGCGGGGCTGTGCAGAAAGTCTCAGCACTGGCACTGAACCAAGTACTCTCCTGTGCCCAGCTGGGTCCAGCCCTGCCTCCAGTTACCACGTGGCCTTGGTGTACCCTTCCATCCCCCTGGGCTCCAGCTCCCCATTTCTAGATACGAAATCAGGCTATTTTTCATCCCTTCTCTCCATTTCCCATTCAATTGCCAGAAGGTTTTAGGCAACTTATAAGAGAAACATAAAACAAAATTGTACCTCTATAAACATGAAAGATTAAACCTCAAAATCAGGGCTAGCAAAACCAGTTTGGGAGGGATAGACCTCAGAGAGGCAGACCATAGTCCTGAACAGTTGCTCTAGTTGAATCGTAAGTTTGCTTCTGAGCTTTCTGTCTTCTAGCGTTAAAAAGGAAACGCAGAACATCATTATTCTCATCGTGCATGAGAAAAATGTGTATTGGTTTGCAGCAGGTCTCTGAGCAGGCACAATTTCTCCTAATGCTTAACTCTATAGAGAGTTTCCGGCTTGTGCTGAATAGATGATATTGAGAAATGGGTTAGATCGTGTCTTCACAGTTTCTCAGAAAATGCAGCCCTAGTTTTCTCCAGGCTGTTCCTTACAGCATCCCTTGCTGGAAGGTGAGGGAATGACAACAAAACATGACTCAGCGATCGCAGTTTTCTTAGCAGGATAGGGTTGGATTGAAAGTCTAGTTGGGTTGGGTTGGGTAGTGAGGCCAAAGCATTTTGTTTCTGACAGTCCAGTTTAACTCCAGAACAAAATACAGAGTAGACAGAGAAGTGGGTAGACCTGTGTGCTCTCAAACAATTCTTTGTCGAGTTAGTCTTCATCAGTCGTGGTCTTGATCATTGCTAGGTGGACCACATGTGTGGCTGAGCTCTCTGGCCCAGGTCTAAGTGCTGTGTTTGTGTTGCTCGTTATGGTAACCCCATCACTTCACCTGATAATGCAGGGTTGACCCCTTGAGTGGGTTTAATGGAACTTCATTAACCACAAGTGTCAGCTGGATAAAGGCCTCCAAGGTAAATCAAGGGGATGCCAGACAAGACCAGTATATTGCTTTGAAAAGACTCCTGGTTTCAGTGTGGAGTTAAAAAGACTCCAGGTTGGTCCAGCCATGCTCGTAGAAGCATTATTCACATTGGCCAAAACGGGGAAGCAAATCAATGTCTGACAGACAAACGGATACACAAAACATAGTATATCCATACAGCAAAATGTTATTCAGACTTTAAAAGGAAAGGACTCTGACACACGCTACAATTTACATGAACCTTCAAAGCATGATGCTGAGGGAACTAAGCCAGTCCTAAAAAAACAAGCATTTGTTGAGATGAGGAGAGGGTTCTGAAGATGGGAGGTGGGGAGGTGGTGACGGCTGCACACCAGGGTCAGAGTACTCAATGTCACTGAAGTCTAGACTTAAAAATGTACAAGTAACAATTTTTATATTATGCATATTTTGCCACAATTTTTAAAAAGACTCCTGGGACTACCCTGGCACATGAAGGAACCTATTACATCCTCAGAGTTCATAGAGCATGCCCAAGAGGATGCCTGAAGTAAGCTCACACCCTATGTTGTGGAGGCTGCAGAAAGCCTCAAAACATCGGTGTCAATGGTTCTTGACAATCTTGTTTAAGAGGCAGATTCCCAGGTTTTCAGAGATTCGGATGCAGTGCGTGTGGCATGGGGCCAAGTACGTGCATTTTGTGCAAGCATCCCCAGGCGCTTTGACACAGTAGGCCATGTTCTACACTTTGGGAATCAGAAATGCAGCTTTGTGGAAGGCCTGCCTAGATGAATTCATTGTAAAATCCATGCCCAAGCAGCTAAATGAATTGATCTAGTGCATTGGACTCTTGGCTGTATACCAGTTAGATTTAGGAGAACAGCCTGCCCCCAAATTATCCTGACTTAGAGGAACTGGTATTCATCCATCTTTTTTCTGGCCATAATTTGATAACAGGATGGTCCAATGGCATATGGAGGACACTTATCAGTTTGTAACAGTAAAATGATATCATCAGCACCACGTGGCAAAATACCCTCTGACTCCTTTTACAGTGGGTCAGGCACTAAGATCTCTGAAAGTGCTCCTTTAACATAAATAAACTCACATCGAATATAAGCTAAAAAGAAGGGATCAGCCCCCTCTATGCTGCTCAACATTACTAGAGGAAATCATTACCACCCACCCTGTTGTTCCCACTGTGGTAAAAATGTGTACTCTAGTAACACCAGTGATGGAAAATCGCTCATGAATTTTAGCCACTTCCAATAAGTTCCATTCCACCAAGTTACAAGCTAATAAGCAATGAGAGCTTTATGCAGGTTTTTAAAAATTATTATTTTGAGAAATGTTTTCATTAAGAGATTAAGAGGCTAGCTTTGGCCCGCAGGATGTAGCTGTGTGCTCATCCACACAGGCTCCTCCTCAAACCCATGGACTTGATTTTAAGAGCAGGCCTGTGGCATTGGGAACCTGCCAGGCAGAGCAGGCATGAAGCATCTCCAAATGTAACCACCCAGTGGGTTCTCCTTGCCTGCTGCCTAGACTGATCTGATTTATCAAGACAGGGGAATTGCAATAGACAAAGAGTTTAATTTACACATAGTCACTGTATGGGAGACCACAGTTTTATTATTACTTAAATCAGTCTCCCTGAAAACTTGGGGATCAGGGTTTTTAAAGATAATTTGGTGAGTAGGGCGTTCAGAAAACAGAGGATGCTGATTGGTCAGGTCAGAGATGAAATCACAGAGTCCCAGCTGTCCTCTTGTGCTGAGTCAGTTCCTGAGTGGGGCTAAAAGACCAGATGAGCCAGTTTATCAGTCTGAGTGGTGCCGGCTGATCCTCTGAGTGCAGGGTCTGCAAAATATCTCAAGCCCTGCTCTTAGGCTTTACAATAGCAATGTTAGCCCCAGGATGCAATTTGGGGAGGTCCCGAATCTTACAGCCTCCAGCTGCATGACTCCTAAACCACAATTTCTAATCTTGTGGTGAATTTGTTAGTCCTGCAAAGGCAGTCTCATTCCCAGGCAGGAAGGGGATTTGTTTGGGGAGAGGGCTGTTATCGTCTTTATTTCCAAACTAAACTATAAACTAAGTTTCTCCCAAAGTTAGTTCCGCCTTCGCCCAGGAATGAACAAAGGCAGCTTGGAGGTTAGAAGCAAGATCGATCGGTTAGGTCAGATTTCTTTCACTGTCATAATTTTCTCAGTTATAATTTTGCAAAGGCAGTTTCACACGTGGAGTGAGGGAGGTAGAGGAGCTATAAAGGATCTGGTCTTGAGGAAAGTAAGCCCCCAGGTAGTGGTTGACACCTGTCCTCCACAGCCTGGCTGCTAAGAAGGAGCCCCACTGTGAGGCCGGGCAGGGAGTGGAATAGCTAGCACTGTGCCTAGACAGAAAGAAAGACAGAGGGCTGGGCTACCAGGCCTTGGATTTAGAGTCCTGGACTCAGACCATTGCTGCCTCCATCTCCCACCCCACATCATGCCCTTGGACTTCCTCTCCATTGATGCTTCCTAGCCCTGCCTGTGCGCACACTCAGACCTTCACTGTCCCCATCCTTCCTCTCCAGCTGTGATGGAGGCACAGGGGCCTGGAGCCTGAGAATGCATCTGCAGGCCTTGCCTGAGAACAGGGAACATGTGGACCCCACTGCCCACTCTCACACAGGTCTAAGAGCCCAAGACCTGTTTTTCTTCTGCATGTGTGATGTTCCTTTTGCTCAGCTAATCCTCAAGGCCCAGCTGGCAGAAGGGTCTTCCACAGGAAGTACAGTGTCCCAGAAATATGTTTCCCTTGGAACCAGGCCAAGGGAGGGCCACAGCAATCATGGTCCACAGCCTCAGTTAAACCTGGTTTCTAGAGGGTTTGGGGGGCTCTGTGGGAAAAGGGGAGGCAGAGAGTAGAACTTCCTGCAGCTTCCTAGCTTCAATCAGAGCAGCCCCAGTTTTTATGTATTACATATATGGAGTCTTGATGTGAGGCCTCAGCTTTAAACCACTGTTCTGACATGAATGAATATATGCATGTGTGTCTATACAGATGTGTGTGTAAATATGTCTATACGTATGCATATATGCATGTGGATGCTTACTGATGATCTTAGTGATGATAGTTCCTAGTCTGAGGCATTCTCTGAGGGCAGTGCCTGTCCCATAGCAGGGTCTCAATAAATATTTGATGCCAGGCGTGGTAGCTCATGCCTGTAATCCCAGCACTTTGCGGGGTTGAGGTGTGAGGATCAGTTGAGCCCAGGAGTTTGAGACTACCCGGGGCAATACAGTGGGACCCTATCTCTACAAAAAATAAAAATTAAAAAATTAGCTGCTTGTGGTGGTATGTGCCTATAGTTCCAGTTACTTGGGAGGCTGAGGTAGGAGGATCATTTGAGCCCAAGAGGTCGAGGCTGCGGTGAGCCGTGACCCTCACCACTACACTCCAGCCTGGGTGACAAACAAACGGAAACACACACAAAAATATTTGATGTGTGGACAAATAAAAAGTTTGGCAGTGTGTGTTGTGAGGGTAGGAGCACAGTGTGAGGGAAGGAGAGGGTTCAGTCGATTACGATCATTAGTCTATTAACCTGTGGTAAATGAGCCATAGGAGATAAATTCCTACCTACTCTACACTTTTAATGGACTCTTGCTCCGGCCCCATCTTCCCTGCCCCTTTCTTTTTCCACAGCAGCTCTGCAACGGGCCAATAGCTTCCAGTCTCCAACCCCAAGCAAATACCAGAACTGGAGGAGAGAATTCCGGTCAAGTGAGTCACCAGCTCTCTGGGGGTGGGAGGCTGGGGCTGGGCAGAGATCTCTGGTTAATTCTCAGGGGCAGCTGTTCTCATTTGTTACATGGTATCTCTCTGGCATGGCCTCCTGGTTGTCAGAGGCAAGAAATAAAATATAACGTTGATTTTATTTCTACTGCTGACTAGAGGGAGCCTTTTCCAAAGGACTCAAGATCTTCCCATCCCACTCCACCCCCGGCTCAGGAATTATGGAGCTTTAGGATTCTACAGTTTCACCTAGATAGGGTCTTAGCCATCATTGCCTCTAAGTTTTTAAAATACAGATAAGTGAGCCATGGTTCACAAGCTCTGTGATTTGATTCTGTATGCTGGGGTGAGACTAGAGCGTCAGATTAACAGCCTCACGCAAAGCAGGATGCTATACACACACCCATACATCCACACACACCTCTACAAATACACACATATGCGCGCACACACACACACACCCCTACACCTACACACCCCAGCTCCTTTTTCTGAGCCAGCCTTGGTCCCAGCACCCTGGGGAATAGCTGGGCTGCAGCAGGTGCCGAGGCAGCAGGCCCCACCAGGGGGCGCAGTGACCACACAGGCTCACCGTGTCAGCAGGCCCGCGATCCAGGCGCTGCAACACTTAGCAGAGTTCCCTCCCCAGGCCCTGAGCGAGGGCCAGAGATTCTTCATCCAATTCCAGGCTCATTGCTGCCTTCCACCTACCCTGACACTCACTCCCTCTCCAGCCTCACCCTAGGAGAGGAGGACCCAGGAAGGCCTTGGCTTAGACAGGGGTTTCTACCAAGAAATGTTGCTGCAATTGGAACTGAGCCCTGGTCTTCTTTCCTTCTGAGTCAGGACTCCCAGCCAGTGAGTCACTCCCCCACCATCCCCAGACCCACCACCCTCCCACTGGGTCAGGCTGGGACATGGACACCTTGGGAACAGGACCCACGGCTGCACTCTTGGGCAGGCCACTTCATCTGGGGACAGCCCAGAGTGACTCCTGAATCCTCTGACAGCCCCAAGCAGTGACAGCAGAGGCAGAGGAGCTAACATTGCCACACATTGGTCATCACCTTTACTGCCCTGCTCCAGTGTTCCCCAAGTCCCTGGAACCCTGCTGCCCGAGCCCAGACTGTGTGGGTGCAGAGTCCATCCCAAGGCTGCCAGCCTACTGTGTGCTGCCGGTGTGGGGGCTCAGTCCCTCCTCGAGGAGCTCTCAGCCTGGGGTGAGAGCAGGGAGGCTGCTGGGAGACCCCTGCTCCCCAGTAGGGCTGGGTTGCTGGGGGAGGCGCCGCAACAAGAGGACTGCTGAACAGCCCCACGGTGTCTGGGATGACCTGGGGACCTCAGCCTTTAGTTATCAAAGAGTATTGCACAGTGTTTCTCAAGGTCATATGAAAGCTGGTTTGAGGGCAGTGTTTGAGTTTTGATCATTTCAATCAGCCTAGTGTCTATTATGGTCTGGCCCAGAGAAGGAACCCAGTCCTTGTTTGCCGAATCAATGAAGGCAGGAAGGAGCCAAGGAGCAAGCTGGCTGGACTGAGTGCAAAGGGAGCACGTGGGCTCAGGCCTGCTCAGGCTGCCACCCCTAGAGGACGCTCCAAGACTTTGAGAGGGATTTGAGCCTCGCAAAACCTCCAAGCTCTGGGAAGCTGCACCCTGGAGTCCCAGTCTCATGAAAATCCCTGGAGCTGAAAGCCACCAGAGCCATCTTTTTGATTGTCTTCATTTTGCCCAAAAGGAAACCCCAGGAGGCAGGGCTGGCCTTGCCATTGGAAGCAGGATGTGTGGTACCATCCCTCCTGTCGAGGCATGACTGCCCCATCTCAGCTGGTTCTGGCTCCAAGCCCCAGTGGGACGACCGGAGGAGCTATGCGGCTGCCCTAGGCACCCTCCCCAGCTGATCATGCTGGCAGATGACCTGTAGGATCTAGGGGAAAGGTTGCTGCTGCCAGAGGTCCCAGAGAGGAGGCTGTGCCAGCGCCTGACCCAGAGGCAGTCTGGGTGCTGAACCTCGGCATCCTTCAGGCAAAGCAGCCATAGGGCCAGCAGCACGCGTGACTGAGACCCTGCAGAGGGCAGGGCAGCCCCTGTGGGCCATGTGTAGGTTTCAGGGAAACGGCCAGCAGTGGGGGATGTGAGTTAGCCAATGAGGAGCTCCCGGCCCAAGAGTTAGAAAAATCCTGACTGGGGAGAGTGTGCAGCCCCCTCTGGAGTGGGCCAGGGCGTGGTGTCTTCACTGGACACGGCTTGTGTGCATGAGAGGATGGGAAGCTAATGGAGTTCATATTTTGCCGAGAACTAGCTTTTACTTTGTGTCCTGCCCCACTGGGCACCTCTGATTTTTTATTTTAGTTTTCCTTGAGATGGGGTCTCACTCTGTCACCCAGACTGGAGTGCAGTGGTGTGATCTCGGCTCACTGCAACCTCCAACTCCTAGGTTCAAGAGATTCTCCCACCTCAGCCTCTCAAGTAGCTGGGACCACAGGCGTGCACTACCACACCCGGCTAATTTTTGTAATTTTGGCAAAAACGGGGTTTTGCCATGTTTGTCAGGCTCGTCTTGAATTCCTGAACTCAAGTCATCGGCCCACCTCAGCCTCCCAAAGTGCTGCGATTACAGGTGTGAGCCACTGCGCCCGGCCAACTGGGCATCTCTTTTTAGCCCATGTTACCCACTCAGCCACCCCATGAAGCTGCACCAGACTGCCCACTTTTTGGATGAGGAGACTGAGGGGTTGAGTAACTTGTTCAGAGCCAGGCAGCTGGTGTGTGTGTGAGGAGGTGGAGTTCCAGGCTCCCCTTCACCAACTTCTGAGAGAACCCAAAGACACAGTGGGCGTCGGGTCGGAGAGGTTTCCCATTACCTCCCTCCCCAGGCTGTGCCCAACTCCCAAGCAGTGGCTTGAATGGCAGCTCAGGGACCAGAGGCTTGGCTTGAGCTGGAGCTTTGCTTCCCCAATCTCCTCAAGCCCTGCTGGAGTTCCATCTTGAAGGCAGTGCGTGAGGACCACGTGTGGAGAGAGGGACTCCCTAGTGGGGGTGGGAGTGGGGATGAGGGCGAGGAGAAGAAGGGAACAGCTTCCGGGTCATGACCTTGTGAGCCCTGAGGCGTTTCTGTCAGGCTTGGTTCCCGAGGTGGTCCTGGCTTCCTGTCAGGAGGTTCCCTGAGGGATCCTCAGGGGAACAAAAAGGCAGTCTGTTGAGCTGATGGGAGAGGAGGCAAGTGAAGGGGTTTGATTCGGAAGACAGCAGAGAGAGGAGAAGGAGGGTGCAAGGAGGAAGGGAAGAAGGAATTTGGCAGGAATTTGGCAAGCTGAGGATGAGGATGGGAAGCGAGACAACGACTGACTCACAACTTTTGCCTTTTTAGGCTGGAACCTTCTCATCCCGGGCTGCGATGGGGGTAGCGGGAGGCTGGCCAGCCGCCTCCCTGGCAGCTCCTTCCTGCCGCCCTCAGATCATGTCTGTTCCTGGAATTACCTTCCCCCACCCCCCGCAAGCGTTCTGCGAGGCCTCCCTCTGGGAGCTTGCTGACCGTGCGTGGGCATGTGGTGCTATGTGTTCAGAGCCCCAGGCTGGGACACACGGTCGCACACGTTCGCGTTGGTGTGTGGGGGAAGGCAGGACAGGATATCCAGAAGAGTTTGGCCCCCGGCGTGGAGGGGACTCAGTGGGATGGTTTTGGCCGACCTGTGTGGGTCCCTGAGGAAGAGCTCACCACCCAAAGCTTTGGGGAAACTGAGACCAGGGGCTTGTGTTACGCTAAGAAGCGGTTGAAAATCTGAAGGCTAGACACCCTGGAGGAAAATTTGAATGGGTCAGCTGAGCGGCCAGAAGCAGAGAGTCAGACAAGAGAGTGGGCTCCTTCCACGTGGTGGTCCTGGGAAGTTTCTGGGGGACCGCCCTACGTGCCACCACGGTTCTGGGGAGAGCTGGTTGGGCTCAGGCTAGGTACCGAAAGGGCATATCTGAAAGGGTGCATGGCATTTGACAGAAATGATTTGAGGACAAGTGGTCTGAAATGATCCAATATGGAGACAAAATGTTTGAGATTTTAGATTTAAATTACCATGTTTGAGAGGAGGAAGGGGAGAGAGGGAAAAGGAGGGGAGAGGGAGAGAAAGAGAGAATGCATGTGAGCTTGGTTGATCTTACAGTGTACAACTGTCAGAATTCTGCTCTCACCAGACTAGATGATCTCAGCCCCTCACAGGGCAGAATCAGGCCTGTCCTCAGGCCCCTGCCCCGCACCTTTCCCCTGCGTCTCTGAGCTGCCACACTGTAACCCATTTGTTCCCTGACCAACAGGAACTTGGCATGGGCCCCACTCCATATCCCTCAAATGATTTGATACTCACTGTAACCTCCTGCCCTTGTGTTCTCTTAAAATCTTAAACGACTCTTCCTGTCTGAGAGCCACTTGGCACACATGTGAGGAGGAAGAGTCTATCTCCTTAGTCGTGGATGTCTGTCCTGTCTGTTCCCACAGCGAAGGGTGCAACATCTTGTGGGAGGAAAGCTCAGGTGGTTTATTGACTGAGTGATTTAACACAGCCCAGCTCCTAACCACGTTGGTTTTAGGACACTCTTTGGAGGCAGATGCGTATTTCTAAGAAATGCTCTGGAGATGCCCTGATACATCTCTCAAGAGCATCCTCGCATGAGTCTGAAACACAATGATGCTTAGACTTCCCACCCTGGGACTTCCTTTGCCCCATGGGACCCTGCCACTGCCCTCCCCATTCCTCTGAGTCCCAAGCCTCGGCACCAGGAACCTCTGAGTCAGGCTCTGACATCTTCCTCTTTCTGTTTATAGAATTGGAGCTTCACTTAAAGTCTCCTCTTTTCTTGATAAAATAATAACACTTTGTAATGAAGAGTGTGTTTTTTCCTTGGTAGGTTTGATGCCAGTGAACAAAAGAACTATGTCACCTCCAAAGGACCTTTCTCCTTCTCCTCCTCTTCCTTCACTGCCTTCTCATTCATCTTCCCCACCACCTTCTGCAACCAGTGTTTCAGGGGATGGTTCCTCCCTGCCCCAGGTGAGTGTCCCTGAGGGTCCTGCCCAGCTGTTGGGAAGCTGAGCTACAGGTACTCCTCCCACCTTCCACACTTATCTCTGGATTCCACGTACTCATAGGTCAACCTGAGTGCAAAGCCAGGGACAGAAGACACACCGTCAAAGGTCTACACCAGCTGTCCTCACATGTACCTTTCACAGAAGCTCCTGCTGCTCCTTTACAGCCATTCTGAGGATGCAGTTACTCTCTCAGCAAACTTTACAGGGTTTAGACTCCATGCCATGTCTCCATAGGATGCAGAGCTGCCAGGACACCTTTCCCTTGAGCATTTGCAGAGGGCATTGAGGAATTTTCAGCTGTAGGATGGCAGACACAGAAGGGAGGGTCCCTTTGGTAGCGTCCAAGAACCTTAGAAGCAACACCTCCCTTGGATATAAAATGTCATCATTGATAGGCAGGCTGGACTCTTTCCTTCTGTGTGTATTTATCAAGCCTTTGTTACCTGTCAGGCCCGTTCTAGGCTCTGAAAGTAGAGTGCACGGGACAGAAAAGATGTGTGCTCTGGTGAAGCCCCGGTGCTATGACCTGCCCCTCAGGCACCAGAGCTCTGGGGAGGCCACAGCCACCCCTAGAATCCACGCACATTCTCTCTTTGCCAAGGGCTAAGTTCCTGCATTCTAGAAATAGCTACTTTCTCAATGGTGCAAGGAGGGAGGTTAGAAAGGGTCATGGGAAGGTATTAAGGGCCATCCTTGTGCCACCACAGCTTCAGCCCAGAGGGTGACTGTTGCTTCTTACTTTGATGGCCTCCAAGGAAGAAGCCTTGGTTTCTTGGTGGCTGGAGGCACATACCCATGCGTGGAACATGCCCTTTAGTAGAGACAATGGCTGAGCAAGAAAAGGAGGAGCTTGTCTTTCCCTATGTGCCTGGTTACCCACAGAGGCCCAGCCAGCCCTGCCCTCATGGGCCCAGGAGCTTGTCAACAGCAGGGCCCTACCTTTGTCTTCCCCTCTGGCTTCCTGAATCCTAGCTAACCTGGGATTCAGAAAAGCCTTTCAACAATGCTGATTCAGGGGTTCCATGCAGATCCTGGCAGGATGCAAGGCAGCTACTTAGAACAAAGAGTATCCCTTTGAAATCATCTAAGGCAAAATTATTTTTGAATTTGAGCATCTGAGATGGAAAGAATAAAAGGGAGGGGGTTGTGGATTGAGATTTGCTTTCATCATATAAATAAATGGTGGAAAACTTAAGTAACTGCTATTTTGTCCATCCCCTCTAGCTGACAGCTTCTGAGCCCCTCTCACAGGTCTCAAGAGGTCATCCAAGTCCTCCCACTCCAACCTTTTGGAGGCGAGCCATAGCCCAAGGAGCACCCAGGGAAATTCCCCTGTATCTGCCTCATCACCCAGAGCCAGAGTGGGCAGAGTACTGCTTGGGGAGCCCTGGTGAAGATGGCATCTCAGGCCCTGCAGAGATGATTTCTGATGAGTGCCAGCCAGCAGAGGCCCCTCTTGGGGACATCAGAAGCAAGCACAGAGACCCACACCCCATCTGGGGGAAGGACAGGTGCTTGCCAGGCCAAGAGCTGTCTCCCTTGGCTGGAGAAGACCAGGAAAAAGGGAATACTGGAACCAGGAAGGAAGAGGAGAGAGGACCAGTGCTGGCAAAGGAGAAGCCAGGCCTAAAGAAGTTAGTCCTCACTCAGGAGCAGAAGACCATGTTGCTGGATTGGAATGACTCCATCCCTGAGAGAGTGCACCTCAAAGCTGGGGAGCGACTTTCCCAGAAGAGTACTGAGAATAGTAGAGGAGCCCGGGTGCTGAAGCCAGTTCGCCCCTTGCTGCTCCCTGGGGTGACAAGAGAACCTCTGCCAACCCAGAGAGGGGCTCAGGAGGAGACAGGGACCCCCGCGGAACAAGCTCGAGGGGAGCGAAGCGTGCCTCCACCTAGGTCCCCTCTCCGGCTTATAGCCAATGCCATCCGGAGGTCCCTAGAGCCCCTCCTTCCCAACTCTGAAGGTGGGAAGAGGGCCTGGGCCAAGCCAGAATTCAAAACTTTGCCCACACCCACCTGCACTCGCTCATTCAGCCTTCGGAAAACCAATTCCAATAAAGACAGGGACCAGCATTCCCCTGGGAGAAACCAGTCCTCAGCCCTTAGCCCTCCTGGCTCTGCCCTCCGCACCCATAGTTTGCCCAATCGGCCATCCAAGATCTTTCCTGCTCTCATGTCCCCACCGTGCAGCAAGATTGAAGATGTCCCTACACTCCTTGAGAAAGTGAGTTTGCAAGAGACCTTCCCAGATGCTTCTAGGCCTCCAAAGAAAAGAATCTCACTTTTTTCCTCCCTCAGACTCAAAGACAAATCCTTTGAGAGTTTCCTCCAGGAATCCAGACAAAGGAAGGATATCAGGGACCTCTTCAGCAGCCCCAAGAGGAAGGTACCGTCTGAAGACAGTGCACAGGCCCTGGAGAAGCTGCTGCAGCCTTTTAAAAGCACCTCCCTGTGCCAGGCAGCCCCTCCTCCTTCTCCTCCTCCTTCTCCTTCAGCTGGAGGTGCAGGTAAGTGCTTCTGGCTGGATAAACATCTGCACTTCATGCTGGGCAGTTAGTTATCTTCATTGCATCAACAAGAAGGCATCTTTTGCTTTGTTTTGCTTCTCAAATTCTAACAAAAGTAGGAAAACTAAGCTTAAAGTTGAAAATTTTGAAAAAAATATGAAAAAATTAGTTTTGAAATTATAGAAAGTGTTGAAAAGAGACCAATCAACTATAGCTGTACCACCAACTTTTTTTTTTTTTTTTTTTTTTGAGACAGAGTCTCACTCTGCCACCCAGGCTGGAGTATAGTGGCATGATCTGAGCTTGCTGCAACCACTGTCTCCCAGATTCAAGTGATTCTCGTGCCTCAGCCTCCCAATTAGCTGGGATTACAGGTGTGTGTCACCACACCCAATTAATTTTTGTATTTTTAATAGAGATGATGTTTCACTATGTTGGCCAGCCTGGTGTTGAACTCCTAGCCTCAGGTGATCCACCCGCAGTGGCCTCCCAAAGTGTTTGGATTACAGGCATGAGCCATCATGCCCAGACTCTTTTTTTTTTTAAGAGACAGGGTCTTGCTCTGTCTCACAAGCTGGAGGGCAGTGGCGTGATCGTGGCTCATTGCAGCCTCAAACTTCTGGACTGAAGTGCCTAGCTAACTTTTTAATTTTTGTGGAGATGAAGTCTCAATATATTGCCCAGGCTGGTCTCAAACTCTTGGCTTCAAGCAATCCTCTCACCTTAACCTCCCAAAATGTTGGGATTACATATGTGAGCCATCATGCCTAGCCAAAAATTTTGTATCATTTATAAACAACATTATATCATAGATATCATGCCAGTTACCATGTAGTGTACATAAATGTAATTTAATTGAATATTGTCTGGTGGATATGTTATTTAATGAACTATCGTCTTATTGTTTAACTTATATTTGTATATATGTTATATATGCATATACTTATGTTTAATACGGTGTTGAATGAACATCTTTATGCATATAATGTTTTTTCCTTTAAACTCCTAGCCTAAACACCTAGGCATATTTGCTTACCAATGGAAATGCAGGCTTTTTAAATAATTTAAATCTGATTAAATTTTTTAAATTCTAAAATTAATATATCAAATAATCAGAGTAATCCAACAATATGGAAATATCTAATAAAAAGTAAAATGTATTAGCTCATCCCCTCTCCTTCTTGCCAAACTTTTTGTCTATTCCCTTAGAGACAGTTTAGCTAAACATTCACAGGAGCTCTTTTTTGTTGTTGATGCTTGTTCGGCTGCTTTAAACAAAGTCTGATCCTACCATCTCTATTGTTGAACAACTTTGTTTTGCTTTTTTCAAAAAAAAAGCCTTTTTATTTTCTTATCTAACTTTTATTTTGGAACATTAGTTTTCAGGTAATATATTATTTGTCTTCAGTGGTACCTTAATCAAATAGCTATTTAGATTAACAAGAGACTTTATTTTCAGCCAGGTTCAGGATAAGCATGGACAGCTTGAAGTATAACTCTTAAACATGCATAACAAATTAATAACTATTAAACTTTAGTTTAATAAATTAAATAATTTAATAAACTATTAATGCATAATACATTAAATTTTATGATGTGTGGCAATACACTCTTATGTCACACATCATAAAATTTAATGTGTTGTGCGTTTTTGATAATACATTTGCATGGTTCAGAATCAAAGGGTACAAAAGGCACAAAATAAAAAGTTCTCTTTCCCTTCTTTGTCCTTGAGCAATCCAGGTTCTATCCTAGTGATAGATATTGTCATCAGTTTCTCAGGCATTCCTGCAGACAGAATTTGTACGTGTAAGAGCAAATTTACATATTCTTTCTTTTTTTAATGCAAGTGATAGCATGGCAGCATGCTATGTGCACTCTTTTTGAACTTTTCATTTTATTTTGGAACTTATTCCATATTAGTATATAAAGCACTTTCTTCTTTGTTTTACAGTTGTACAGTATCCCACTGTGTAGATGTAATATCATTGATGTAGCCAGCCCCCTATGATGCAAAGTTTAAGTTATTTCCAGTCTTTAGCTATTGCAAACAGTGCTACAATAATCAACTGAGAACTTAGGCCATTAAGCATATGCATTAATTTATTTGGAGGATAAATTCTTAGAAGTGGAAATGCTGGAGCAAAGGATATGTGAATTGGGAACTTTGTTAGATATTGCCAACTTGTCCTTCAGCATAGTGTATTGGTTCACATTCCCAGCAGCAAAGTATGAGAACTCGATTTCTACATTTGCACTAACTACTGTGTTACCGATCTGATGGTGAAACATAGATCTTGAAGTGGTTTAGATTTCATCTGTTGTTTAATAAGGTGATTGAACATCTTTTTATATGTTGAAGAGCCATTTCCATCTCCTTTTCTGTGACCAGCTGATTCTGTCCTTTGTCCAGTTTTCTATTGGTTTGTTGAGTTTTTCTTAATCATGTGGAGGGATTCTTTAGTAAAAAGGAAATTTAGCCATTTTTTGTAATGCTACAAATTACAAGTATTTTTTTTACCAATTTCTTGTTTGTGCTTGACTTTATTTACAATGACTTTCTTATATAAAATGTCTACCTTTACATAGTAGTGAGAAACAATTTTATAGTATGGCTTCTGGGTTTTATAGTAATTAGAAAGAGCGTCTTCTAAGTTTGTAGAAGAATTTTCTTACAGTTTCTTCTAGTCTTTTTGTTTGATTGTTCTCAATATTTTTACATTTAAGTATTTACATCAAGAAATTATCCTAGTATAAAATGTGAGCTATAGATCCTGTCTTACTTTTTAGATGTTTTCCTGGCTATCCTAAAAAATTAGTAAATAACTTCTCTTTTCCTCTTATGTGAGATGGCATATTTATCATATATAAAATTCCTGAACATGGACTTAATTCCACACCATCTATTATATTCCATTTAGTTGTCTGTTGTGTATCAGTATCACACTGTTTTAAATATTTAATTTTATGTATTTATATATTTTTTACTTTAGGTATTTTACTATATGGCAGGAAGAGTATTCCATTATTGATTTCCTTTTTCTAAAATTTCCTGACTTCTTGCTTGTTTGTTATTCTATATGAACTTAGTATAAGCTTGATTGTATACCAAAACAAGTCTTGTGAATACTTTTATGGAATTGAATTAAATTGATAAGTAACTTGGCAAGAACGTGTAAAATTATGATATAAGTTATCTTTCCATTAGTTTGTGTTTTTTTGTGACCCTCAGGAATATTTTGCACTTTATAGTATATAGACCTAGCATAATTATTTATTTTATTTTATATATATATATTTTATTGCACTTTAGGTTCTGGGGTACATGTGCAGGCATGCAGGATTGTTGCATAGGTACTTACACAGCAATGTGGTTTGCTGCCTCCATCCTCCCATCACCTATACCTGACATTTCTCCCCATGTTTTCCCTCCCCAACCTCCCTACCCCCCACTGTCCCTCTCCTAGTCCACCACAACAGATTCCTGTGTGTGATGCTCCCCTCCCTGTGTCCATGTGTTCTCATTGTTCAACACCCACCTATGAGTGAGAATATATGGTGTTTGATTTTCTGTTCTTGTGCTAGTTTGCTGAGAATGATGGTTTCCAGATTCATCCATGTCCCTACAAAGGACATCAACTCATGGTTTTTTATGGCTGCATAGTATTCCATGGTGTATATGTGCATTTTCCTTGTCCAGTCTATCATTGATGGGCATTTGGGTTGGTTCCAGGTCTTTGCTATTATAAACAATGCCACAATGGACATATGTGTGCATGTGTCTTTATAACAGAACGATTTATAATCCTTTGGATATATACCCAGTAATGGGATTGCTAAGTCAAATGGAATTTCTATTTCTAGGGCCTTGAGGAATCACCACACTGTCTTCCACAATGGTTGAACTAATTTACACTTCCACCAACAGTGTAAAAGTGTTCCTATTTCTTTACATCCTCTCCAGCATCTGTTGTCTCCAGATTTTTTAATGATTGCCATTCTAACTGGAGTGAGATGGTATCTCAATGTGGTTTTGATTTGCATTTCTCTAATGACCAGTGATGATGAGCATTTTTTCATATGTTTGCTGGCCTCATAAATGTCTTTTTTTTTTTCCAGAGGGCACTTGAGAAACATTTATTGAGCACTTACTATGTGCCAGGCCCTAGGCAGGACACTTGGAAAACAAAGTCAATACAACCTGGTCCCTGCCCAGGAGCTCACAGTCTAGAGGGCTAAGCCATTAATAAATGTCTTCTTTTGAAAAGTGTCTGTTCATGTCCTTCGCCCACTTTTGAATGGGTTTGTTTGTTTTTTTCTTGTAAACTGTTTTAGTTCTTTGTAGATTCTGGATATTAGCCTTTTGTCAGATGGGTAGATTGTAAAAAATTTTTCCCATTCTGTTGGTTGCCGATTCACTCTAATGATTGTTTCTTTTGCTTTGCAGAAGCTCTGGAGTTGAATTAGGTCCCATTTATCTATTTTGGCTTTTGTTGCCAATGCTTTTGGTGTTTTAGTCATGAAGTCCTTGCCTATGCCTGTGTCCTGAATGGTTTTGCCTAGGCTTTCTTCTAGGGATTTTATGGTGTTAGGTCTTATGTTTAAGTCTTTAATCTATCTGGAGTTAATTTTACTGTAAGGTGTTGGAAGGGGTCCAGTTTCTGCTTTCTGCACACGGCTAGCCAGTTTTCCCAACACCATTTATTAAACAGGGAATCCTTTCCCCATTGCTCGTTTTTGTCAGATTTGTCAAATATCAGATGGTTGTAGATGTGTGGCGCTGCCTCTGAGGCCTCTATTCTGTTCCATTGGTCTATATCTCTGTTTTGGTACCAGTACCATGCTGTTTTGATCACTGTAGCTTGTAGTATAGTTTAAAGTCAGGCAGCATGATGCCTCCAGCTTTGTTCTTTTTTGCTTAGGATTGTCTTGGCTATGCAGGCTCTCTTTTCGTTCCATATGAAGTTTAAGGTGGTTTTTTCCAGTTCTGTGAAGAGGGTCATAGGTAGCTTGATGAGGATAACATTGAATCTATAAATTACTTTGGGAAGTATGGTCATTTTCACAATATTGATTCTTCCTAACCATGAGCATGGAGTGTTTTTCCATCTGTTTCTGTCCTCTCTTATTTCCTTGAGCAGTGGTTTGTAGTTCTCCTTGAAGAGGTCCTTCACATCCTTTGTTAGTTGTCTTCCTAGGTATTTTATTCTCTTTGTAGCAATTGTGAATGGGAATTTGCTCATGATTTGGCTCTCTTGAAGCCTGTTATTGGTGTATAGGAATGCTTGGGATTTCTGTACATTGATTTTGTATCCTGAGACATTGCTGAAGTTGCTTATCAGTTTCAGGAGATTTTGGGCTGAGACAATGGCATCTTTTAAATATACAATCACATCATCTGCAGATAGAGACAACTTGACCTCCTCCTTTCCTATTTGAATACCCATTATTTCTTTTTCTTGCCTGATTGCTCTGGCTGGAACATCCAATAATATATTGAATGGGAGTGGTGAGAGAGGGCATCCTTGTCTAGTGCCAGATTTCAAAGGGAATGCTTCCAGTTTTTACCCATTCAGTATGATATTGGCTGTGGGTTTGTCGTAAATAGCTTTTATTATTTTGAGGTACATTCTGTCAATACCTAGTTTATTGAGAGTTTTTAGCATAAAGGGCTGTTGAATTTTGTCAAGGGCCTTCTCTACATCTATTGAGATAATCATACAGTTTTTGTCTTTGGTTCTGTTTATGTGGTGAATTACGTTTACAGACTTGCGTATGTTGAACCAAGCATCCCCGGATGAAGCCTACTTGATCATGATGGATAAGCTGTTTGATGTGCTGTTGCAATCGGTTTGCCAGTATTTTATTGAAGATTTTTGCATCTTTGTTCATCATGGATATTGGCCTGAAGTTTTCTTTTCTTGTTGAGTCTCTGCTGCGTTTTGGTATCTGGATGATGTTGGTCTCATCAAATGATTTGGGAAGGATTCCCTCTTTTTGGATTGTTTGGAATAGTTTCAGAAGGAGTGATACCAGCTCCTCTTTGTATGGCTGGTAGAATTCGGCTGTGAACCCATCTGGACTGGGCAGTTTTTGGTTGGTAGGCTATTAATTGCTGCCTCAACTTCAGCCCTTGTTATTGGTCTATTCAGGGTTTCGACTTCTTCCTGGTTTAGGCTTGGGAGGATGCAAGTGTCCAGGAATTTACCCATTTCTTCCAGGTTTACTGGTTTATGTGCATAGAGTTGTTTGTAGTAATCTCTGATGGTGGTTTGTATTTCTGTGGAATCAGTGGTGTATCCCCTTTATCGCTTTTTATTGCATCTATTTGATTTTTCTCTCTCTTTTTTTAATCTGGCTAGTGGTCTATTTTGTTGATCTTTTCAAAAAATCAGCTCCTGGATTTATTGATTTTTTTGAAGGGTTTTTTGTGTCTCTATCTCCTTCAGTTCTGCACTGATCTTAGTTATTTCTTGTCTTCTGCTAGCTTTTGAGTCTTTTTGATCTTGCTTCTCTAGCTCTTTCAAGTTTGACGATAGGGTGTCGAGTTTATGCCTTTCCTTGCTTCTCATGTGGGCATTTATTGCTATAAATTTCCCTCTAGACAGTGCTTTAAATGTGTCCCAGAGATTCTGGTACATGGTGTCTTCATTCTCATTGGTTTCTAAGAACTTCTTTATCTCTGCCTTCGTTTCATTGTTTATCCAGTCAGCATTCAAGAGCCAGTTGTGCAGTTTCCATGAAGTTGTGCAGTTCTGAGTTAGTTTCTTAATCCTGAGTTCTAATTTGATTGCACTGTGATATGAGAGACTGTTATGATTTCTGTTCTTTTGCATTTGCTGAGGAGCGATTTACTTCCAATTATGTGGTCAATTTTAGAGTAGGTGTGATGTGGTGCTTAAAAGAATGTATATTCTGTGGATTGGAGGTGGAGAGTTCTGTAGATATCTATTGGATTTGCTTGATCCAGATCTGAGTTCAAGTCCTACATATGCTTATTAATTTTCTGTCTCATTGATCTGTCTAATATTAACAGTGGAGTATTAATGTCTCCCACTATCATGGTGTGGGAGTCTAAGTCTCTTTGTAGGTCGTTAAGAACTTGCTTTATGTATCTGGGTGCTCCCGTATTGGGTGCATATATATTTAGGATCGTTAGCGCTTCTTGATGCATTGATACTTTTACCATTATGTAGTGCCCTTCTTTGTCTCTTTTGATCTTTGTTGGTTTAAAGTCTATTTTATCAGAGACTAGGATTGCAACTTCTGCTT
>NW_016107354.1:2305722-2307535 GCF_001604975.1 Cebus imitator
TCGTGTTGTGCTTTTCAGCTCCATCAAGTCATTTATATTCTTCTCTAAGCTGTTTATTCTTGTTAGCATTTTGTCAAACCTTTTTTCAAGGTTCTTAGTTTCTTTGCATTGGGTTAGAACATGTTCTTTTAGCTCAGAGAAGTTTGCTATTATCCACCTTCTGAAGCCTGTTTCTGTCAATTCATCAGACTCATTCTCCATCCAGCTTTGTTCCCTTGCTGGTGAGGAGTTGTGATCTCTTGGAGGAGGAGAGGCGTTCTGGTTTTGGGTGTTTTCATCCTTTTTGTGCTGGTTTCTTCCCATCTTTGTGGATTTATCTACCTGTGGTCTTTGTAATTGGTGACTTTCAGATGGGCCCTCTGATTGGATGTCCTTTTTGTTGATGTTGAAGTTATTTCTTTCTGTTTTTTAGTTGTCCTTCTAACAGTCAGGCCCCTCTGCTGTAGGACGGCTAGAGGTCCACTCCAGACCTTGCTTGCCTGGGGATCACCTGCGGTGGCTGCAAAACAGTAAGGGTTGCTGCCAGTTTCTTCTTCTGTTATCTTCATCCTAGAAGGATACCTGCCAGATGTCAGCCTGAGCTGTCCTTTATGAGATGTCTCTTTGGATATATGAGGGTCAGGGAGCTGCTTGAAGAGATAGTCTGTCCCTTATAGGAGCTCAAGTGCTGTGCTGGGAGTTCCATTGTTCCATTCAGAGCTGCTAGGCAGATACGTTTAAGTCTGCTGCAGTGGAACTCATATCCACCTTTTTTCCCAGGTTCTCTGTCCTGGGAAAATGGGGCTTTATTTATAAGTTCCTGATGTGCCTCTGCCTTTTTTCAGAGATGCCCTGCTCAGCAAGGAGGTAGCCTAGTCACAATCTGCCCAGCTGTTGTGTGAACTTCCTTGCAGTTTTGTTTAGAGAGGTATGGTTAGTACTGCCTCGATAATGAGGTCTGCCTCAGTAATGGTGGACTGCTTTGGTAATGGCGGACTGCCTCAGTAATGGCAGATTGCCTCAGTAATGGCGGACTGCCTTGGTAATGGCGGACTGCCTTGGTAACGGCAGTAATGGCATATGCCCTTCCCCCTACAGAGCTGGACCATCCCAGGTCCAGCCACGCTTGCTGCGAAACACTCAATCCAGAGCTTTTCAAATTGTTGGTCTTTGTGGGGTGGGACCCACCGAGCCAGATCACCTGGCTCCCTGTTTCAGCCCCCTTTTTTTCAGTTGAATGGGCGACTCTGTCTCCCAGGCATTCCAGGCACCAGTTGAAATGGCTGCTAGATTTATGTGAGTTTTTGTGCAGAGACCCACTGTGCTGGCTGAAACAGCTGTGCTGGAAACTTGTGGTGCTTTTCAGCCCAGGAATCTTCTGGTCTGTGGGCAGTAAAAACTTGTTTGGAAATGTGGTGATCACTCACCCTCTGCGTTGTTCTTGCTGAGAGCTGCACTCCAGAGCTGTTCCTATTTGGCTGTCTTGGATCCAAGAGACTATTTATTTTATTAATAGATATATTAGTTTTTGTTGCTATTGTCATCAAGATCTTTTCCAGTTTATCTTTCTACCGTTGTTTGTACTTATGAAAGTTATTGATTTTTGTATAGTAATTTTGTACCCTTCCATTTTATTGCATTCTCTTTGTTATAAAAGTTTTTTCACAGCCGGGCGCGGTGGCTCAAGCCTGTAATCCCAGCACTTTGGGAGGCCGAGGCGGGTGGATCACGAGGTCAAGAGATCGAGACCATCCTGGTCAACACGGTGAAACCCCGTCTCTACTAAAACTACAAAAAATTAGCTGGGCATGGTGGCGCGTGCCTGTAATCCCAG
>NW_016107354.1:2309560-2311188 GCF_001604975.1 Cebus imitator
AAAAAACAAGAATCTAGTCCCCTGGAATATGGTGGGAACATAAATGTGATGGATTTCATTTCATCCCATGATTAAGTTAGGGGATTGTGCAAATATAATTAAGCCCCAAAACAATTAACTTTGAGTTAATCAAAAGAGAAATTGTCTTGGGTAGGCCTAACTCAGTCAGGTGAGCCCTTAACAAGTACTTCCTGAAGTCAGAGACTGGATTCAAAGATTGAGAGAGACATGGTCCTCCTGGCCTCGAAGTAGTAAATTTGCCATGGTATGAGAGGGCTTATGAACAGGCAGCCTCCAGGAGCTGAGATTGATCTCCAGCTGATATGCTGCAAGAAAGCAGACCCTGTGCTCTCCAATCACTAGGAACTGAATTCTGCCATCAAACTGAACGTGCTTGGAAGAGGATCCTGAGCTACGGATGAGACCTGCAGCCCAGCTGACACTTTAATTGCAGCCTTGTAAGACCCTGAGCAAAGGTCCCCATTGAGCCATGCCTGGGCTTCCAACCTACAGAAATGTCAGATAATAGAAGAGTATTGTTGTAAACTTGCTAAACTTGTGGTAATTGGTTCCACAACAATAGAAAAACCCATACAAGTATATACTGTTTTGTGCCTGGCTTCTTTCATTAAACATTCTGTATTAGTCCCTTTTCACACTGCTGACAAAGATATAACCGAGACTGGAAAGAAAAAGAAGTTTAATTGGGCTTACAATTCCACATAGCTGGAAAGTCCTCAGAATCATGGTAGGAGACGAAAGGCGCTTCTTATGTGACAGTGTCAAGAGAAAATGAGGAAGGTGCAAAAGGAGAAACCCCTGATAAAACCATCAGATTTCATGAGACTTATTCACTATCACGAGAATAGCACAGGAAAGACTGGCTTCCATGATTCAATTACCTAGCCCTGGGTCCCTCCAGCAACACACGGCGATTCTGGGAGATACAGTTCAGGCTGAGATTTGGGTGGGAACACAGCCAAACCATATCACATTTTGTGGGGGTGAGGGCTTTATCCATGTTGTTATGTGTAGAAGTGGTTCGTTCTTTTCCATTGCTCCATTTTATTCCATTGTATGAATATATCACAATTTTATTTGTGCCTTCTGTTGTTGGGCATTGAGGTTGTTTTCAGTTGTTTTGATTGTGAATAATGCTGCTTTGAGCACTCTTATATGTACATGTTTTGGGTGCACATATATACTTGTGTCTGTTGAGTATTGCCAAAGATAATAAAGCTGGACAGTAGTTAAAATAATAAGGGCAGATTTTAATCAGCAACATGCTACCGTAATAAGGAAGAGTTTCCAGTGTGAACTGAGCTCAATTTCCATTTCTACAGAAGCAACTGAGTGTTTTACAGGGAGAAGGAGGGCAGAGGGAGGTGGTCAGGCTGGGGCTCAGTAGAGGCAGGGAAGTGAAGTCACAGAAGGCTGGTCAGTGCCCTACAGATTAGGCCAGCTGCATTTGTTAGCTGGCAGTTAAGAAAGTCAAAATCCTCTCTTTCCACAGAGACTGGGAGACAGTGGCCCTATCTTTCCTGATGATTACATTTCAAAGGAATGGCTTTCAGGTCCTTGAGAAAGACACTTCTGAGTTGTAGGAGATACACATATGTCTCAAAGGG
>NW_016107354.1:2311973-2344316 GCF_001604975.1 Cebus imitator
TTTATAAAGGGACAATGTCTCTAATAAAAGCCTGGGAATGCAGTGGCAAAATCATAATGCACAGAAACCTCAAACTTTTGGCTCAAGCAGTCCTACTACTTCAGCCTCCTAAGTAGCAGGGATTACAGGCAGATGCCACTGCACCTGGCCAGAAGTGTTTATTTTAATAAAGCCAAATTTACGAATACTTTCTGTATTAGTTCTCACACTGCTATGAAGAAATACCTGAGACTGGACAATTTATAAAGGAAAGAGATTTAAACAACTCACAGTTCCACATTGCTGGGGAGGCCTCAGGAAATTTGCAGTCATGGTGGGCCTCAGGAAATTTGCAGTCATGGTGGGAAGCACTTCTTCACAGGGCAGCAGGACAGGAGAAATGCCAGACGCTTATAAAACCATCAGGTTTTATGAAACCGCCCCCATGATCCAGTTACCTCTACCTGGTCCCACCCTTGACACATGGGGATTATGGGGATTACAATTCAAGGTGAGATTTGGGTGGGGACATGGAGCCAAACAATATCACTTTCTGTTATTGCTGCTGATGTTTGCATCCTGTTTATGAAATCTTTCCCTACTCTAAGGTCACGTAGATGTTCTATCTTACCTTCTAGAACTGTGCTGTCTAAATACAGTAGCCACTATTTCATATGTGAGATGTAGCTAGTATGAATGAGGAACTGAATTTTAAATTTTTAAAATTTTAATGAATTTAAATTTAAAAACTGAAGCAGTGTAAAATGATTTTCTATTAAACACGACTTTATTTGATAGGGTTACATTTCACTTTAACCATTAAAAATGTATCATCTGAACAGAGATATACTATAAGTGCAAATTATGTATCAGATTCTGAAGACTCAGTATGAATGAAATAATGCAAAACATCTCATTAATAATTCTTGGTTCAGTGCGGTGGCTCATGCCAAATGATGTTACATAACATTTCATATGCTTATATAGATAGTCTTCTGTAAGAAGTCTCTATTGAAGTCTTTTGCCCATACTTATATGGTGTTTTTAGCTTTTTTGTCTTTTATTTGTAATCTGTATAGGTTCTGGATACAAGTAAGTCCTTTGTCAGATATATGTACTATGAGAGGCTGAGGAAGAGGATTGCTTGAGTCCAGAAGTTCAAGACCAGCTTGGGCAACATAGGAAGACCCTGTCTCTATAAAAACTAAAAAAAAAAAAAAAAGCCAGGCATGTCGACCATGCTCATAGTCCCACCTACTTGGGAGGCGTGAGGATCACTTAAGACCAGGAGGTCAAGCCTGCAGTGAGCCACAGTTGCACCACTGCACTCCAGCCTGGGCAAGCAAGCAGTACCAGTCATAAACCAACAAGCAAATAAATAAGTAAAACATGTTAAAATGATAAGATTTTTGATTTTTGAAATTGGGGGTAAATAAAATATATTAAAATTAATTTTATTTTTTAAACATTTTAAATGCAGCTATTAGAAAATTCTAAATTATATGCATGGCTTGTATTATATTTCTATTGGATAACACTGTTACAGGAGCTTTATTATTTTTCCTTTCAAAGTCATATCTATGATGAAACTAGGATAAATTTTTGGGTATTCTGTGAGGTAAGGTGAAGGTTTACTTTCATACAATCAATTAAGCAGCATTTATCAAAAAGGCCAGGCACAGTGGCCGACCCCTGTAATCCCAGCACTTTGGGAGGCCGAGGTGGGCAGATCACCTGAGGTCGGGTGTTCGAGACCAGCCTGACCAATATGGAGAAACCCAATCTCTACTAATAATACAAAAAAAAAAACTTAGCCAGGCATGATAGCACATGCCTGTAATCCCAGCTACTTGGGAGGCTGAGGCAGGAGAATTGCTTGAACCTGGGAGGCCGAGGTTGCAGTGAGCCGAGATCGCACCATTGCACTCCAGCCTGGGCAATAAGAGTGAAACTCCATCTTAAAAAAAAAAAAAAAAGGGCCATTCTTCTCCTCCCACTGTATTGCAGTGACAGTTTTGTTATAAGTTAAGCAGTCTGTTTTAGGACCTTCTGTTTTGTTTCACTGGCTGGTTTGTCTGTCCTTGTTCCTGAATCACACTGTTTTCATTATGTGGTTTTATAATAAATCGTCATAGCCTAGAGTAAAGCCTTCACTTTGTTCTTCTTCAAGATTGTCTTAGTATTCTTGGCCTTTTGCATTGCCATGTGACTTATGGAATGAATTCATCAATTTCTACATTTTCTGGGCATTTGAATGGGATTGCATTTAATTTATAGATAAATTTGGGGAGAATTAACATCTTTGCAATACAGTAGTATCCCCCTTATCTGTAAGGGGTACGTTCCAAGGCCCCCAGTGGATACCTGAATCCATGGAAAATACTGTATTAGTTCATTCTCACACTGCTATCAAGATACTACCCAAGACTGGTAACTTATAAAGGAAAAGGGTTTAATTGACTCACAGTTCCACATGGCCAGAGAGGCCTCAGGAAAGTTCCAATCATGGCAGAAGGGGAGGCAGGGGCATCTTGCATGGTGGCAGGCAAGAGAAAGCATGTGTATGAGAAGCAAAGGGGAAAGAGCCCCTTATATAACCATCAGATCTCATGAGAAATCACTATCATGAGAACAGCATAGGGGAGACCACCCCCAGAATCCAATCACTTCCCTCTCTCAACGTGGGAATACAGGTCCTTCCTTTGACATTTGGGTATTACAATTCAAGATGAGATTTGGATGGAGACACAGAGCCAAACCATATCACTGTATATACTACATTTTTTTCTGGTACATACATACCTATGATACAATTTAATTTATAAATTATCACAGTAAGAAATTGAAAGTAATAGAATAATTATAACAATATACTGTAATAAAAGTTATGTGCCTGTGATCTGTCTCGCACAAAACATCTTACTGTACTGTACTCACCCACTTTTTGCCCACAGTCAATTGTGGGTAACTGAAACTGAGGAAAGTGCAAGTGTGAATATGGGATACCACTGTACTGAGTCATCAAATCCATGGACATGATACATCTCTGAATTTATTGAGGTCTTCTTCAATTTTTCTTAATGTTTTATACTTGTAGAGACCTTGCACAATTTTCATTAGATATTTTCCCAGGGTATGTGGGGTTTTTAAAAGGTAGATTTAAATGATATGATTTCTGATTGATTAAAGACATTTAATAGCTTTAGAATATTGAGACTTCCCATCTAAGAACACCCTGTAGCTCTCTATTTAGTCAGATTTTAAAAAATTCTTTACATTTTATAGTATTGTTCATAAAGGTATTTTGCATGTTTGAAGGTTTATTCCTAGACAGTCATTTTTCTTGCTTATTATACACAAAAGAAAAATACTTCTAAGTATAGAGCTTGATGACTTTTCGCAATTGAACATATACATGTAATAGGAGCCAGATGAAGACAGAACATTGCCAGAACTCCAAAAGTCCTCTGTTTCTTTCAGTCACTAATCCCACATGGTCACCACCTACCACAAAAATAACCACTGATTTCTAACAGTATTCATTAGGTAAATGGAACCTTTTCTTTTTGGTTTATTTCATTCAACATTGTTTTTATGAGATTTATCCTCATTCTTTCTTGCAGCTATATTCTCGTGGTAAACTATATTTCATTGTGGGAATATACTGTGATTTATCTGTCAGTTCTGTGATTGACTGTATGGTCATTTGGGTAGGAAAACAATTCAGCTACTCTACCAAACTCTAATTTTTTTTATTGAGGTATAATTTACATGCAATAAAATTTACCCTTTCAAAATGTGCAGTTCCATGTGTTTTTACAATTGTATATAGTAATGGAACTGCTTCCAAAATCAGACTAGAGATATTTTCACCACTCTAAACGGTCTTCTCATGCCTCTTTATAATCAATCCCCATCCCATATTCCCAGCCCCTTGAAAACACTGATTTGTTTTCTGTCTCAATAGTGTTGCCTTTCCTAGAATATCATATAAATGGAATCATACAGTATATTGTTTTTTGTTTCTGGCTTCTTTCACTTAGCATAATACTTTTGAGATTTATACATGTTGTTGCACATATCAGTAATCCATTCCTTTTTATTGCTAGTAGGATTTCATTGTATGGATGCACCACTATTTGTTTATCTGTTTACCAGTTATAATAGACATGAGGTGGGGTTTAGTTTTTTAATGTGAATAAAGCTTCTATGAA
Source organism: Cebus imitator (assembly GCF_001604975.1). Taxonomy (NCBI): domain Eukaryota; kingdom Metazoa; phylum Chordata; class Mammalia; order Primates; family Cebidae; genus Cebus; species Cebus imitator. The sequence continues at coordinate 2,316,167 of NW_016107354.1, forward strand.
TGTTGATATACAGTCCTCTGTATAGACAAATGTTTTCATTTACCTTAGCTAAGTTCCTAGCTATGGAACTTAGTCATTTGGTCATTTGGTAAGCACATGTTGAATTTTATTTTTTAAATTGTCAAATCGTTTTCCAAAGTGACATGGCATACAACCATACACAAGAGTTTCAGTTACTGTACATCCATGCTAATACTTGATGTTGTCAGACTTACATTCTAGCCATTCTAATACATATAGTAGTATCTCATTGCCATTTTAATTTGCATTTCCCTAGTGACTAATGATGTTGAGCTTCTTTTGATGTATGAGTTTTTCATTTGTATATTTTTTGGTCAAGTGCTTTCAAATCTTTCGCCCATTTTTAAATGGTGTTATTTCTTAGTATTGAGTTTTAAGTGTTCTGCATATAAATCCTTTATCAGATATATGTTTGCAACATTCTCTCCTAGTTAGTGGATTGTTGTTTCATTTTCATTACACTATCTTTCAAAGATCAGAACTTTTTAATACGGTAAAGTCAAATTTATTGATTTTTTCTTTTATAATTTGAGTTATAGTTATCTTTCCTAAACTCGAAGTCACTACAAATTTCTCATATGTTTTCTCCCAAAAGTTTTATGGTTTCTAGGTTTTAGTCTTCAGCCTATAAGCTGATTCTAGATGATATTTTTACATTGCAATGAATGCAAGACTCTAGTTAATTTTTTATAGTAAATATAAGTCATGTGTTTTTGTTGTTGTTGTTGTTTGCCCATAGGTATCTAGTTGCTTCAGTACCACTTGTTTGAAAGACTGTTCTTTCCACATTGAGTTACTTTGGCATGTTTATATATAATCAATTGACCATATATGTGTAGGTCTATCTCTGTACTCTCTAATCTGTTCCATTGATCTAAATGATCATCCTTATACTAAAAGCACACTTTCTTGATTATTGCAGTTTTAGAGTGAGTCAGTCTTTTTCTTGTCTTGTCTTTGAAACAGAGCCTCACTCTGTTGCCCAAACTGGAGTGCAGTGGCTTAATCATAGCTCACTACAGCCTCCACCTCCTGAGCTCAAGAGATCCTTTTGCCTTAGCCTCCTGAGTAGCTGAAACTGCAGGCATGCACTAGCATGCCTGGCTAATTAAAAAAAGGTTTTTTTAGTATAGACAAGGTCTCACTATGTGGTCCAGGCTAGTCATCAACTCCTAAGCTCAAGTGATCCTCCTGCTTTGGCTTTCCAAAGTGTGGGATTATAGCTGTGAGCCACCATGCTCAGCTATAGTTAAGTCTTGAAAACAGGTAGGGGAAGTCTTACAACTTTGTTCTTCTTAAAAATTAATATGGCTGCTCTAGGTCTTTTGTGTTTTCATATAAATTTTAGAATTAACTTATCAATTTTTACCAAAGAAGCCTACTGGAATTTTGCTTATAATCTATAGATCAATTTGGAATAAATGGACACTTGTTTGGCTTTCAATCCATGAAAATGGTGTATCTCTCAATTTATTTAGGTTTCTTTCATTTTAATTTAGAATGGTTTTTTTTAGTTTTTAGTGTGTGGATTTTTCACACATATTAAATATATCTTTTAAGTATTTCATGTTTTTGTTGCCATTGTAAATAAAATTGCTTTCTTAATTTTGCTTTTAAGTTGTTCATTATTAATGTGTAGAAGCAAATTAACTTTATATTGACCTTACTAAACTTACTTATTATTGTAATAGCTTTTAAATAGAATTTTAACAAGATAGTCATGTCTTCTACCAGTAAAGACAGCCTGACATCTTCCTTTCCTGTTTGTATACCTTTCGTTCCATTCTCTCACCTTACTGCACTGCCTAGGACTTCCTATACAGTGCTGAATAGTAGTGGTAATAGTGTACAGCATTGTCTTTTTCCCAATATGAGAGGGATTGTATTTCTCCATTGAGTATAATGTTTACTGTAGATTTTTTTTGTCAGTCCTTTTTTAATCAATACGATTTTTTTTCTATTCTTAGCTTGCTATGAGTTTTAATCATGAGTAATGATAAATGTAAGCAAATGCTTTTTCTGCATCTGTTGGATAATCCTATGCTTTTGTTACTTTAGTCAATATGTGCTAAATGACATAATTTATATGTAGCTCTTTTGTATTTTTTAATTGATAAATCATAGTTTTACATGTGTTTGGGATATATGTGATATTTTGATGCACATATGCAGTGCATTGTGATCAAATCAGAGTAATCGGAATATCTATTACTTCAAACATTTATCTCTTATTTGTCTTAGGAAACTTAAAATTCTTCTAGTATTTTGAAATTTACTATAAATCATTGTTAACTATAATTTTCCTATTGTACTATCAAATATTATAACTTATTTTTTCTACTAATTTTATTTTGTACCCATTACCCAACTTCTCTTTAGCCCTCCCTTCCCACTTCCACTTCCCTGGTAACCACCATTCTACTCTCTATATTCATGAGATCCACTTTTTCATTTTTAGCTCCTGCATAAGTGATAACATGTGATATTTGTCTTTCTGGGCCTGGTTTATTTCACTTAACATAATGACCTCCAGTTTCATCCATGTTGATGCAAATGAAAAGATTTTATTTCTTTATGGCTGAATAATATTCCATTGTGCATATATATCATATTTTCTTTCTTTTTTGGGGGGGAGGGGCACAGTCTTCCTCTGTTGCCCATGTTGGAGTGCAGTGGCACGATCTAGGCTCACTGAAGCCTCTGCCTCCTGGGTTCAAGTGATTCTCCTGCCTCAGCTTCCTGAGTAGCTGGGACTACAAACATACACCACCATGCCCAGCTAATTTTTATATTTTTAGTAGAAATGGAGTTTTACCATGTTGGCCAGGATGGTCTTGATCTCCTGACCTCATGATCTGCCTGTCTCAGCCTCCCAAAGTGCTGGGATTACAGGCGTGAGCCACCACGCCCAGCCCACATTTTCTTTATTCATTCATCCATTGATGGACACTGAGATTGATGCTGTATCTTGGCTATTCTGCTGCAAAAAACATGGGAATGTAGATGTCTCTTCAGTATACTGATTTCCTTTCTTTGTGTTATATACTCAGCAGTAGGCCTGCTGGATCATATGGCAGTTCTGTTTTTAGTTTTTTGAGAAACTGCCATACTGTTTTTCATAATGGTTTTACTACTCTACATTTTCATCAACAGTGTATAAGTCAATGTTCCCCTTTCTCCACATCCTTGCCAGCATTTTTGATTTTTTTTAAATAGCCATTCTAACTGGGGCCTGCTGGGAGGTGGGGGTTAGGGAAGAGATAGGGGAGTCTAGTTTCTATGAATAGCGGCAGGGGAGAATGAGAGGCCAGGAGGGCAGGAGAAGGTCAGAGAAAGCTGCTTCTGAGAACCCCTACAATTCCTACACGATTGTATTGATTTCTAGCTTAATTCCACTGTCATCCAAAGACATATGGTATGTGACTGAAGTCCTTTGAGATTTGTTGGTACTTACTTTATAGCTTGACATATGATCATTTAATAAATGTTTCTTATATACTTCAAATAATATATATGTGCATATATATGCATAGATATTAATATATATATTTTCTAGTTATTGGATATGATGTTCTATATTTGCTTATCAATTAGGTCAAATTTATTAATAGTGTTTAGTTATATCTTCTATATCCTTGCTGATGTTTTTTTCTCTGGTCTGGTTTTTCTGTCACTTGCTAAGAGAGCTTTGTTTAAAATATCTAACAATGGTTGAGGGGTTTGACTGTTTCTCTTTTTAATTCAGTAAGTTTTTGCTTTATATAGTCTGAGCCTATGCTGTTAGGTATATACAAATTTATGATTGTTATAGTATACTTTTGAATTGACGCTTTGATAATCATTAAATGTCCCTTATATTTGTTATATTTCTGGTTTTAATGTCTTGGTCTGATTTTTTTTGATAGCTATACAATCTTTCTTTTGGTTTGTTTTTCACATGATATCCCTTTTTCCTTCTTTTTACCTTAACCTTAATGATTATGATATTTAAAGTGTCTGTTTTATAAGCAACCTATAGTTTGGGTTTTTGAAAATCCATTTTGATGGTCTTTGTCTTTTATTTTGCATATTTAGCCTACTTATAGTTAATGTAATTACTGATAAATGTGACTTTAAATCTATCAGTTTACTGTTTGTCTTTCAGTTGTCTCATCTGACTTGTTCATTTTTCTCTTGATTTATTTTTAATTAATCTGGAATTTTTAAATTCAATTTCTTTTCTTTTACTTATTATTTATGCAAGACATAGTATATAGTGTCAGTGTTTAGGTATACTTTGTTCATTATTATTTTAGTGGTTACCTAAGAAACTATAATGTTAATTGATAACTAAATGAATCTCTGTTAAATTAGTTCTCTTATCTCCTTCAGGATAACCTAAGACTTTAGAAAACTTTCAACTCCATTTACCATCTTTCAACTTTTGTGCAATTGCTGCCATATATTTTACTTTAATACATATTTTAAACCCATAGATTATAATAATTATGGTTTGAAACAGTTCTTTTGTTGTAGGATCGAAGAATGTAAAAGAAAAAAAACAAAAACAACAAAGAAAGAAGCCGTCCATTTCCATTTGGATTCATGAACATTTTCTGTTTTAGTGGTTCTTCATCTTTTTCTGCATCACTATACTTTCATCTTGGATTGGTTTTCTTCTGCCTGGAGAATTCCCTGTGTCATTCCTTTTAGTGTGAGTCTGCTGAGGATAATTCTGTCAGGCTTTGTTTGAAAACATTTCACTTTTACCTTTATTTTTAAAGAATATTTCTTTAGAATATACACTGCAAGTTGGCAGTTAGCATTGTCCTTCATCATTTCATGATACCATGCCATTGTTCATGGCTTCCATTGTTTCTCTTCTGTCAATCGTCAGTCTCATTTTTAATTCTTTAAATTTAATTCATATTTGTTAGCTTCTTACAGTATGCTTAAATCATTTATTTTAAAACTTTCTTCTGTTCTAATATAAACAATGTAAAGCCATACATTTCCCTCTGGGCCCTGCTTTAGCTGAATCCTACAAATTCTAATATGTTGTGTTTTTGTTTCATTCAAATTGTTTTTAATTTTCTTTGTAGTCTGGGTGACAGAATGAGACTGTCTGAAAAATAAATTGTTTTAATTTTCTTTGTGATTTCTTTTTTTGACCTATGGGTTATTTAGAAGTGTGTTATTTAATTTTTAGGTATTTGGGGGATAGTCCAGAGTATCTTTTAGTTATTAATTTTTAATTTAATTCTCTTGTGGTCAGAGAACATGGTTCTTATCATTTCAGTCTTCTTGGAACTTTATCAAGATTGTTTTAAAGCTCAGGATATAGTCTAACTTAGGAAATATTTCTGGTGCACTTTCAAATAAACTGTTGCTGTTTGGTGAAGTGTTCTATGATACGAAATAGGTCAATTTTTTAATAATGTGTACAAGTCACACACTCTTACTTTTGTCTACTTAGTCTATCAATTTCCAACAGAAGAGAATTAATACTCCTTAGCTATAATTTTTGAATTGTCTATTTTTCTTTTCAGCTTGGTCAGTTTTTGCTTCATGTATTTTGGAGCTCTGTAATCAACTGCATGTATTTAAAATTGTTTCATTTTCTTGTTAGATTTACCTTTTATTATGGAATGTCTCTCTTTATCTTTGTTAACATTCCTTGTCCAAAAATCACTTTGATATAGCCTCATGAGCTTTCTTATTGATTCAAGTTTTCACACTCTAGTTTTTCTAAATTTTTACTTTTAATTTCTCCTTATATTTAACATAAATTTATTGTAGCCGGTTTATAGCCGGTTCTCACTTTTTAAAAATCCAGTCTGACAATATCTTCTTTTTAATTGCAATGCTTTAACTGTATATATTTAGTGAAAATGTTGACAGTAACTGTTTTAATACATGAGCATGAGATTTATTTGTGTCTTCTTAAATGTCTTCTATTAATGTTTTCTAATTTTCTGTGTATGGTCTTTCACTTCCTTGGTTAAATTTATTCCTAAGCGGGATTTTTTTTGGAAGTTATTATAAATGATAGTTTTTTAAATTATTTTTCAGATAGTTTGTTGTTGTGTATAGAAATGCTACTGATTTTCCTATGTTAATTTTGTATACTGCAACTTTACTGGTTTCTTTTATTATAATAGTTTTTTTTTTTTGGTGGAGTTTTTGAGCACACTTATAATAGCTATTTCAAAACTCTCATATGCTAATTCCATCATATCTGTCATTTCTAGGTCTGCTTTTATTGACTAATTTCTCTCTTGATTATCAGACTTGTCCTGCTTTTTTACATATCTAGTAACTGTTTACCAACTGCCAAACTTTTAATGTTATATTGTAGCATGTCTATATTTTGTTTCTTTAATTAAAGAATTAAATAGGCAGCAAAGAATGTTTGGCAGGCAATAAAGAATATTTGGCAGGCAGTAGGGTAACTTGCAAATAACTTGTTTTCCTTTCAAGTCTTGCTTTTAAGCTTTGTTCAGGTAACTCTGTAATAACCTTTACTCTAGGGCTAATTCATTCCCTGTGATTTTTCTTTGGTCTCCTCTATCAGTGCCTTAAATTTTTGTTCTACCCTGGCTAGGTAGAACTTGAAAATATCCCAGTCCTTTAGAAGCTTTCAAGATGATTGTTTAGCCTACAGCTTCCCAGCAGCTATTTGCCCAGCCTCACAGAGTTTCTTTCTATGCATCTATAGTTTACTGTAAGAAATAGACTTGAGGGGATTTCTATGTTTATGTCTAAATTTCTTCTTTGCATAGCTCCCTCTTCTCCAATACTATGCCTGACATATTCCAGCTGTCTCAGCCTGTCCAAACTCTCATCTGTCTTTTCAACTCAATGAATCTCTTATGCTTTTTTAGTTTCTTCTTACGTGCACTGTGATCTGGAAAGTCCCTCTAAACAGAAAGCTACAGTGATTGTAGAACTTTCCTCTTTTGCTTCTGTTCTTGCCTTTATCACAGTTCTGCACTGCCTGTTGTCCCATGCCTGAAAATAGATGCTTCATGTATTTTGTCCTAATTTTCAGTGCTTTGGGTTAGGAGATGAATTCCAGAATCAGTCATTCTAACATAGCCAAAGTGGAACAATGTTGCAAAGTCTTTAAGATTTTACAAATGAAAAGTTTGCTAGAGCAGGAGACCAGGTATGGTGGATCATGCCTGTACTCCCAGTACTTTTGGAGGCTGAAGCAGGCAGATTACCTGAGGTCAGGAGTTCAAAAGCAGCCTGGCCAACATGGCGAAACCCATCTCTACTAAAAATACAAAAATTAGCTGGGCATGGTGGCAGGTGCCTGTAATTCCAACTACTCAGGAGGCTGAGGCATGAGGATCACTTGAACTCGGGACAAGGAGGTTACAGTAAGCCCAGATCATGCCACTGCACACCAGGCTGGGTGACAGAGCAAGACTCTGTCTCAAAGAAAAGAAAACAAATATGTACTAGAATGGCTGGTTCTGTGATGGAGAGGGTAAGGAAAAAAAGAGTCAGTGGCAACTATATAACTTCTTTCTTGACAGAAGTGTAAGAAATACCTTATCCTTGGAAGGATTTTCTCCTCAATTTCAAAAGAAGTTTCAATGGAAATACTTATTTTTTGAAAGTTAGAAGTTTCAACTTTAGGTTTATATTTTTTCCATAAACAAAGGCTAACTAGGCAGTTTTCTAATGTTGCAGTATTGTTAATTTAGATCACTGTTGATGATAAAGTGGTTCCTGCTGCTCTTGCTGCTGCCAACAATGAGAACATTTGCTTAGGCACTGCTAATATACCAGGCATTGTGCTATGCACTTTGTACTCATTATCTTTACCCTTCCACAACAGTTCTGCAAGTTAGAAATCATGATCCTGAGAAACTCAAGGAGGTAAAATTATTTCCTCAAGGTCATACGCTAAGAAGTGAAAACTCTGTGACTAAATTACTCAGTGGTCATTTAGTGGCTAGAATTGGGAAATAATCTCAGCTCATAGGTAACAATGCCTCCTCCCATTATTATACTGCTCTCTGATTCTGTCTTTACCTGAGCTTTCCATCTGGCAAATTAAACTGGAAAACAGCCAACTCCCTTCCCAGAGAGGCTGTACTATTATATAGATGTTTTGCATTATTTTGCTTTGAATAACAACATATGTAAATGTGCTCCTGGAGGCTAAACTACCCTTATTTTGTCAAACTTGGCCTCTCTCACTAGGGTGAATAGTTGAAAATTTTAGAGAGGAAAAGGCAGGCTGGAAAGAAGGTTGACGTGGAGTTGCTTCTCCTCCTTTCCCCCGACCCAACACATATTTCTATTCAGACATAAGCAGCCACAGCAGAGTCAAGATTACTAAATTCGATATCATGGAGTCCTAGCTGGTCCTGATAGTCAGTGATCAGAGTGGGTTAATCCAGCTATTACTGATTAATTCTGCATCATGTTGATATGTAGGGGCAGATGTTCTTGCTGAGAAGAATAAAAGCCTCCTGTGGCACCTGGAAGACCTTATCAGACAGGGTCCCTGGCCAGATCACAGAGAGATTCTAGTTAACATGGGCATTTTGCTGCCTCTAACCATCTACCTCTTGTTCAGAGGTTGGCCCATCTCCTCGACTTCGGCTCTCCCTTGGGCCCTGTATTGTTGAGCCATCCCTATCTTAAAGGGCCTTTCCTGGCATTTGAATCACCACTTTGATGATGTGATAATATCTGCAAGTTAGGAAAATAAAAATGGCATTTGTTTAGCCATAATTAATGAAATATTTATGTTGCATGAGACTATGTGATAAAACCTTAGGCTTAGAGTCCTTTTGCTTCTGATTACATTTGGGATTTTTTTTTTCTATGACCAGACATTCTGACGCCAGCTCTTTTACGCTGAGCAGATGTCATGTAGTAAAAATGGGTGCCAGATGCTGTGAGCCACAGAAGGGCGATTTGTTTAAGCGCTGGCTCCAACTTTTTTGCATTCAATTACTCTGCAGAACAAACCTTACACAAGCATTTAGGTAACTCAGCTAACTTTAGACATGCATTTTAATAATAGATTTTTATCTCTGAATGCATTCTGAGCAAGGCACCATATAAATGGTGTTTAAGGAATTAATTGACTTCTGCGTAATACCTTGGCTTTTTTTTTTTTTTTTTTTTTTTTTTTTTTTTTTTTTTTTTTTTTTTTAATGTGAAAAGAGAGCTGCAAAGCTCTTGGCAGGAACCCAGAAATGTAATTAACGTGGAGGGCCAAATTTTCAGTTGTCCTCAGGTAGTGTTGCCTCGTGCTTGTGCTCGCAGCAGGTGCAGTGAGGGGAGGGCCGGGAGGAAGGAAATGAGAGGAAGCGGGGAGGAGGAAGGAGCAGCTTTGGTTCGTAAAGCAGGAAGCGAAGCCAGCAGTTCATTGAGTTTTTCTGTTCCCATTTCAGACTCCAAGAACTTTCCCTTCAGAGCACAGGTAACAGAGGCTTCCTCTTGTGCCTCTTCTACCACCTCTTCCTCTGCAGATGAAGAATTTGATCCCCAGCTTTCCTTGCGGTTAAAGGTAACAACACTTGGTCCCCCAAAGAGGGCCTTGGCTGGTGGGGGCTGCTTACTATCCATATTTCAGACCCAGTGTGGGCTCCGGCTACAGTGGCTTCGTTAGCAGGATCATGTATCATTGCATCCGACATGATCCTCTCTTTACTTGGAACACCCCAAGAATTGTATCTTTAAAAAACAACTTGTACAAGTTTGCCTTTCTCAGACCCACATTGGGGAGAAAAAAAAAAGAGAGACATATTTGCTGGAAACCATTTGGTGACGGCAGCTCTTAAAGTGGGTTTAATATATGGTCCAACAAGCAAACCATTGAAAAAATTACAACAAACAGATGCATATTTCCCTGGGGGAAGCACAGCTTCATTTAAGAAGCACTAGAGGCAGATTGCATGGAAAATGTTATGTTTATTCTAATCAGAAATATGAAATGAACCATGCAGTTGCATCTAGACATAGATACTCCAAGGATCCCTGCTGTGAAAGTGACAAGCTCTGTGCCAGCTGGGGAGATGGTAGACTTCTTTTCTCAATGGACATTAATGTTTCTGGAGAGCTTTTTAAACTACTCTCATATCCATAGATTAAAAAACACAAACATTGTATATGTCTATAAATGCGTCCGTATGTCACATTCACAGTGACAGACGTCCCATAACCAAAGCCCACCATTGTTTTCTTTATCCACCGAAGCTGGAGCATTTTCACTAAGACAGTAGAGTACTTGGCGCGGGTGGTAGGGGGGCGGGGTGTTACTGAATGGTTGGACCTAAAATGCAGAAAGAGAAGCAGTTTGCTGCTCTGGTAGTGTTTATTTTTTGGAGTAGTGAGGCTCTGGGGAGGGAGGAGGAGAACCAAATTTATTTACACAACTCAACTTTTCCATATCTGGCATTAGGAGCTTTGGCATCATCTCAAGTCACTCAGGGGTTCCAACTCCCCATGGCCCAGCTTGGAGTAAGAAAGGAGGGGTCTGGGATGTGTGTGAGAGTGTGTGTGTGTATGTATGTGTGTGTGTGAGAGAGAGAGAGACAGAGAGATGGGGGGGCACACAGGGGAAGGGAAGAGAGAGAGAGGGAGGGAGTAGAGATTGAGGGAGAGAGATGTATGAATTTCTCATTTCTAGCAATGATGTCTCTGATTAGTTCAGTATTCAACACAAATGAATTCTGTGTGTGTGTTGTATTGATTTCTGTGGTTTTCTTACTGCCCCTCTCATCCCCTTGAGTGACCCTGAGTTAATTCTGTATTCAAATTAGGCAGAGATTCCAGCATCAGCCATCTTGACATGGAGAATAAAAGAATAGAATGGCCCAAACATTGAAATCGCAAGACGGTGGTTTCTAGGACCAGTATCACAAATAGCTCCTTGTCCTCCTGCTGGTCCACAGCAGAGCTCACTATCACATCAGCTTGCCAGGCGGTAAAGCATGCCCGCCTCACCTGGCTTCAGACCTGTCCCACTCTTAAAGGAAGGGAAGCTGGCAACAATATTTCTTCTTTCCAACCTCTCAAGGGCTCACACTGAAGGAACAAGAGGAGGTTTTCGTCCTCTGGTTTCTTTGTCTCTTCTGTCCCATGCAGGTGTGTCCCCACCCAGGTGGCACAGAGCCCATGACAGCTCAAATGAACCTTTGCACAGGAAACCAGAGACAAGATGTGTCCTCTTGGCCTCTTCCCTTTGCTTCACCCTTGTTCCCCACTGCCTCTCCTCCCACACCACCACCTAGATCTAAGAGACTAAGGCCGGAAGAGATACAGCATCTTGTCTTTGATTCTGCCAGATTTCTGCATCTTTTCTTCCATAGCCCTTAGCTTCCTTCCTTCTCTGCATCATCAGTGAGGATATAAGAGCTGTGCCTTGTATACATAAGGCTGTGTCTTTATTAATAATGCGTCCTTCTTTTATGTGTCAGCAACTTTTAATAAAAGGCAATAAATGACTTTCTTTTTCTAGGTTCTGTTTTGCTGACTCTTGATAAAGCAGAGTCTGATAGCTTTGTGGCTGGAAAGTGCTGAGACCACATGATGCTCTTGAGGCAATTCGCCCCACCTTTCACCTTGGAATTGCATTCAGTGGTCTTCATTTAGGGAGGAACATTGGCATTTCTTTTCTGTAGTCTCACGTTAGAGTAGGGCCTTGTTGTGTTTAAATGGTATTTGGCACAAGGAAAGGTAGTATGGAATAGATGAAATGTGGATACTAGATTCAGGCTACCTGTGCCTAACTCCTAGCTTTGCCTGTTAGTAATTGCATCATCTTGTACAAGTTAATTTCCTCTCTGAGTTTTAATTTCCTTATCTGTAAAGTAAGTGGAATTTGAGGAATAAATGGGATGACACATGTGAATTAATTAGTATAGTATCTGACATGCAGCATTAGTAAATGTGAGGATTTATTACATAGGTTACTATAATGGAAGCTCAAGGGACACTTGTTAATAAATGAACTGACTCCATATAGACTAAGTTAGACAATCTCTGGATAACAGTTACCGTTGATCCCCACCACCTCTTCCCTAGAGCCTTTCCAGAAAGATCCTAGCTGCCCAGTGAGGAATCCCCCATGCAAAAGGTCTGGAATCTCCATTCAGAGTGATTGACAGTCAATCTGGTAGTCACCTCCTGGAAGCAGAGATGATACTATGTGGAATAAGTTGAGTTCTGCGAGTCAAAATTTTCTTCCAAGGATGAAGAAGATCTTTAGGATTTGAGGTCCTAAGTAGAATTCCAGAAAAATAGCCGGTAGGCACCAAGCTAGCTATAACAATTTTTAAATTTCATATTTTTGTTTCTTCCAGCATTAAAAAGACATGCCTAGAATGCTCTAATCCTCATCCTAGTTTACATGAAGTTGTGTGTGCTCAGAGAAGGCAAACAGAATAAAAATGGTCCAATTTGAACATTTATTTTGTAGATACAGGATGTCTGTGTGTGTATATATAATATATACTCCACAGAAAAATCATGAATAGATTTTAGTGAAAAGTGATAATCATGCTAATTTAAAATATAATAGGTGTGTTAATAATAAAAATCATGCTATTAATATTTACTGAGAGTTCATCCCATGTCTCTTTCAAGTATTCTACAAAGGGCTTAGCCTTATTATTTCATCTAATACTAGGCACTAAATTCTCCTCATTAGTCTAAAGAAGGCACTGAAGTTCAGAACATTGTGTGACATTCTGAAGCTCACACAGCTCAGCTGGGATTGGAGGCAAGCTTTGCCTGTCTTGTGGACCCAGCGCTCAACCATTAGTCTCTGCTATTTCTCCCATCAGAAGTATCTCCTGAACTTTCCAGTATGTGCAATTGGCCACACCATCATTTCTCTTTTCTCTTGTATTTAAAACCTGGAAGTGACACTATCAAGATCTAGACTTCTACTTTCTATGCATTAGTTTTGAATTTTTTTTAACAAGCACAGTTACATACACAACCCAGTGACAGTAATGCTATAATTGTGTAAACAAAGTGAGGTTGGAAAGAGAAGCAATCTCAGGCTTCCCTCAAGCCAAAAAACACATTCATTGGAATGATACATTTCTCCATTTCCAGGTTTAATTAGCCACTGTAGACTCAACTTAAGCACTATTTAAAGTTGTTAACCGGTTTACATGTAGGAGAGAGAGAGCATGTGTGTGTATGCCTGTCTGCTTGCCTGCCTGTCTTTCTCTCCCAGGCCCCTTAACCCTGAGCTATATCATAGCACCCCTGTAAAGTATAATTCTTGTACCATTCTTTCTCTCAGCTGAACCCAGCCTGTACTCTATAAAGCAATTCCCAGCTACAGACCTATACATACGTTCCCTCCCCATACACACATAGCAGCTTCCCAATCCAGAACCTACTAGCAACATGCAGCTACTTAAATTTACACTTAAATTCATTAAAATTGAATAATATTTAAAATTCACTTTATAATTCACACTCACTTCCTTTCAATTGTCCACTAGCCCCATAGGGCTAGTGGCTTCCGGATTTTAGATAGCACAGCAATAGGTTATTTCTATCATTGCAGAGAGTTTTACTGATGTCATTATTTTGGAAACTAAGCAGTGGCTAGGAATCATTAGTTGGAAAGGGCAGAAGCCTATAATGATATTTTGTAAATTTCAACCTCATTTTTCTCAGACATAATTTTTTTTCTCTATTTGTTGTCATAGGAGAAGAAGACACTTAGAAAAAGAAAGAAGCTGGAAAAAGCAATGAAGCAGTTGGTTAAGCAAGAAGAATTGAAAAGACTCTATAAGGCTCAGGTCAGTAAATAAACTGGAGATGAATGAGTGGGCCTGGGTCCCCTGGGACTCTGGATGGGAAAGAGGTTTGAGAGTCTGTATTGTATTAGGGAACACAGGCTGGAGAAAGGTCAGTCTTCTCTGAGGGACTAGATTTGTGGCTGTTTTAAAAAGGCCCTGGCTTAGTCTCAGTAGGACTCTGGGTCATGGACAACCCAGGTGTTAATACGGCCTGTTCTCAGCCACCCCTCCATCTGCAGACGTGAGGTTGGAACAAGAGACAGTGCATGGCCTTGGGAGCATCCCTGACTGCCACATAGCAGTGACCTTAGTTTTGTCCTCTGTAGACACAAACCTTCCACTAACTCCCCAACAGTGTCTTTACTAAACTGACAGCTATTAAGGGCTGTCTCCATTTCAAGATTAGTTGAAATCCTAAGTATCTAACCTTACAATAAAGATTTCCTGGCCTGATTGCTTATTTCAAACATTTCCTCCCAAGTTGCTCTGCCCCACTCCATCACAGACAGGCAAAATGAAGCAGAAAGTCAAGGCATCCTCCATCCCTCTGAGGACCCCAAGCCTAGTCTTGAACAAGAGTTGGGTTTTAGGACATATGGACTTAGAATGACGACTCATGTTAATCCAGCATATCCTCACATCCCTTTCTCCAGTTATTCCCTTTATCTGGCTAATAATCCTACACACTATTTCTGACCAGAGTGACGTCATTCAATCCACCCTCCTTTACCCTTCCCCGTGGCTGACTTGGGAGCTACCTCTTTCACCTAGCGAATGGGGAAAAGTCACTTCTGTCCACTTGCAACCTCTAAAACAGGTTTCTTAGAAACACTGCAACTTTTCTTTCTAAGAACAAGACAACTCTTATGATGTTGATTGACAAACTAGGCAATGTATCTTCCTTGTATTTTCACCCCAGACAGTTGGTTATAATAAGAGAAGAATTACAATAGCCTTTTGAGTCCTGCTGGCACCCATGGCAGCCCTCTTTAATCTCTGAGACTTTCATCCTTAGTTTCGTTTTTTGAGACAGAGTCTTGCTCTGTTGCCCAGGCTGGAGTACAGTGGCACGATCTCAGCTCACTGCAACTGCCTCCTGGGTTCAAGTGATTCTCTTGCCTCAGCCTCCGAGTAGCTGGGATTGCAAATGCCTACTACCATACCCAGCTAATTTTTGAATTTTTAGTAGAGAGGGTTTCACCATGTTGGCCATGCTGGTCTCAAACTCCTGAGCTCAAGTGATCCTCCCGCCTCAGCTTCCCAAAATGCTGAGATTACTGGCGTGAGCCACCATGCCCAGCCTCATCCTTAGTTTCTAAAGAATGACCTCTGTATTAGTCTGCTTGGGCTGCCATAACAAAATACCACAGACCAAATGACTTAAACAACATAAATTTATTTTCCTTGCATTCTGGAGCCTAGAAGTCCAAGATCAAAGTGCTGATGGGTTTGGTGCCTGGTGAGGCCTCTCTTCCTGGCTTGTAGGCAGCTGCCTTCTTGCCGTGTCCTCACATGATCTTTCTGTGAGTTCACATGAGCAGAGAAAAGTATCTCTGGTGTCTTTTCCTCTTATAAGGACATCAGCCATATTGGATTAGGGCTCCAACCTTAGGACTTCATTTAACCTTAATTACCTCCTTAAAGGCTCAATCTCCACATACAGTCACATTGGGTGTTAGGGCTTCAGTCTCTAAGAACCACATAGCTGTAACTGCACAGTGATCAGTAATAAAGTCATTTAGGTGCTTCCCTTCTTTAGCAGTTCTACAGCATGCCGGCAAGAGATGGATTTATAAAGATATCATTGTCTTTTAAGGGAGAGACAGGAAGAGGGCATGAAACTACAAGTAGTTTTAAGTGGACTTTCCATCTATTTCAGATTTTGTGTTGGAACTTAAGCACTCATAGCTGAGACAAGAAGAGCTGGGTGGCTGAGCAGGCCCCACCCCTCCCTGCCTGGGTCTCTTTACAGGGTTTGAGGGGCCTTGGCTCTGTACTTGTGATTTCAGGGGTGATTTAGAAAGACATGGGGTTAAGGAGGAAGAGGAGTGAGACAGAGCTGAAGTAAAACAAAGGAGGAACACAGGCATTCAGCCTGCCCAAATAGCTGACAGTTCCTTGAATATACCTGTTCTGCCAGGTGCAAAGTCTGTCCTGCCAAGGGATGTGCCTTTGACAGAATGGTATTTGAAAGCAGAGAAAGTGGATGGGGATGAACAAAATTTATATAGGAAAGGTTTTTCCATAACTTACTTACTTTTTTTTTTTTTTGAGACGGAGCTTCGCACTGTTGCCCAGGCTGGAGTGCAGTGGCATGATCTCATCTCACTGCAACCTCCGCCTCCCGGGTTCAAGCAATTCTCCTGCCTCAGCCTCCCGAGTAGCTGAGATTACAGGCCTGGCTACATTTTTGTATTTTTAGTAGAGACTGGGTTTCACTACGTTGAACAGACTGGTTTCAAACTCCTGACCTCGTGATCTGCCCGCCTCGGCCTCCCAAAGAGCTGGGATTACAGGTGTGTGCCACCGCACCTGGTCCCTAACTTCTCTTTCTAATATACACAAGAGATTAATAGTTAGTGGGGAATATAAATATGTAAATGTCAACCCAATCATGACCCCAGACCTTAATAGGTGCCTATAATGAGCCTAAGGAGATATGATGTCACCCCCTAATGAGTTAAACATCTTGTGTCTTGTCTTAATAACCTGTTAGTAACAAAGCCACAGTGCACTTCCACAGTGAAAGAATGCTGGGCATGTGCCCATGATGCAGTGAAAGACCACGTACAATTTGTAGCTAAGGATAGGAGCAGGACAATCTGAAACAGGAGCACGAAACCCCAGAAGCTGGCCCAGGTCTCTTGCTCCAGAGTGAGTCTTTAGGAGGTATAGGCTGGTTCTTCTTGGGGAAAAGAGATTATGCACATATTGAGTTTGCCCTGGGACCCACTACCCTACTCTGAATAGGGGCTGCAGCTTCAATCATTATGCCACAGCCACAGTCAGTGGCTGTGGGCTCCAAGGAGTCCAGGAGCTATGACGACTGCCCACCTCACCCAACAGCCTCTGTCTCGGAGGACATCTGTGATTGACGTTGTCTAAGGGGACTGTTTTAATGTCCACTTAGGGGCCAATTGAACATACACACAGATTCCTTGCTTTATGTTGCATACTAAGGAAGGGAAACATCAGGATATAGCTGCCTGGGAATTCAGAGGTCCTTGCTTAGTTACTCAAGGCAGGACCATCATGAATGAAAGGGCATCTTTTTCCTGGAAAGGAAGTGGCAGAATCTGCTCCTCTTAGGACTCCATGTGGAGATTACTTGTGTGACATGTGATCCTGGTGTTGCAGGCCATCCAGAGGCAGCTGGAGGAGGTGGAGGAGCGGCAGAGGGCTTCTGAGATCCAGGGTGTGAGGCTGGAGAAGGCATTGCGAGGAGAAGCAGGTACGGCATCCTGGCAGATCTGGGGCAGTGGGCGTGGCCTGAGAATAGTGCTAGTCTAACCATCTGAGCAAAACAGACCTTGTCACCTGCTGGGGATCTGTCAGCATGGACATGTGCTAAATCCACAACTGCTGCACACTTTAAACATCGCGTTATTGCTTCTCGGCCTTTTGGCCAAGACCAAGCGTAAAAATCAAACTATTGGCCCAATTTGAAATTCCCAGGAGCATTGGTCAGCCCACAGGCCTTATAATTGGGTTTCTGTTCAGCCCCACCTCTCCACTGGCTAACACAAATGTTCTTTGCAATTCAGAGGTTAAGATAAATTCAGGAGAAATATGCGGGTATTGAAGTAAGGTTGGTAGTAATTCAAAGCCCAGAGTGAGAGTCAATGTCCTGGTTTTTCCTTTACTACCTGTATGACCTTGGGCCAGTCATGTCATAAACCTTTATACTTCTTCCTTTTCTCATCTAAAATGAGGATAACAGTGATTTTCTCCTTTATAGAACTGATAAAAGGATTAAAGAGGAAATTATATATGATTGTTAGGTAACACATTGCCTGGCCCAAGGTAAAGCAATAAGTGGTAGTTATTCCAGTGATAGCTTCAGATTCTTAGATTCAAACCGAACTCATCTGGTGAAGACCTACCGAGCATTAGACATTAAAACACTGGATCTATAACAATGAGCATGACACAGTTTCTACCTTGAGAAATTTATAGACCATTGAGAGACACACATAGGTAAAGAGATAACCCACAATACAGTATGTACCCTAATGCTGTGATAGGAACAAGCATTAGGGTACAATGTGGACAGAACCAAGAGATTCCTAACTGATCTTGGGGCAGGGAGAGCCATCAGGCTAGGCTTCCGGGAAGGGGTGATCTATAAGATGAGAACCAGAGGAGGAACAAGGGTTAACCAGTGAAGAGAAGATTGTTCTGACAGAGGGAACAGCACCTGCAAAGCTCAAATGTGAAAAGACATGAAATATCTTCACAAATGAGCCAGTGAAGGGTTTTCAGGTAAGGAATGGCTGAAAGAAATTTACATTTTCAAAAATCTTCCAGGAGGGGTGTGGCTAATGAATTGGAGGGCCCTAAGAGTTTGTTGGGGGTATTGTCTCTTTAGTTTTGTATTGGATGTTTTCAGCCTTCAATATTTGGGATATAAAAGGTGAAAAACCAAGCACTGAAATAATGTGCAATAATATAAACAGGTTACTTGTTACTTAACAAGTGAAATGTAGGATTTCAATTCTTTAAAAGTTCAGTTATTTGAGAGTGATGACACTAGCAGGGGCAGACCTAGATTTCCCGAGGCCTTGAGTTCATGCAAAGTCATGCATGTAAAATTGTGAGGGCTGCTTCCAAAACCTTGCAAGGACCCATCCAAGTAAGGGGTCCTGAGGTTTCAGTTTCATTAACTGCCTGGTTAATTTAGCACTAGATTTCAGGGAAATGCTGGAGTCAGACTTTACCTCTTCTGTGCCTCAGTTTCCTTGTTGGTAAATTGGGAGTGATAATAATACTTGTTTCTTGTATTTGTGATAAGGATTAGCAAAAACAATTTATGTAATACCCATAGCCCAGTGCCTGGCATGGAGCAGATGATTAATCAATATGTGTTTTTTTTTTTTTTACTAAAATGCACTGGATTTCCTTGCAAAGATGACCTAAATTTGTTCATTTGTAGGCTTATTACAAATAAGACTTATTACATGAAGTAGGCTTATTACAAATATGAAGAGTTTCTTGCTGCTTGGACTGAGAGTCACTGTCTATCTCTACAGCTGCTGCAGGACTTTCAGTAGAATGAACTGCCCTTGTTAGGCTTTTGATCATATTCCCAGTCCAGAAGGCTCTGGTCCTTGTCTTTGGGAATCTGCTGATCTTAGTGACAGCCTTAGAAAGGAAAAGGAAAAAACAGAAAAGCCAGGGCATGCTTCAGTTTGCTGCCAGCAACACAGGCCAACAGGTGGCATAGTGGGAAGTGGGGAGCTGTGGGCGCCAGCAAGCCCTGTGTTCAAATTCTCTTCCACTCCACTTAGGCTGACTAGTCCTGGGCAAATCACTTAACCTCTCTGGCCCTAGATTTCTTATCTGAAAAATGAAGATATTATCCCCATATTACCATGTCATTTTGAGGATTAGGTGTGTTGATGGGCAGAGTCTCTGCCAGAGCACTGATTATGTTATAGGCATTACATAAACACTACCTCATATCATTTTACAAAATATTACTAAGTGTCCACACATATCGTCTTTTAAAGAATTTATCTAATTTTTATTGCTTGAAATTTAAATGATAGAAACCAAAATTGTAAAGCATCTTCTGAAAATCCTCCTCATCTCCAAATATGAAAAAAAGGAAGGAAAGAGAGAGCTATTTTGAGTTATAGCAAAAGGAATCTGGCCAGCTTGTGATGTTTCAGAGGTGTGCCTAGCCAGCCAGAAGATGGATTCCATTCATTCCCTTGGTAATTTAATTCCCCTGTTAAGTTTATGGGCTTTTTTCCCTTGATTGTCCTTGTGTGGGTAACAGATGCAGATCAACAAGGGACTGGAGACTTTAAAAGAGTCAAGTCACAGAGAGTGGCCTCAAAAGCAACCAAACGGAAGTTTTGCAAACCAGGCACAAAAATTAATATACTCTAACTTGTAATAACATTTGTGCAATAATAATATTCCTTGGTGGTTTAATATTCTATTCAGTCCTTTTAAGAGATTGCCCTGTTGCTTAATGAATGACCAATGCTTATTAGGTTAAGTTGTATTTGAGCTGGCCTGTGCTGCTCCGGTTCAAGTGATTTAATGGGAATTATTTAATAGGTATTATTAGGATAATTAGAAAATGATCACAGTTAGGCAATAATATTGAGCTATAAAGGTTGTGAATAACCAAATTTAGAGACAGACCTGAAAACATGAGTAGCCTGCGACAGTTATGCAAGGCTCCTCTGATAATTATGTAGGCAGCCTGAAAGGGGCTTTTGTTCTGGGAGTTATTCATTAGGCGGGCATTGAATTAGAGGAACATGCGGGGGTGCAGGACGGAGGGCAGTGATGGCTGATGAGCAAAATAAGGCTTTGATGAGCTCCTCATTGTCC
Organism: Cebus imitator; assembly: GCF_001604975.1. Classification (NCBI taxonomy): domain Eukaryota; kingdom Metazoa; phylum Chordata; class Mammalia; order Primates; family Cebidae; genus Cebus; species Cebus imitator. The sequence continues at coordinate 2,336,530 of NW_016107354.1, forward strand.
TGACGACAATTCCCGCTTTCTTTTTTTCCAGCAGTCAGAAATAAGCTCTCCCGCCCTGGGAAGGGTTTTTTCCCATTTTGCCAAGGAAAGGGAAACAAAGAAAAACAAAAATCTAGCAATCCACCCCAGATGACAAATCATTATGTTTTGCAGGACGTGGACTCGTGTGTGTGTGTGTGTGTGTGTGTGCGTGTATGTGTGTGTGTGTGTGTTGTCTTTGACAAAGGGAAGAGAGTCCCCTCTTAGTCCCAGATGCCCAGGTGAAAGACTGGGATATGCAGTGACCTGATTCCTGGGGGCCCTACCACCTTCTGGGTGGAGGCTAAGCCCAGCTTTACAGCCACTTAGACTCTTCTTGGTTGAGGCACTGTTTGTCACCTACTGGCTGTTGCTTGTCAATATGATGATCAGTGTTACATACTAGGGGCATGGAATACCCCAATCTAGAAGAGACCACCATTCGTATTTAAATGGTCTGGATAACACCATCTGGGCTTGCTTTCAATACCTGGAATCTGATGAAAACTGAGTAACTTTGAAGAAGAAAGGATTTCTCCCCAGGGGAGTTTGATGAGAATTATTATTCCCTTATAGCTTTACCAGCTTTGGGGACGATTTACTAGCTATTTGTCTGCATGGAGCTTCTTGCCTTTTTTGGAGCCGGATGGTTTCTCCTTTCCGGAGATTGAGGGGTTTACCAAGAAAAATCAGGATGTGCAAGGTGTCAGCAGGTGGCAGCAGGAGCACACATTATGGTGAGAAATGCCAACGAAAGCCTCACCAGGACTGGGGAAGTAGTTTGTCTTAGACTTCGTGGTTTTCGCTGCTGCTGAGGAGCCAAGGAATAAAAATTCCTGGATAATGTAACAGTGAGGTGTCCTGGACAGAGCACAGGCATTAGAGTCAGACATTCTTGATTATGAATCCCAATGTAATCCTTATACAATTATTTACTTTTCTGCCAAATTTTCTTCTCATCTGTAAAATGGGATGAATAATACCAACCTCATAGGGATGCTGTGAAGAAAAGATTAAGTGATATAATATTAATAAAGCACCCAGAAAAGGGCCTGAAATACAGTAGGCATTCAAAAATATTTCTTCCCTTTTCTTTTATATCCCTGCTATTGTAGAACACAGCTGGATGGTCGATGACTTCTCAAATTGTATTTATTTGTTTGTTCTTTCACATTCATTTATAACTATACTCCCTAAAAGAGATTTAAGCTGGTTTCTATAAATATTTGTAATACATGAATTTTGCATGCCTGGCCCAAACAAAGATCTCAATGAGAACTCATTGTTACCACTCCTGCACCCCCGCCACTCCCTGCCCCCCAAAACAGCAATACAATAAAAGCTGTTCAACAAAGTTAGCAGACTGTGGGTTTCAATTGAGGCATGGCAGTCTGCCACAATTTAGGAATGGGTTTTAGGAAACAGATATTCTTTAGGTTTCCTTCCATAACTTTTGATCTCTAAAGGTACTGGAAGGCAGTGGGTTAAAGGTTGCACCCTCTGATTCATCATTAGACACATCTGGTTACTGTGCATTCATAGGTCAGCAGAGCAGGGGAAGGGTTGCCATCCCTCTGTGATTCTAGAGGAGTCTCTCTAAATACAGGTAGCCATGAACATGGAAACACAGATAATATTATTTTGTCACATAATATAATGGGATATTGTCAGAAAAGGACACCAACCTTATAGAAAATGGCCAGGAGAAATAAGTTTCCAGCTTCACTGACCATTCTGTAGGAAGTCCATGGCTTCGTTGCAAGCCAAATATTGAAAAAAACCAATAAAAGACTAAAGCTGACTGTCTTAAATTGTTTTTTTAAAAAAATAAGATAGAAGATAGAAATAAGAAATGAAAAGGGCAGATGCAACCACAGATACAGCAAATATTCAAAAAGATAAAAGAATATAATGAGCACTTAATCCCATTAATTTTTAAATCTGGCAATCTAAGGGTGATTTTACAACTACTATATTGAAAATTAAAGAGGAAAATCTTACGGTCTTTTCTTTTTTTTTTTTTTTTTTTTTTTTTTTTTTTTTGAGATGGAGTTTCGCTCTTGTTACCCAGGCTGGAGTGCAATGGCGCGATCTCGGCTCACTGCAACCTCCGCCTCCTGGGTTCAAGCAATTCTCCTGCCTCAGCCTCCTGAGTAGCTGGGATTACAGGCACGCGCCACCATGCCCAGCTAATTTTTTGTATTTTTAGTAGAGACGGGGTTTCACCATGTTGACCAGGATGGTCTCGATCTCTTGACCTCGTGATCTACCTGCCTCAGCCTCCCAAAGTGCTGGGATTACAGGCGTAATCCACCGCGCCCGGCTGTACGGTCTTTTCAATAGAAGAAGGAAAATCATTTGACAAAATTCAACACCCATTTGCTAAAAACTTTTAGCCAAAAAAAGCAATAGAACAGGATAGAACTTCCTTAATTTGAAACATATCTTCCGAAACTATGCAGTAAACATCACTGTTAAATAGAAGCATTTCTTTAAAAATCAGTAATTAAATACTGTTGCCTACTCTTCTGCCTTCTATTTAACATTGTGCAGGAGATCCCAACCAGTGTGGTAAGACAAGGCAGGGAAAGGCAAGAGGTTTGGAAAGGAAGAAAAAAAATGTGTTGTATCCAGATGTGAGGATTGTCTATCTGAAAAATTCACCAAAATGCACAAATAAACTATTAAAAATAATAAGGACCTAAATCACAGTGACTGGATATAAGCTCAAACTAGAAAAATTAATTGCATTTGAATATCTCAGCATCAAACACCTAGAAAATAAAGCAACGAAGATGTGACTTATATTAACATAAAAAACTATAAGATACCTAGGAGTAAATTTAACAAAAAACATGCACTGTTTTATGGAGCCAATTTTAATACTTTGCTGAAAGTCACCAAAGGACCCAAATATAATCTCATATATATGAAAAGTTGATATAAGCCAGCAGTAGCATTAGAGATCACAGGAAGTAAGTGATTCTGAGACAATTGGTTTATATAGAGGAAAAAACAAAATTGAGTCTTGTTTTGTACTATACAAACAAATCAATTCCATAAAGATTAAGGACTTTAATGTGAAAATTGAAACTTGAGATGTTAAGAAGAATCTTTTTTTGACCTCAAGTTGTTAGTCAATAGATACTCTAAAGGAAATGAAAAGCCACTCATTTGGAAAATACACAGTCACACTCTGTTATCCACAGAAGATTTGTTCCAGAACCCCTGAAGTTACCAAAATTTGAGGGTGCTCAAGTCCCTGATATAAAATGGCATAGTAACTGCATACAACCTATGCACGTACTCTCGCATACTTGAAATCATCTCTAGATTATTTGTAATACTGAATACAATGTAAATGTGTAAATAGTTGTTATACCATATTGTTTAGGGAATAATGACAAGAAAAAAAGTTTGTATGTGATCAGTACAGACACAGTCATCTTTTTTTTCTCCAGAATATTTTCAATCCACAGTTGGTTGAATCTGAGGACGTAAAACCCTCAGATATAGATTGTCAACTGTGTTTGCAAAAAATATAACCAAAAAAGAATCAGCATTCTAGAATATTCTCAGTCTTACAAATCAGTAAGAAATAGGCAAACAGCCCAATATAAATATAGATAAATAGCATAAATATACTTTTCACAGAAGAATACTAAATGTTCAATAAACCTATGAAAAAGACAGGAACATACAAATTCAGACTATAGTAAGAAACTATTGAAAACTATTAAATTATCAAAACTTTAAAAATCTGATAATACTAAGTATTTGGCAAGGGTGAAGGACAAGTGTTGCTCTTATTTAATGTTAGTAGGAGTATAAATTGTCACAACACTTTGGAAAATAGTTTGGCTTTAGGCTGTAAAGTTGAATATGTGTGTACCCTACAATTTAAGAATTTCATTCCTAATACATATTCAAAAGAATCTCTTACCCACATGGGCCAAAAGACACATACAAGAATGCTTATAACAGCATCAATCATAATAGCAGAACTCTAAGAACAACTCAGACATCCATTACTAGCAAAATAGACAATTTGTGGTATAGTCATACAACTGAAAATTATATATGGAGCAGTGAAAATGAATGAGTGACATGGATGGCTTTTTACAACATAATTTTAAATTTAAAACAAGTTTTGGAAGCATTTATACAGTATAATATAATTTTAATAAAGCCCAAAGTTAAGAAAAACTAATTCTTTTTTGTTTCTAAAAAATAAATGGTTTCAAATAAAACAACAAAAAAAGTAATTTCAAAGGGAAAGATTTGAATTTTTGTTTTTTAGCTGCCACGCTTTGGCTCCCAGAATGGAATTGTGAGCTAGCTACTAGCATCCTAGGCTTGTCAAGACTGAATCAGGCCAGATCCACAGCACAGCTTTCTGGATTTGCATCAGTCTAGGTAAGGAGCCTGTGGGAGGCAGACATGCCCAGAGCTCCGGGTATGAAGGTTGGTAGAGACTTGAATAAAACAGGTCTGCGCATGAGCACCAGAGAGGAGCGCTGACCACAGACCAGAGAACAAAAGGCAGGGGCTGAAACGCAGCCAGTCCAGGGGAGAGGCCCTGCACAGTGCTGTCGAGAGTTCCTGCTCCACTTTCTCTAAAGCATCCTGAAGCCCCCAGACCATCAGTGAGGATGAAGAGTACATCAACAAAATTGCAGCAAATACTGAATTAGGACTTCTCACAGATTCTAAGGAGGTGCAAAATCACATCAAAAGAAATAGTTATGAACCACACGACAAAATAAGACCCAACGCGGAAAAAAACATACCAATACATATTCAGAGAAGTCTTCAGCATTACCTACAAAAGAAAATGGCTAAAAAAAAAAAAACAAAAAAAAAAAACCATGAGTTTATAGAATAGTTCATTTTTTTCTCTACTACTATTCATTCCAAAAAAAGTGATTGGCCTGGCACAGTGGCTCATGCCTGTAATCCCATCACCTTTGGAGGCCAATGCAGGCGGATTACCTGAGGTCAGGAGTTCAAGACCAGCCTGGCCAACATGGTGAAACCCCATCTCTACTAAAAACATAAAAATTAGCCAGGCATGGTGGCGCGTGCCTGTAGTGCCAGCTATTTGGAAGACTGAGGTGAAAGAATCACTCAAACCCGGGAGGAGGAGGTTGTGGTGAGCCGAAATTAGGCCCCTGCACCCTAGCCTGGGCATCAGAGTGAGACTCTGTCTCAAAAAAAAAAAAAAAAAGAAAAGAAAAGAAAGAAAGAAAGAAAAAGAAAAAAGTTATTGACCTTTACATGCCAGTCACCCTAAAGCAGGGACTAAGATTTACCAGGCTTGGTGGTTGGAAGTGACATAGTGTGCTTTGCAATTCTGAGAGCTAAAACGTCATTTTGTGTTGGGTTTTGATCATTTCACCTCAGCAAGTGGGATACTTACATTTTGTCCAGGAAAAGGCATGAGGTGACGACACGGAAGCAACTGAAGAGCCAGTTGATAGTGGACCCAGGCAGAGGGTGAGAGAAAGAAAGCGCTGGAGAACCGGGCCATTCTAGTCACAGCCAGAGGCTGCTTGCATTTTGGCTGCCCCATTGCCACTAAATCTTGGTTCCTAGCTGGTCATGAGTCCCAGCCATGTCTTGAAAGGGCTTTCTATGCACCAGCAGCCAGGGGACCAGATGGAGATGGAGATGAGCAAAGTATCCGCATAGGTACCAGGTGCTTATGTCTTCCCAAGAAGTGCAGATGATCCACACAGCCACATGACTTTTTCATTTACATGAGGCCAAAAAAATAATTATTACTTATGAGTTTTTGTTAACTTCAAGTTAAGTTACAAAATAAAGTTTAGCCATGTATAATCAAGGCAGAGGTTATACTCCAGCTGAATTCTAAAGGTGAACAGAAGATAATCCATATTGAACCGTAGAACTAGACGATGGAAGAACTGGCAAGGTAGGAATAACAATGATACAGTTTACTGAGGGTTTACTACATGCCAAGCACAACGCTAAGCATTTTACATGCATCAGCTCATTTAATCCAATTTATAAAGTAGGTACTGTCATTACCATCCCCATTTTCCACAGGAGGAGACTGAGGCAGAGAGATGTGAGGTTACGTGCCCAAAGTCACACATTTGTAAGTGGCAGAGCAAGGTGTGATTGACTTCAAAGCCCATGCTTCTTTCACTTTGCTCTATTGCGTTTACAGTGAGGGGCAATGCTGACTTCCTCAGAACCCATAGGAAGGAATCTGACGAGGGAGTTAATGGAAATCATAGAGGAACCTCTTGGTGTGTGGTTGGAGTGGAGAGCAAGGCAAGGCTGAGCTGGGCACAGTCCCCTGAACCCAACACTTTGGGAAGGCAGATTCCCTGGAACCCTGCACTTGATTTCACATGCAGAGACCCCCCAAAGGGCTTTTTACTACTGAAGGAAGGGAAACTCTAAAAAAAATAGGCCGGTGTCGTAGCTCACGCCTGTAATCTCAGCACTTTGGGAGGCCGAGGTGGGTGGATCCCTTGAGGTCAGGAATTCAAGACCAGCCTGGCCAATGTGGTGAAACCCTATCTCTACTAAAAGTACAGAAATTAGCTGGGAATGGTGTGGGCACCTGTAATCTCAGCTACTCGGGAGGCTGAGGCAGGAGAATCACTTGAACCTAGGAGGCAGTTGTTGAGGTGAGCTGAGATCACACCATTGCACTCCAGCCTTGGCAACAAAAGTGAAACTTCATCCCATTAAAAAAAAAAAAATGAACTGTAGCCAATAAAATTGCAAGTTATTCCACTGAAAAAAGAATTAACTTGAATGATTCTGTTCAACTGGTGTTTGTCAAGTACAGTGTCAAGGGGAATCAGTGTGGCAGCACAGGGAACAATCTAACAGGCCAGATTTTAGGACACTTAAGATTGAGAAAAGGACATGTAATCCAGGATAAAAATCCAGCTAGAACTTGTGGGCATAATGCAGCAAAGAGGCTGAATCTGAAAAACAACAACAAAAAATGCTCTAAAGACAGCAAAATAGTGTCTTGGAAGCTGTTTCTTTTGGATTGAGAACAAGGAAGGAAAGGCCCAGTGTGTGTGGCAGATGGTATAATGTTAGATGATGAGGAAAGGCAGAATTCTCAGCTCTCAGCTTTTCTGTTTATCAAGGAAAAACGATCCTCAATCTAGAAACATTAAACAAATATCGAGAAGGGATTGAATCTAGATAAGTGGAAAAAATGAGAGCCATATACCCAGGTGAAAGGTGGAACATAGAACAGTGTCTTGGATGTAGCATTACTCAATCAGAAGTTGCTGAATTAAGCTCCTGATTTTGAAATATCTTATACATTGACTAGGCATGATGGCTCACACTTGTAATCCCACCACTTTGGGATACTGAGGCAGGTGGATTGCTTGAGCCCAGGAGTTGAAGACCAGCCTGGACAACATGGCAAAACCCCATCTCTACTAAAAACACAAAAATTAGTTGGGCATAGTGGCACACACCTGTAATCCCAGCTACTCAGGAGGCTGAGACAGGAGAATCTCTTGAACCTGGGGGGAGAGGTTAAAGTGAGCTGAGATCATGCCACTGTACTTCAGCCTGGGCAACAGGGCGAGATACAGTTGAAAGAGAGAGGGAGGGAGGGGGGAAGGAGGGAGGGAAGGAGGGAGGGAAGAGCAAGCTTGCGCATATGACCTTAGTCTTTAAAAACTCGTGGAGAAATTTGGAACCAAAAGAGGTTTTGGAGCATATTTCCCACTTTTCTTTTTTTTTTTTTTTTTTTTTTTTTT
>NW_016107354.1:2344531-2353913 GCF_001604975.1 Cebus imitator
GGGGTTTCACCATGTTGACCATGATGGTCTCGATCTCTTGACTTCGTGATCCACCTGCCTCGGCCTCCCAAAGTGCTGGGATTACAGGCGTGAGCCACCGCGCCCGGCCGCATATTTCCCACTTTTCATATGGAAAATAAACATGACTTATGATCCTTGTCAAAGTTCTAGAAACAATTATTTGAAAAATTGTATTTAGAAAGAATTTGAGATTACTAGGAACCATTAGTATTTACTGAGAAGTTGTGAAAAACAAATACCATTTCTTTTTCTGGGTAGAGTTGCAAGGTTTATACTACCAATGAACATAACAGACGTTATGAAGCTTGATTTTAGGAAATTATTTTGACCTTGGTTATTTCTGTAACAGCCTCATAGACAAGATATAGCAAGGTGGGCTGGATGGTTCCAATCAGAGTCGGCTTCATCCAAAGGCTGAGAAAGGTCCCTAATGATGGGCCAGATGGCTTTCTTCTGTGTCCAGTTCCATCTGACACTTTGCTTTCTAATATCACATAAATGTACGGATGCCCATTTATCAATTCTGCAGAAATCTCAGAGTTAGGAGAAATGTATCAGCCAGATAAAATATTCAGACGATGTCCCCATAATGGGACAAAATAAATAAGGTGATATTTAACAAGATATATATAAAGAAGTCTTGAATTGGATTATGAAAAAGATCACTTGTACAAGTAGAAGATGAAGGTATCAGACTTAACTACTACTACTGTGGAAAGGCCAGAGTTCATTTACTAGTAAATAAGAGGCCCAGTGAAGACACTGTTAAAAAGACTTCTGCAGTCTCTGGATGTCATAGGATGAAGGTGTGAGAGGGTCTCTCCATTTTGTGTTGTTTCTATATTGTTTAATTCTAGAGTCTCTTTAAGATATATCATGGAAAATTATAGGGTAAGCAGAATGGGCATCCTTCCTTTCACAATATGACAGACAATCTGGAGGTGCTGACTACGAAAAGAGCAAACTTCAGTGAATTGTGAGATGTGTCCTCAAATATCTGAAGATCTGTCATGTAAAATATACAGTTACCATTTTCCATTATCCTCTAGGGAGAAAAACTGGAATCAGTGGCTAGCGGTTAACACATTGGAGGCCAATAGAAAGAATTGTTCAGGACTTAAAGTACACAGCCCTGCACAGCAGGGAGCCCCCTCTTCCCATGGACAATTGTAGAGCAGCCACCTGTCAGGGAAGAGTGGAGGGAATTCCTGCATTGGCTAATGGCTGGACCAGATGACCTCAGTCGGTTCTTCCACCTTTATATTGTATGATTTCAGCAGTGACTGTTCCCATTTATTCAGCGTATACTATGTGCCAGGACTGAGATAAGGGCTTTGTGTGCATAACCCCACTGCAGCTGCACAGCAGATAAAGAGACTGAGACTTAGGAAGCCTCCGATAACAGCTCAAGCCCACACAATGGGAAGTAGAGGAGCGGCATTTTGATCCCAAGTCTGAGTTTAAAGTGTACATTCTTAACTTCTGTGTTCTATGTGATCTCTGGTGTGCATACTTCATTCTCTCATCCAATAACAAATGCCTGGGTGATTGCCTTGTTCTTCCCCTCCTCTCCCTGGCAAACTTTCTCATCCATTTAGACTGAGCACGCCTGCTGTCTCCTCTCTAAGGTTTTCCCTTGCTTTCTCGGTATATAATTAATTGCCTGCCTCCTGTGTTCTCACAAGAGGCATGTTATATTCGATTTGGCTACGTTGGTTTTCCCCAATGGACCATGAGCTCCCAGTTACCTAAAGAGCTGGAACCAGTGTTTACTTACCTCTGTCTGGCACCACAAACAATGCTTAGAAGATGTTGGCCTGCGATGTTTATAAGTTTGTTTGCTCAAACATTCATTCACTCAGGAAACCTAAGAAAGAATAACACCTTATTTCCCCCACTCCTCCTTCTCTCAATTTAGTCCTTCATACAGGATACTTCACACATCATTCTTGTACTCCACCTCCTTTGATGTCCCTTTGTATTCTACAGCATGAAGTGCAAATGCCTCAGCAGTACTCTCTCTGATGAGACCATCATAAAATGCCAGGCCTCCTTGCTCACCCCTCCGTGCCCCTCAGCCCTTCCCAATCTCTGTCTCCACCATCTTCTTTCCCATCTTCTTTCCCATTCCCTCGTCTTTCCTCAAGTTATTCCCTCTTCTTGAAAGATGCCCTCTTCCACCCTCATTATTTCATCTCAAAAGTGTCATCTGTTCTTCCACCCTAGTCCCTCAGGAAGCTCAGCCTCACACCCTGATCAGGAAAATCCTCCCTCCCCTGTGTGCTCAGAGTGCTTTTTGTTGCTTTATTGTGATTATTTTCTAATATTCTATTTTATTCTAGCTCTTTGAGTCCCTCTGATGCAAAGAGTATCTAATAAGATTCTTTTTGGTAGGCACAATGCCTTACTATCTGCAAATTTCTCATGCAATGTAACGTTACATATCACTATATCTCCAGTACCTAAGGCAATACCAACACATAGGAGATGTCTGATAGATAGGCGTTATTAAGTGAATGGATAAAACAGAAGTCAAGCTCTGCATTCTAGCACCAGTTTGCCATAAACTAAATAATTTGGGATGTTGCATACACAGTCTACCCTTCTGCATCTGCAAATTGAAAATATTTAGAGAAAAATTCAAATAATACAATAAAAAATAACACAAATGGAAAAACCAATACAGTATACTAAATATTCAGTAGAATAAATAATCTAGAGATAATATAAAGTTTCCTAGAGGATGTGTATAGGTTATATGCAAATACAGTCACCCCTCAGCATCTGTCGGGACCTGGTTCCAGAACTCCTGTGCAGATACCAAAATGTATGGATGAACAAGACCCTGATATGAAATGACATAGTAGGCTGGGCATGGCAGCTCACACCTGTAATCCCAGCACTTTGGGAGGCCAACGTGGGCAGATCACCTGAGGCCAGCCTGGCTAACATGAGGAAACCCCGTCTCTACTAAAAACACAAAACTTAGCTGGGCGTGGTGGTGCATGCCTGTAGTCCCAGCTACTCAGGAGGCTGAGGCAGGAGAATCACTGGAACCTGGGAGGTGGAAGTTGCAGTGAGCCACGATTGTCCACTGTACTCCAGACTGGGCAACAAAGCAGAACCTCCATTAAAAAAAAAAAAAAAAAAAAGGCATAGTATTTGTATATAACCTATGCACCTCTTCCCATATTTAAAAATCATCTCTGGATTACTCAACACCAAACGCAGTTCCTACAAATCACTTCATTTGAATGGATTCAACATGGTACTTGAAGTGCAGCAAATTTAAGTTTTGTTTTTTGGAACTTTGTGAAATATTTTTTTCTGAATATTTTTGATCCACAGCTGGTTGAATCCACAGATGAGGAACCCACAGATTTTAAGAGCTGAACATACTATGTAAGGGACTTGAGCACCGTGGATTTTGGTATCCAAGAGGGGGTCCTAGAACTAGTCCTTCATAAATACTGAGAGATGACTATAAATCTTTCTGGGCTCCAATTTCCTTATCAATAAAAAGGTGATCCAGGAGACAGGGAGAAAAGGGAACTAATTTCTATGGATTTCTTGCTATGTGCAAGGCAATGAACTAGGTATGTTATTTACCTTAAAAGACTACTTTAGCAGGAGGGAGGGAGAAATACACATAGCAGTGAAGATCGTGGGTTTATGATCAGACACAGTTAAGCTCAGGCTCTAGCTTTGCTGCTTACTGTGAACTTGGGCAAGTTTAATCTTTTAAACCTCTATTTCTTCAGCTACCAAGTGGTGATGATAAGTATATCTACAAGTGAGTAGGTAATAAGAATTAAATTAGATGCTACATATAAGGTACATAGTCCATCAACTGGCATATCATCACTACAAAATAAACAGCAGCTCATTTTTATTATATTGCCTGTGCATCTTATTATTTCGATTTAACCAATGAGGAAACAGAGGCTCCAAGAAGTTAAGCAACTTGCACAAGGTCACACAAATCTTCTATCTGCCTTGTTTTCCCCTCTGCGTATGGGACTCTCCAGTATAAATCCTTCTAGGATGGCCATGAGCTTTGCCATACAGCTTGTGTTCTTCTTTCAGGGCGAAATATTAGAAAGCCACCTTTTAATGTTTTAGTACCTAAATATTTAGTATCTAACATTAAATATCTAAGAAGCAGCACCAGTTTTCTCATGATTCTCCTTCTGTTTAATAAAGGTCATAATCTAAGAAATAAGAATATATGGATATAACTTTACCCCCATGAGACACAAAGTTAATAACTTTATTTTATTAGTTGACTTTTCTTTGTTCAAAAAAATCAAAATGCCAGTCAGCACTCCTCTATGACCAAATGTGGTATGAGCTTCCCTGCTCCGTGGAGGGAGCCACACGCCACTTGGGCACTCAGTAGCCATTTGATCTGGGGAAGAAAAAGAAGGAAATGATGGCCAGCAGCTAGGGTTATCCTTGGTGAAGGATGTAATGCATACACATATATAAGTTTTACAAAGAGTATACGAGTAGGCAGGGAGAGGGTCGTTTGTAGTGGGATGTTGTCATGGTTATGTGACCACTGGAACTGGAGTAGTCATGCCCTAAGTGTCCGAGAAGACCCCTGACACACATACCCAGAGCATGCACAGGTGGGTTTTATTTGTCATGTCCATAACTTAGAGACATCTACAGGGTGTGGGGGGTGCTGCCTGCAGAGCTCTTCTCACTACAAACATAACCTGCTAAAGTGGCTCAAAGCAGTTTGATCATGGGGAGAGAAACACCCATCTAACCTATTTGCTGTTGATTTCTTAAGCAGATTCAGGCACACAGGATGAAGCACAGCTTTTGCAGGAATGGTTTAAGCTGGTTCTGGAGAAGAATAAATTAATGCGATATGAGTCGGAGCTCCTAATCATGTAAGTAAGGCAACACAGATACCGGTGAGTCCTAAAAGCAAATGGGGAAAGGAGGGTGGCTTACCCTCCAAGGCCGAAGTCTCGTGACTTTTTCTCCTTGTGCATACAGAGTAGTGATTGAGGCAAATTGATATGTTATGTCTTGCATATCATGCTGGCATTAGTGCAAAGCATCTTTAGCTGTCTGTTCTCTCTGCAGAGTCCCATGGCTAAAATACGTTTCGGGTAATGGGTCTGGAGCTGAAGGTCATTTGGATAAGGCAGTTTGAATCCATCCCTGTTCCCTGAGCCCGTCTTAAAGGAGGGATCACACACTGCAACAGGAAGGCTGTGTCTGGCCTCTGAGTGTGAATCTTGGGAAGGACTCAGTGACATATGCCTGACCACTTCTGTGGCTTTAAGAGAATGAATGACTGAGATCCATCTGGCTGTCCTCTCTGAATGAGCAGTTGCAGCCTGGTTGGGAGATCAAAAAGTGGAGATAGATCTCACCACACTCTGAAAAAGGTGAAGGTCACTATGCCTGTCATCATTCTAGAGGGAAAAAGTAACAGTATAAATTTAAGTGCCACAAGTCATGCTGGGTGCTTCCATTTATGCTGTCTCATTTCATTTTTGCCCCAATCCCAGGAGGTAATTTTAAGGGCTTTTGAAGGGGTATAATAAATATTACCACTTTTCCTTCCTGGGTTCTGAGCCAGGTGACAAAGAAGACAACCAAGTCAATAGATGGAACATCAAAATGTTATCTTTATTACCAATAATGGCGTCTATAATGGCTGGTACATGGCTTACTATGACAGCCCAGATGTGCTTGCTAGTTGTATTAATTTCCTAGGCTGCAATAACAAATTATCACAGACTGGATGCCTTACAACAGAAATTTATTCTCTCACCGTCTGGAAGCCAGAAGTTCAAAATCAAGGTGTTGGGAGAGCCGTTCTTGACCTTGCCACTTTTCCTGGCTCCGAGCTTTCCTGAGTTGGTGGCAGCATCACTCCAGTGTCTGCGTCTGCCTTCACACAGCCTTCTTTGGGTGTCTGTGTCGTCTCCTCTTTCGCTCTTATAAAGACACTTGAGTCATTGGGATTAGGACCCACTGAGATAATCCAGAATGTTTTCATCTCAAGGTCCTTAACTTAATTGCATCTGCAAAGACCTTTTACAAATAAGGTCACATTCAGTTTCCATGGGTTAGGATATAGACATATCTTTTAGGGGATCACCATTCAACCCACTACACTAATCAACTCCAGAAGTAGACATATACCTATCTAATTACAAAAGATAGTGGACTTACCTGCTCCTTAGGGGCAACGCTGTTATCCTAGACCAGTGGGGTTCAGCCAGGGGCAGTAACCGCAGAAGATATTTGGCAATCGCTGAGGGCATTTTTGTGGTCACATCTGGGTGCGGGGTTGCTACTGATATCCAGTGAGTAGAGGCCAAGGATGCTACTAAACATTCTACAAAGTCCAGAACAGTCCTTTCCTACCACCAAAAAAGAATTATTTGGCCTAAAATGTCAAAAGTGTCAAGGTTGAAAAACCTTGCCCTAGAACTATGGCAAGGCTTATTGAGAATGCGTGTTTGCTGAAGACTGGCTGAGCCTGGGAGAGAAAGAGAGGAGTGAGTTGGGCTCACATAGTCTATTTTTCCCAAGTTTACCTCCCCTGGGGTGAGAGTGAGGATGGGTAGGGTTGGGAAAGGCAGACCAGAGTTACATTCATTGAGTTCCGTTGACATGGAAGGTAATGCCAGGAATGGGGAAGAAGGGGGGTCATCTCTAGTGGTGATTTGTTTTATTACAACTTTTTGTTTGTTTATTTGTTTGAGACAGAGTCTTGCTCTGTTGCCCTGGCTGGAGTGCAGTGGCATGATCTTGGCTTACTGCAGCCTCTGCCTCCTAGATTTAAGTGATTCTCCTGCCTCAGCCTCCCAAGTAGCTGGGGCTACAGGTGCATAACACACCCAGCTAATTATTGTATTTTTAGTAGAGACAGGGTTTTACCATATTGACCAGGATGGTCTCGAACTCCTGACCTCAGGTGATCCGCCCACCTCGGCCTACCAAAGTACTGGGATTACAGACATGAGTCACCCTGTCCAGCCTTATTACAACTTTTTAAGTTGATGCATATATTGAGACTCAGGGAAACTAAGTAATTTGTCCACTCTACCTGCCTGCAAAGCCCTTTTTATATAGCTACAGTGTCTGCTTTGAGGCCAGGTGTGAATGATAAATTATAAAAATGTAAAAATTATTTAAAAATTGTCAAGAAATTTATCAAGCACATCCCTTGCATCAGGAACTCTGCTGGAAATAAAGGTGAATAAGGTCTTAGACTCCATCTTCTAGGGGCTTGTTGTTTTGAGGGAGGCAGATGTGCACATGCATAGCACAATAGTAATAAGAAAACCCAGAAGAGCTCCATGGTAATAGAAAGGTCTGCCTGAGAGTCAGGGAGGCACAGCTGCCGCTTGCATCCCATAACTGCAGCTTCCCTAGTCAACGCACCGTTGGAAGGACTTTCCTCTCAAAGGAGAGTGAATCGGAAAACTTGGGCATGTGAACTGGACAAAGGCCTGTAGGAGCTCTGCTAAAGGATGGGTTTTAGTTTGGAGAAAGCCCTGAATGAGCATGGAGAAATATCTTATTGGTATGTTGAATCAAGGCCTTTAGGAACCAGATGTCAAGACACTTGGAATAACAAGAGGTCTACTGGGGGAAATGTCTGTGAAGGGAGAGGGAGCAGTAGGAAGTGAGAAGTCTCCAGACTCCACTGCAGTTCTGATGCCTGTAAAAGGAGCATAGGGAGGGAGAAGAATTGGGCGGGAGGAGCCCCAGATTCAGCACAGCTCTGAGAAAGTCTTGGCCAATCAATGGGAACATCAGTGCAAAGACCAAGCATCCAGGAGCTCCATGCAGGGCAGGAATGGGCAACTGCAGCACCTCTGTGCCCAGTCTGCATGACATGGAAGCGGATTTTGCAGCAGCTGCAGTGAGCTCACTATGCTTCTCCCAGAAAGTTCTCTTAAAGGAAGATCTGACGAAACCATCTCCATCGGCTACCACAGTGGGCCACAGGAAGTTTAGGGTTGATAACAAGAGGCAGGGACCTTGGCCCCTGTAGTAGCAGAAGTAGTAAAAATAACACCAGTAACAGGGTATAACAAAGTGACCCCAGCACTCATAGGGGCGATGCATGATACACATGCAGATGACAGGTGGAGGCTGGAAGAGGATGCCCCACCAGGTCAAACCCAGGGACCTAGTCTGAGCCCTCACCCTCCTCAAGTCTCTGCTGCAGTGAACACCCTTGATCTTTCTCTTTTCTCTCAAAACATCGCTTGCTTGTCTCTGTGATGGCGCATTTTCTGTTTTGTCCTTCCAAACTTTGGAGGCTTCTTCCTGGTCTACCTTTTCGTTTGGCTTCTAAGTGTAGGTATTTTCAGGCTTCTGTTTTCAAACTCTTTCTTTCTCTATAGTCTTCCTTTTAGGGATCACACAACTTCAGCTCTCACCTCTGACCACTGCCACATCTGTGTGTGGTCCTCATTTCTCCTGAGAACTTCAGAGTGGCATTTGGGAGCCTTCCCATTACCACATGGGCTCGCCTGTGGGAAGCTCACACACCCGCCTCCCCCAGCATGGAAGACTTAAGCTCCATCTGACCTTCACTAAGGACTCACTAGTTTCTTGACTTTGCTGCTCCTCTCAGTGGAAATGCTGAGTCCCCAGCACTCAAGCTTGACTACCCTAAAGCCTCACTGACTCTTTCCACCTTTCCTATAGCCAGCTGGAGAGTTGCCTGAGTTTTAAGCCCCCACCCACACAAAAATGTCTCACTTTTGTTTCCTCCATTTTGTTTTCTCCTTTACCACAGTCAGAGACTTGAGAGTCATTGGAGATAATGCTCTAAGTCAGGTTACTCCTAAAAGAGACAAAAGTATTTGATTGTCATTGCTTCTCCCAGGGCTTATGCTAGTCATTTCTTCACTGTTCTCCTCACCCCCCACCCCATCCCTAAAGGATGGTCTGGGTGGCCTTCCAAAGCTACTGAGAGCACATTGCAGCCTTCAGCCGCTGCCCCCTGGTCTCTTCAGTTCAGTGCATCTCAGCAATCTTTTCAGGCACCTTCAGAGATCCCAGCAGCAGCAGAACATTCAGTTTAAAGACAGGCTAAGGCCAGGCATGGTGTCATGCCTGTAATTCCAGCACTTTGGGAGGCCAAGGAGGGTGGATCACCTGAGGTCAGGAGAACAGCCTGGCCAATATGGTGAAACCCTGTCTCTACTAAAAACACAAAAATTAGCTGGGCATGTGGCAGGCATCTGTATTCCCAGCTACTCAGAAGGCTGAGGCAGGAGGATCGCTGGAACAAAGGAGGCGGAGGTTGCAGAGAGCCAAGACTGTGCCATTGCACTCTAGCCTGGGCAACAAGAGTGAAACTCTATCT
>NW_016107354.1:2353963-2497154 GCF_001604975.1 Cebus imitator
AAAAAAAAAAAAAAAAAAAATCAGCTGGGCAGGGTGGTGCACGCCTGTAATCCCAGCTACCCAGGAGGCTGAAGCAGGAGAATCACTTGAACCGTGGAGGCAAAAGTTGCAGTGAGCTGAGATGGCACCACTGCACTCCAGCCTGGACAACAGAATAAGACTTGGCCTCAAAAATAATAATAATTATAATAAAAAACAAAGATAGGCTAAGACTCCAATTTTAATAAAGAAAAAAGAAAGCTATAGCTACTCTCAATGGGCTTATTCAGCACTGTTTCCTCACAAATCTCTAGTAATAAAGTCAGAACATTTTCTCATAACCAGGGCCCAGGAACTAGAATTAGAAGACCATCAAAGCAGACTGGAGCAGAAACTGAGAGAGAAAATGCTCAAGGAGGGTGAGTATGCTGATGTCCTGGGCCCTTGTTTGGAACACTTTCCCCCAGAAAGGTTCTTGAGCAGAGCGTGCTGCAAATCCCAGAGCGGGGCGCTCTTCCTGCCAGCCTGCGAGTCAGAGGAAGGTCAAAAGCCAGCCTGCCTTCTGCCCCCACCAGCACCACAAGCCCCGTTTAGCCTCCTTCACTTGGGCTGTGATGGCAGTGTTTTCCCCATCCCATGTGGCAGTAGGAACACAGTCCTATGTTCACTTATTCATTCACGGATCCACCCATTCATTTAACACACATTTACTGGGAACTATGGGCCTGGATGGGGTAAAGAGCAACCCCTGCCCTGTAGGACTTTGTGGTCTCACTGGGAAGACTAACACCCCCAGACCAGTAATGCTAGTTCAGTGAGATGAAGGCCACAACAGAAGGGCTTCGGGATCACAGGGAAAGGTGGGCCCAGTGCTGCCAGACACTAGAGCTGGTAGAGGAAACATTCTCTCCCAGCATTAGGCAGGGCCAGGGCATTACACATGAGAAAACGATTCCCACAGGAAGGAGGGAGGGTGGAGATATATGGCTGTTACTGCTGTATGCATTTATTAGTTCCCGCCAGAGGCATATTCACTCTGTTTTGTGCCCGTGTGTTTGTGGCGCCAGATCCATGCATGACCTTCCTATATTCAGTCCTAGATCTAAAAGAACAACTTAAAGAAGGTCTATACCTCATGGAACTAACACTGCACCTACCTTATGAGGTTGTCCAGTATAGAGCAAGTACTTAGCAAATATTAGGCATCATTATCACTTATTTTTATTTAGGTGTTTTTGCACTCAGTTTACAAATTAGAAAACTGAGTCTCAGAGAACTTAAATAATGTGCACAAGGTAAATGGTAGTGCTAAGATTTAGGAATAGATCACAGATCAGGGTCTCCTGTCCTTTCCCATATGGCATTGATTTGCAGACCGTTTCTTTATAGCAACAGAATTCTAACAAAATCCTTACGCAGCAGCCCTGTGCAGACTAAAGTGGTATAAATCATCTTTCATATGTCAGAAGGGGCTCCGATGGGTCCATCCGCAACAAGCCTAGACAGAGAGAGGATTTTTTTTTCTGTGCTGTTTATTAACTGAGCAGTAATCCTCAGTTAATTAGAATATATCTAATTTAATAAACCTAGGGTCTAACTAATATCAGATTTATATATCTGAAGAGTTTAATTTGTTCTGTTTAAGGATAGTAAATAAATACCACCAAAGACTATATGCCACCTTTGATTCTTTTTAAAAAATTTTTTACTAAGGAGTAAAGGTCATACGTTTTGCTCACTCCTCTCAGATGTATCCAAAAAATGTAGTTTCTTTCTTCTGTCTGTACCGGAGCTCATCTTCTGCATATGCTTCCTCCCACTAATTAGCAAGGAAAAAAATAGGAACTCTTTATCCCTCTATGGGTAAACTTAATCTGATGCAATAACTTAAACAGTCCTTGTAGGAGATGCTCAGTCTCTTTGGGATGAAAATGTGCAGTCTTGAAGATGCCACCCCTCCTTTCTGCATCTCTCCCTAGCGTGACTGGCAGGTAATGGGAAGAGGCAGGTCTGTATAACCTTGTAGCATTAGGAATCCGTGTGGCCGGCTCTGCTCATTGAGTCCCCACACAGCATCCACCATCATTGGGCTGCAACTCTCTCTGCTGGCATCCACAGCTGAGGTGTGTGCTGGTGTCATCTGTAGTCTGGCCACGCTCTCGGCATGCCTGGGAGCCTGCGGGCATTCCTGGCTCACCCAGCCTCACCTCAGCACATCCTCCATTCAGCACCGCCAGACAGTGTCTCCTGTGGGGTCACTTTGCTCCACAGGGGAGCCCTGTGGCAGGTCCACCAGCCAGCTGTCTTTGGCAGCAGTGGGGCAAGTGGACGCTTCTAGGCTCCACCCATGCCACATACAGCACACCGAGATCTGGGGGGCCACACTCAGACCCTTCTTCTCTGCCCAATCATGAAGTACTGTCTTATGTTTATACATAAGGATGCCCTTTAGGCTGGCTTCTTTCCAGAATTCTGAACAAGGGCAGGGCAAGAGTCCTTTGCCCATCCACCTCCCTCCCCCATCCACCTCCCTCCTCCACTGTTCCCATCAAATGAGATATGACATTTCCTGCCCCCTTTGGGGCTTCCAAGGCCCAGACGGAGAGATCGAACGTGCCTCTGCCCCTCCTGCCTCTCCCTTCTCTGCTTAAATCTTGAGGTACAAGGGATAGTGCTTCTTTGTCTCCCTTTCATCAGATCTACCTGCTTCCTGGCCCAGACCTCGGAGCTAAGCCTGACAAGGGACAGTGGCACCCTCTGTACTCTGGGATGGAGCTTCCCACCCAGTCCTCCATGTGTTAGACAGAGAGGCTCTAGGAATTTAGAAAGGTCTCTCCCAAGGCAATCATCTGCTTGACAAGACTTAAATCTGGCTTCAAATTCCTATTTTCTGTGTCCAAAGCTCATTACTACTTGTTTCCTATTCTCCTTTTATCTTCTAACAATCCTCTCTCCCCCAGGCAACTGAATGCCTCAGGCCAATTATCAAGGTCAGGTACTAGCGAAGATAAAGGGAAAAGCAGAGTCAGTGTGGAAACACCTTCCTGTCTGTAGCCTCACTTTGCTTCCCTGTGGTCCCTACACAAAAGGCTACAGTTTGTCATTAACTACAGGTAAAAAGAGATTCTGGCGGGGAACAGTGGCTCATAACTATAATTCTAGCACTTTGGGAAACTGAGGTGGGCAGATCATGAGATCAGGGGTTCGAGACCAGCCTGGCCAACATGATGAAACCTCATCTCTACTAAAAATACAAAAAAATTAGCCAGGCTTGGTGGCAGGCACCTATACTCCTAGCTACTCGGGAGGCTAAGGCAGGAGAATCACTTGAATCCAGGAGGCGGAGGTTTCAGTGAGCCGAGGCCATGCCACTGCGCTACAGCCAGGGCAACAGAGCGAGACTCTGTCTCAGAAAAATAAAAAAGATTCTGGTCATTGAAACAGTAGCCCCTGGTGCAGATAGATGGTTTATTAGAAACTTCTCACAGATTTCTTTGCTGTCGCTCAGACATGTTTATGGAAACCACCTTTTTGTTGTTTTGATGGTTTCTCTTCTGGGTAGAGAGAAGGTTGGGGGACCTGATAGGGCTTGGCTGGTATTAAGTTCTTTTTCTTACAAAGGGATTTTCACTGTCGCTTTGTACATATCTTCAAGATGAAAACTGAGTGAACTAGTTCACTGCACCCACTTTTCTTCTCTCTGGCTTTAAAGGCGGTTCCTTGGTGTTAAATTCATTTCCTTGTTTTCTCCATTAAAATTAAAAGGCAGAACAAGTCCACAACAATCGAGAATGTCCATGCCAAGAACTCTCCTGGGGCCCAATCTTCTCTGAGCCCAGTGTTTTTCTTTTTTTTCTTTAGAGAGCCAGAAAGATGAGAAGGATCTAAATGAAGAGCAAGAAATATTCACCGAGCTGATGCAAGTGATTACGCAAAGGGACAAACTTGTAAATTCCTTAGAGGAACAACGTGTCAGAGAAAAAGCAGAGGACCAGCACTTTGAAAGCTTCATATTCTCCAGCCGCTGTCAGCTGAGCAGGACTTGAGGAGGCTCATGATCCCTCTCCCTGGCTGCAAGCTGGGACCGGATCAGGCCAAGTGCACCGCATACCCTCACGGGTCCTTCTGCAGGATTAATCATCGCTGGAACTTAAGTTACACCTTAGTGCATTTGTTAAAATTAAAATTCTCTTGCACGCACAGCACCTTCCCATGGTCCTTCCAGATTATAATGAAGAGAACCCAAAGACTCTTTGGAAATTGGCAGTCAGCTTCAGCCAGGCTCTCAGACTGGAGGTGTTGTTGGCAAATGACCAGCATTGTTTTCCCTAGAAAGTGACACAAAGACTTGACTTTCCTGTTGCTTTTATCATTTTTCTTCCCAATTCATTGAGTTACATACTTTAAGATTTTTGAGAAGCTGCCTTTCCACTAATATATCCATATTTGCCTTTTTTATATGGATGACCGGTTTCCAAATGTCAGAAAGAAGCAGCCACAGTTTAAAGATTAGGTTAATATTTAAATTGTGTTTCCAGAGAAAGAGGAGAAACCTTGAGATTACTGATTACATAAAACAAATAACTCATATAGCAGGTGTTAATTCAATCCAGGGTGAATTTAATTTACCAGGTGCATTTGTAAGCCTTAATATAATATACATAAGCAATGAGAGCTTAATGGAACATTTGAGCCTTTATTTTAAGAGGAAAGGAAATAAAACTTTAACTTTATGCCAGTGGGATTGTTAGTGTTCACCAAACACTGCTGGCTTAGAAAACCTTTTTGTCCCCATGCTACTGTTTTTATGCCCCCCTGGAAAATAATAAAAAGCATTTTCAGAAAAGAATAATTTTAAAGTACTTTAAAATAAGTGTTGATGATGGCAAAAAAAAAAAAGGGAACTTATTTTATTTGTTGATAAAATATTCATGAGGTTGGTGCTGCTACTGAAACTGAACATGCTAGGGTACAAGAGAAGGAACACTTCTTGCTGGTGGTCTTCTTAGACTCGGAGAGGGAAGTATCTCTCCCTCTCCCCAGGAACTCTACAGAGCAAGGACAAAATCACTTCTGACTTAGAGGGAGAGCTGAATGCAGTGACCCTATATACCACATCCCAAACTGGGTCATGGATTTTTTTAATGACATTTCAGTTTGAAAAGAAAACTGGAAGATGGAGTTTCTGTCCTGAGTTGTTAGAATTCCTGGAGCATTTTGACGGTTCCCATGGGGGCCAAAGAAGAGAAGATTTAATATGGTGATGTGTTGTCATAAAACATTTGATTGTTTTTGCTGACTGGGATTCTTTGAAGATTTAGTCTGTTATTGATAAGAGAAACACTAAAGAACTCTTGGTTGTATATTTGGCTGCTCTCATTTCGGCAAGTGTTTCAATGTGTCATTAGACAAAAGGTGCTCTACAACAGTTGGCTCTGACTGGAGACCAAATTTCTCTCAAGTTGATCCGTGAACTGCTTCTGTCGGAGATGCTCTCTGCGCACACCAATCTGGCCAGCAGACAAGCAGATGTATAACTGGATTTCCTGAGTCAGCCAACGCTTTGGGCTATATTTAAGCACAATCTTTCTATGCTATACCAAGCTCCAAAGGTTGTAGTTCTTTTTTCTTTTCTTTCCTTTCTTCCTTTTTTTTTTTTTAAAATAAGAATCAGTTCTTCCAGTGCCTTAATTCTATTATTAGGCAATATGAGGAGGCATCTACCTTCCTACCCACCTATGAAAACAGTACCATTTCTGGATATCTATTTTTATTTATTTGTATATTGGTGAGAATTGATAATATGATTTCCTCATAATTCAGGTTTTCAGGTGTTATAATTTGGAAAAGACCTATCAGGCATTTAGAGGTAAGATTATGGATGCACAGGAATATCAACTCATTAGAAGAAAAAGATTTATAACTTCAGTTTTCATTCTAGAATATGCAGTAATATTCAGGCCCCAGTCTTTTCTGTCCATTGCATAAAAGTACATCCTTTGATGCTTGCATACATTTAATAGATCATGCTCAAGTGTGTCATGTTTGAGTTGTTATTGTGAACAAGAATTAATGGCCACTTATTTTAATTTCCTTTATTTCCATCCCTAAGAATGAGTCTACCAAGAGGGCTGAAAGAGAAGGTGGTTCTTGGCCCCTAGTGTTCTGTTAATAGATGAGAGAAGCAATTTGTTCACTTTATTTCACAGACTGTGCTCTGTGGTTTACGGCTCAGTTTTATCTGGCCAACTTAAAACATAAACCTCATCCTTAACAGTTTTCTACATACACTGGCTTTCTGTTTTTTCTGTTTTACTAGTACATAAAACCATTTCAGCATATCCAGTGGAAACAAATATTGTTTCTGTTGAACTATCTGAAATGATTCCATTCCTTATTTACAAGAGTGTTCTAAGACTCTCAAAATGTAAAATATTGTACATTTTGAAGAGTTTCTTTGTATACAATATGAGTAGGATTATGATGAATGCAGAGTCTGCACTGCCCCATAAAAGGGCACTAGTGAATGTGATCAAGGCCGAATTATTTAGGACTTTGAATGGGACAGAAGGCCTAGCCTCAGGTCATCTTTCACAGTCAGTCTCGTACACTTCTAAGTTAAATCAAAGTGTTTATGATAGTTGTAAGGTCAGAATTTTACCTAAGTTGGGCCAAAAGGACAGTTCTTAAGCTTGCTGTCCCAAACCATTTATGTGTCTATTTATTTAACATCCTCTGAATGCCCATGGGGTTCTGCGGCCCTGTACCAGATGCTGAGATACAGAAAGAATATTACTCCTTAATTAATAAAGTCTTGATCTTTGTATTTATTTGGAGGTGGACTCCAAATAAATACACAGATCAAGAAATAAGTACCATCCCCAAATACAAAGATGAAAGCTATTTTTATTATAAGCATCACCTATTCTGCTCATGCTTATCTCAAGCATAAAGGCATATTCCCCATGATCACAGTGCTTCTTTGGCAATAAAAATAAGTTTGTGTTTTTGAAACTGTGAAAAATAATATCAGGTTGTACTGTTTCATTTAAACCTAGACTTTGGCAGTGTTAGGCTGCTTGGACTCAATCAATGCCAAGATGCAGCATGTTAATTGCAGCTGAGAAAGGAAGTGGCAGGTGTTTCCAACCCTGATGAGCTGCAATGAAATTGATGTTTTCTGCATTCTGGAGGCAAATGACAATTCAGCAGTGTCTCTCTTCCCAGGAAGCAGATTTACAGGCTTTTCCTTCCAAACTGAAAATGGCATCATGCCCCACCCAGGTGGTTGATCAGAGAACTACCTCAGCAGGGCAGAGGTGGCAGGGGGCAGCTGGGGCTGCCACATCAACAGAGAGCAGCAGTCATTGGATGTGGTGAGCTCAAATGTGGGAGTTTATTGTAATAAGAAAGTTCACATACAGGGGAAAGTGTACGATTTCATCTGCTGTTTATCTTCTAACCTCACTGCTGAGTAGCTTGTAAAAGATTAATTTGCTCCAACAATTGGAAACTATTCATGTGGATGGAAATGTGTTATTTGTGCACTGCTATAGATACTGAAATGAACCAAAAATAAATGGTTTTGTGTCCCAGGAATCAAAACATTTTCATGTGGGCTTGGTCTGGCACCTCTGAGGGCAGCATCCATTTCATTTCTTTATTCTCGGTGAAAGAGCCTGGGCAGAGCTTTGATTTTCTGTGAGAGTCTGTGAATTAACCCGGGAGGTTTTATTACCACAAGGCACCTGGAAGGACTTACCTGAGTAGCAAATTGGATTTGAATGGGAGGATGAGTGAAGAAGGCTCACCTCAGGTGTATTCTTCAACAAAGAAAGCTATTTTCAGGGCTGGGAAAGGGGAGGGATGAGGCTTATGGTAGCCCCAGCCTCCACCTTTCTCTCACCTTCTTACCTGGTTTTGTATTGAATTCACTCAACAGGAACGTTTCCTTCTGCACAGAACTAGCCTCTTCCTTCAAGTTACACCCTTTCAGTTTGTTCGTTTTACCTCTTTTCTTAACTCCAGCACATGAATATTCTTAAACTGTGAGTGCAGGATACACCAGAACTGCCACATCACATTAATCAACCCGTCAGTCCCAAGAGCTCTCATCATTACACACGAAGGTGCCCCCTTTGTTTGAAAGCTTTTGTCTGCGGATCAAATATTTGAAATGATTTTTCCATTGAGCATCAACAACAAATATACATAACTTCAGAGGAGAGCTCCTGTTTTACCAGCACTAATGTGTGGAACAAAGAGCTCCAAGCAACAGCCACTTCTGATGGCGCTTTGCAGGTTTTCCTTGGGCACATGCTGGGGCTCAGCTCACCTTCTCAGGCTTACAGAGCTGCAGACTCTTCAGCCATTGCTGCAACTCACCATCTCTGAGCCTTCAGGGCACGCTTGGTAATTTCATACTCACTCCCTCTGCCAGTTCACTTAGAAATAAATGAAAGCAAAACCAAACATCACAGCACCCTTCCCCTAGTCCCTCTGACCCTGATAATGGTAACAGCTACTATGAACTCAGCTTTTCTCACCTGCTAGGTAAACTAGGCCAGGAAACTCACCAAAGCTCTGTCACCTCTCTGCTTTTGTCTGACTCACCAGAGTGCTTGTGGAATCTCTTTGGGGACCATCTCTTTGAACTGTCCTCTGCTGACCAGATGTCCAGCCCCTTGCACAGCTCTTTGGCCAATACTCCTTCAAGTATACCCATTAATGTTTCTGGGAGATGCCATCTGGCCTTGGTGATTGGTTCCATTTCGTTGTCAGGGATGATACTTCTAACCTTCCTCCCTAAAAGGAAACATCCATTGTATGAATAGCTTTAATGTCTCCCCCAACAAAGATGGAAGCGGAGTCTCTCACTCCTCCAGATCACACTGACCTAGGAAAGAATTGGGGAGAGGAAAATCAAGACTTCGGGTGTAATCTCAGTGGCCTGGGACATGGACCACACACCAGTATAATCACTGGGGCCCCAGGTATTCCCCCCTGCCTGGCTGGGTCTGCAGTGGCTCATACCTACTGCTTTCTGTCTTTAAAAGTGTTTCTGTGCTCTTGTTCCCCTGTGTGTTCTTCATTCCTCTGTTAGATAACCCAAGAAGGAACTGCTGATTTTCAGGCATCACTTTTGCAGCTGGCCCTCAGCTGTCATGCTCAGGTGAGAAAATCTCTCCGCCTCTGTCTGTAGTTCATTATTACCCCTGATGGGTAGGTGAGCAGGTCATCTGTCTCAAAGAACTTTGGATACATTCCCCCATGGCTGAATCAGAGGTTATTTGAGTGGCATCATCCTGTGTGATCCTCAGAAACAGCCCTGCCCTCAGTCCACCATGCTACCAACTAAGGCAGAGGTTGCCCAACTCACTCTGTCCTGTGACTTCGCTGCCCACCAAGAGAAGTCCTATTCTCCCATTCCATCTCTGCCACCTGACAGCCTTTACCAGAAGGGTAGAACTCCTGGAGGACATGCTCATAGGCAGGCTGACCTTCAAAGGCCACCGCTAATATCCCAGAGTTCCCAAGGGGGATGTGCAATGACGTGCAATGAGGCTTCTCCCTTAAGACCCCCACTCCACAGGCATTTCATCTCTCATGCATTCCTTTCATCCTAAAAGCACACCTTGCTTGCAGTGATCAAAGAGATCCCCAAGAGGCTCTGGCTGGCTTCTCTTTTTCCACTCCTGCTTTGCTGTGGTCAAATAATTCTGATTATTGATTGGGATCCAGAGCTTTTGTAAAACCCTCATCTTGATCTGCAGGGGATGCCATTTTGTCCCTTTGATGGTGTGTGGTCTATGCCCCAGGCCACTGAGATTACACCCAAGGTCTTGATTTTCATCTCCCTCATCCTTTCCGAGGTCAGTGTGATCTGGAAGACTGAGAGTCTCCTAGGGCTGCTGCCACCAAGTACAGCGGGTTTAAAACAGCAGAAATGCATTACCTCCCAGTCCTGCAGGCTA
Source organism: Cebus imitator (assembly GCF_001604975.1). NCBI lineage: Eukaryota > Metazoa > Chordata > Mammalia > Primates > Cebidae > Cebus > Cebus imitator. The sequence continues at coordinate 2,363,917 of NW_016107354.1, forward strand.
GAAATTCAAAATTAAGGTGTCTGCTGAGCCAAGTTCCCTCTGAGACTCTAAGGGAAGATTCTTCCTCGCCTCCTCCAGCTTCCTCGAGGATGTCCCAGGCATCCCTTGGCTTGTGGCTGCATCAATCCAGTGGCTATCTTCTTCCTGTATCTTTGTATCACATCCCCTCTGTGCATGTCTGTGTCCGAATTTTCCTCTTCTCATAAAAATACCAGTCTCATTGGATTAGGTGCCCACCATATTCCAGTATGACCTAAAATACAATTTTTAGCAACTATTCCCCTGGCAATGGCTCTACTTCCAAACAGGGTCCCATTCTGAAGTACTATGTCCTTTTTAGGGGACACAATTCAAACCATAACAGAAGGCCTTCACATTTAGGAAGGATATCTTTTCCTAGAGAAAGCCACCTTGGGTTTGAGTTTTGCCTTAATTTGCTTTGATATGATTAGTTTACCTATATCTTGGGTTTTAAGCTATTCAATAAAAAGCAACCTAGAAAAATAAATAAAACAGAATACAAAAGAAAAGCTTCCTTCTATATGACAGATATAGAACACATGTAATTTATAAAATCTGAATGAAGTATCTAGACTCCAATTTTCTTTCCATTATCTTGGTACTTATAGTTACTCTTTTATTATCCCTTTAATTGTTACTCTGGAGATTACAACATGATCCTTGATTTATCAGAGTCCAGTAGAAATCACTTCTTCCTAGACAATGCCTGGATCTTAAAACACTTAACTCCATTTATTGACTTCCCAATTTTAATGCTTCTGCTTTTGTGTATTTTAATTTGATTTATATTTTTAAATCCTGTATTATTTCTGTTGTTCTGTATAGTGAGTAGGCTTTACGGCTTACATATATTTACCCTTTGTTCTTTACTCTTGCCTGTGTCACCAAGCTGTCACTTGAGATGTTTTTCCTTCTGCCATATACTTCATTATTTCCTCTTGTTTGGATCAACTATTAACAATTTTTCTCAGTTGGGTTTTTTTAACTGAAAATATTTTTATGATCTCCTTGTCTGCTAGGTTAGGCTCTTCTGGGTTTGTTCATTTGTTTTTTAGAAATGGAGTCTTGCTCTGTTGCCCAGGTGCTCAGTGGCGTGATCATAGCTCACTGCAGCCTTGAACACCTGGGCTCAAGAGATCCTCCCACCTCAACCTTTGGAGTAGCTGGGACTACAGGTGTGCACCGCTATACTTTGCTAATTTTTTTCTTTTTTTCTGGTAGAGAAGGTCAGGGGTGGTCTTGCTAGGTTGGCTGGCTGGTCTGGAACTTCTGGTCTCAAATGATCCTCCCACTTTGGCCTCCCAAAGTGCAGGAATTACAAGCATGAGTCATTGCACCAGCCAAGTGGACTCTTTTGGAGGGCTTGCTAGAAGTCCCCCGATTTGGGTGGTACCTGAGCTTTTTTCTACTTGTCCTTGTTAGGTTGTTATAACTTTTCTCCTTCTCTGACTGCTTTATCTAAATTAGCAGATATCCCTAAGGGAAAAGTGAGCCCAAAGTGACAGGCTCCCCTCCGGAGGCTGTAATGAGCCAAGATCACACCATTACACTCCAGCCTGGGTGACAAGAGTGAGACTCTCTCAAAAAAAAAGAAAAAAAGTATGGATTCTTTAGATATTTGGGAGAACAGATTCTAAAAGCTGAAGTATTAGTCTCTCTCTCATTATTGGCTACTTGTGATCTGTAGCCCATAATTTACATTCTGGGTTTCAGATAACTTGTCCATAAAATGGCCGTGATGATAACACCATGTATGAGTCTCAAATGAGATACTAATAGCCAATATTTCTTAAATTCAGATCTTATCATCTGCCAGGCATTGAGCTGAGTTGCTTATTTATTCTCATTCTCTTGGTCCTCTCAACAACCTCATCAGGAAAATACTCATTTTATGATAAAACTGATGCAACAACAAGGTTAAACAACTTGCACAGGATTATACAGCTTTGGCTATAGAATGGTGATTTGAACCCATATGCTTCACCACTACATGATCCTCCCTTGTACATCACACAGCCTGACTGTTGGCATTATAGAAGAAAGATGACAGGACTGGGATAGGAAAGCTGCTGGGTGGCTGACAGCAGCACGGGTTTAGCTAGAAATGTAATTGCCTAAGAAAAAGGCTGGGGACAGGACTGGCCTAGCTTTTTTTTTTTTTTTTTTTTTTTTTTTTTTTTTTATTATTTTTTTTTTTTTTTTTTTTTTTTTTTTTTTTGGTGTCAAGAGTTTTGTTCTTGTTGCCCATGCTGGAGTGCAATGGTACAATCTTGGCTAACTGCAACATCTGCCCCCTGGGTTCAAGTGACTCTCATTCCTCAGCCTCCCGAGTAGCTGGGATTACAGGCATGCACCACCATGCCTGGCTAATTTTTTTGTGTGTATTTTTAGTAGAGATGGGGTTTCTCCATGTTGGTCAGGCCTATCTTGAACTCCTGACCTCAGGTGATCTGCTCACGTTGGCCTCCCAAAATGCTGGGATTACAGGTATGAACCACCATGCCCAGCCTGAACTATGAAGTTTTGAGTAACATGGGCCACCCAGGGATTTGGAGGAGACTAGACATAAAAGAAATCCTACACTCCCATGGCTTCATTTTACAAAGTGAAACCTATAGTCCCATGGCTTCATTTTGAAAAATTAATCATGTTTGTGATAAGTTCATAATTTTTGTTTGTTTGTTTTTGAGTCAGGGTCTGGCTCTGTTGCCCAGCCTGGAGTGCAGTGGTCCAATATCGGCTCCCTGCAGACTTTGCCTCCTTGGCTCAAGCCATCTTTACAACTCAGCCTCCTGATTAGCTGGGACTACAGGTGCACACCACCATACCTGGCTAATTTTTGTATTTTTTGTAGAGACAGGTTTTTGCATGTTTTCCAGGCTGGCTTTGAACTCCGAACTCACGTGATCCACCCCCCTTGGCCTCTCAAAGTGCTGGGATTACAGGTGTGAGCCACCATGCCCAGCAGTAGATTTTTATTGAAGTATAAAATATATACAGAAAATGCATGCTGAAAGTACTAAGTGTATGCCCCATTGGATTTTAAAAGTGAATATATCCATGTAACCAGTACACAGATCAGGAAACAGAACATGACCAACTCTAGTGGTCTTCCTCATGCTGCCCACCCCATTCTAGTCACTAACCCGTCCAAGGCTAATCAATATCCTGACTTCTAACATTATGGAGTAGTTTTGCCTGTTTGTGAACTTTATGTAAATAGAATTATACATTATGTGCTCTTTTGTGTCTGGTTTCTTTCGCTCAACGTTATATTGTGAGATACATTCCTGTTGTGCCTGTAGTTGCAAATTGTTCACTCTCATTGCTGTGACTATCACAATTCATCAATTCAGCTGTTAACAGGCACTTGAATGGTGCTTCTGTGAACTTTCTAGAGCCTGTATCTGGGTGTAAACAGGTACTCATTTTTGTTGGGTATAACCTATAATTGAAATTGCTGATCATAAGGTATGTATGATGGTTGGCTTTACTTGGTACTGCCTTGGCTTCATTTTATACATGATGGGAAAAATTAATGCAGCAAGGGAAGAGATTTATCCAAGATCACCTGGCTGCTGAGCTAAGATTGGAACCTGAGTTTATTCTCTTCCAGTGTGGTGTGTCTAGGCCCCAGTTTCAAGAAGAGGCTGCCTAGAGATTCAGCAGAGTCTCACATAACACACATTTAATTGATGATCTGTCCTTATAATCTAACCCCTTGTGTAAGATGAAAACAATGACCAAGCATGAACAGGGCTGCTGTTCGGTGGGGACATAATTGTAAATACCAATTAGATTGGAGGAAGCTGGTACAAGGTCTTCTCCTCATCTTATCCAAGAACAGCATGCAGCATGTCTCTGACTAAGTAAGACTTAGATTCAGTCGACTTCAGTGCCAGACCCAGAGATGGTGCTTTCCCATAGATTATCTCATTTAATCTTCCAAACAAAAACCAGATCAATTCACATTCTTAAGGATTCTAAAAGCATATCAAAAGTGAGTAGATGAACTCTGTAAGTAAACAGGAACAATGTAGAACACAGCTTCTCAAGCAATCTCTGCTAAAGGACCAATTCATCGCAGAGCAATATTTTTGTAAATAAAATAAAAATAAAAATTACTAGCAAAATTGAATGTAAAGATATTCAAAATATAAGCTTCTGATTCTCATTATTAGATTAAACAGACATAAGGTTGTTAAATTGCTATAAAGTTTCTAAAAGCTCTTAATTTCTACATTTATCATTGGCTAATAACGGTATTCAGATCAATAACGGTTTGCAGAGTAAGCTGTGAGCAGCACTGATTTATGATTCATCACCCATTCCTACTGGTCTTTCCAAAGAGATTGATAATGATCTCACACATAGAAATGCTTGAATAACAAGATATTGGCATAATATTGAGGCCTTGCAAACCATTCACACCAATGCAGGTTACTGCGTACATTAACAGGTCTTGATCGTTCCCGTCTATCTTCCAAAAATTTCTTGCCCAGGAAGATAAAAGTTATGAATAACGTTCTTATTCTTTTCAATAACTCGCCCCCAAATTTCATTGAGATGAACATAAACCCATTAGACTTTTTAATAGATAGCATTAAAAAGACTATTTACTCTGCAAGACTCTAGGAAAGCTTTGTTTCGAGTCTACCAGTCCTAAACTATTATATCATGATCCTTAGTCAAACTTAATCAAGCACCACCACACTGAAAGGCCTGTCTTAATCAAGATTCTAAAACCTTATAAATATCCCTCCTTTGCCTTCCCCCACTCCAAGATGCTACTAAGACTCTGGCAAGGCAGGGCTCTCCTTATCATGGTGTACAAAAAAAGCAGCTTTGCCTTCTTCCACAGCTTATTTTTGCTGATATTTTCTGGGAGCTACCAGTCAACAATCAAGACTTTATTCTTCCATTTAACGTTGCTCAGTGGCTTTCAAAGTTAGTATACATAACAATTACTGAGGAGTATTATATATGCAAAAGCATGCATGGGCAATTGAAGGCATCTCCAAGGGTAATTTGATTATGCCACATTTAGGACTAAGCCTTGCATACAGATATTAGCAATTTTTGAAAGAAGAGAGAACCACAGACTGTTAGAGCTGAAAGTAGCCCTAAGTGGCAAGACATCAGTATGTGAATCAGCTATTAGTACATTGAAATTACCTGATGTAGTCTGTTTAAAACATACCTACCCCTTGGTTTCGCCTGAGATCTACTGAATCAGGATTTCTGGAGATGGGGCCTGTGAATGTAACAAAGTCCTAGGGGACTGTGATGCACAATCGAGTTTGAGAACCACCATTCTGTACCAACCATTTCATTTTGTAGATGAGGAAACGGAGACTCAGAAAAGGGAGTAAACCTTCTCAAGATCACACAGCTACTGAGCTACGTGTCTCTTAATTCCCTGACAAGAGCTCCCGGGGCTGGAGATAAGCTTTTGAAGATGTCCTATATCTGATATCCTGAACAAAAATGATTAATGTTGTAATCAAAACACAGTTCTATTTTGGCTTCTCACCATCCCTTTAAGATTTATTGGCTGGGAGGAGTTGTAGTAATCTTCCCAGGCTAGCAGACATCATGACTTCTCTGCTTCTAGGTAAGAGGCACCAACTAAAGTAGAATTAAAATTAAAAAAAAAAGTAAAATTATGGCTCTCAAGCAAAGATAAAATGAACCTATACAGTGTTGAGAACCTACTGACTATTTTGTTGATTAAATTTTAGTTCTACTCAGGAACTGCTGCTTGTCAGTTTATTTAGTCTAAGGAAAGGTGGATGGGTTAATAAAAGGCTGAGTAACATCTTCTGGGAAGGAATTGCAGCTGGCCCTGACAGGAAGCGAGAGTGGGGTCTGGGAAAAGATTCAAGGTCCAGGCAGTTACTCCCCATGGTTTCCATTCCTCAGACCACGTGGCTTCCTGAGCACACTTCTTCGTTCCATTTTTGTTTTGTTTTGTTTTGTTTCCCTACTAGTTAGCATGCACGTGGCTAGAAACAGCGACCCCAGTCTTGACTGCGAATGATCATCAGTCACGTGGACATTCTGACAACAGTCTCCCCAGCTTAGGGCACAGTCTTAAGTGGGGCTAGCTGATAGGCTGCTCTCCAGGAAAGCAGTAGCGCCCTTTGGCTCAGGTGTTCACCCAGGTTCAATCAGCTGTAGCCTAGAGGGAAGGGGCCACAAGGAGGAAACAGTTGCCAAGGCGCTGTGAGTCTGTGTGTGTGAGAGAGAGACAGAGGGACAAAGAGCCCAAGTGAGAACTTGAGGTGCGCAGGCACAATAAATAACATGCCTTTTCAATCATTCCAGTATGAGTCCTGCCAACACTGCACTTTGTGTTACTCCCCTGTTATCTCCAGAGTCTGGTTGTCACTCTCTTGCTTTTACTTAGGCAGGGTAAATTTGGGGGAAGGTCCTGTAGGAGCTTATGGTTTTGCCTTTCCCATTCATGTTTCTGCCACCATGTGGGATCTTCCTTTGTATAAGCCACTGAGCTGCTAGAAACACGGATGTCTTACAAGAGTAAGAAACCTTGGCTCCATCCTTGTGCTCTCCAAGTTTCTCAGTCTTGGATGGGATAAGAGGTTGGCGGTCATGGATAGGTTCAAGAGTGATTGGTTGTGCCCACTTTGGTGGGGCCTGGACACATTTCGGTTCACTCCAATAATTTCTTCCAGGAGCTGCGTCTAGTGGGCACAAGACGTGGGTCTGATAACCCCACAGGCAGCAGTGCTGGGGAAGAGCCAGCCCGGCTGGAAGGCCCTGGGGCAGTAACAGGGTTGGGTTGGTTCTCAGATCTGCTTTGCGCCAGGCTGTGTGGTGGGTGCAGAGCCTGGGTGAATGAAGCTTTCCGCTTCGAGCGCTCCCGAACTGAGCACACACGGCCTCGTGTCCTGCGAGGGACAGTTTTGGGGCATCCTCCCTGCTTGGGGCAGGCCAGGGGCGCAGGGTGCAGCCCCCGGAGCGCAGCTCCTTCCAGGGCAGAGGGCGGCGCGAGGGAGGGAGCGAGGGAGGGAGCGAGGGAAGGGAAAGGCGAGCGTGAGCTGCCTCAAATGCTTGGAATAATTCCGCTTCCGTTTGGAAAGCCGCAGCCTCAGTCCCGCCGCCGCCCGCCGCGTCAGCCCAGCGCTAGCTCCGCGTCCCGGCCGGCCTGCGGCTGCCTGCGCCGCACCATGGCCACCTCCCCGCAGAAGTCGCCTTCTGTCCCCAAGTCCCCTACTCCCAAGTCGCCCCCGTCCCGCAAGAAAGATGACTCCTTCTTGGGGAAACTCGGAGGGACCCTGGCCCGGAGGAAGAAAGCCAAGGAGGGTGAGTGCGGCCGGGCGGGCCGGGTGGGCGGTGGAAGCCTGAGGTGCCGGAGGGGCCGAGGGGCCCGGGCGCTGGGGCCGGGCGGGTGCGCGACGCGGGTGCCCGGCGCGGTGGGGCGCGCGGCAATGCGTGCGCGCGCTTCCCGGGCACGTCGGGCAGGAGCGACGCGCGCACCCCATCGAGCCCGGGGCTTGCGGGTTATCGGGGCCTTCCCGCCCGCTCGCTGCGGTCCGGGCGCCGGCTTCCTGGGCCGGGAACCAGGCCGACGCCCCCGCCGGGCCGTGGGCGGGCGCCGTGTGGCGGCCGGAGGCGGCGGGACCCGAGCCCAGGCCGGGCCCCAGCCCGCAGGCGGCGCGGTTCTATAGGCCCTGCCCCGCCCTCTGCGCCCGAAGGCTGGCATTTCCCAAGTTTCCGCCGCAACTTTCCTGGGCGCCGTCACTCTCACTCGTTGCCTTCATTGGTCCTTAAAATCAGGTCGTTTCCTGGACCTGCTGACGTCCTCTGGCAGCGGCGTCGCAGTGTTGGCCTCTTCGGATCTTTTGTCCATCCCGAGGGCCGAGAAGGGCTCTGTTAATGGGAGTAGGTGGACATCGAGTGTTTGTTGAATGAATGAGCGGAAAATTGGCAAACCTAGAGTACCTTCGGTGTAATAATACATAGTAAACTCCCACCCAAGGAGAAAACTTGCGAGGTACACAAACATAGCCATGGGCCTCGACCCTGCTGTGAACTCAAGCATTCAGGGCTTTTGCAAAAACCTTCCCCCTCGCCGCTCCCCACCAGGGTGAATTGAGGAGACCTTGTACTTTTTTTTTTTTTTTCCCCCCAGAGTGGTTTGCACATAGAATATTTTTTCCCCAGGAGCAGATTTTGCATCCTGGTTTTTGGTTTGAAAACTGAGGTGGCAGTTCTCAAGCACAGTGGTGCTTGAGATAGAAGTTGAGTTAAACAATTTTATTTTAAACTTTTTTTAATTGATGTATGATGTACATAGTTTTTGGGCACATGTGATAATTTAATTTGTAAAGATCGAATTGTTACAGGAAAGGGGTCCCGATTCAGACCCCAGGAGAGGGTTCTTGGATCTCACGCAACAAAGAATTCAGGATAAGTCCATACAGTAAAGTGAAAGCAAGTTTGTTAAGAAAGTAGAGGAATAAAAGAATTGTTACTCCATAGTTGGAGCAGCCCCCAGGGCTCCTGGTTGCCCATTTTTATGGTTATTTCTTGATGATGTGCTAAACAAGGGGTGGATTATTCATGCCTCCTCTTTTTAGACCGTATCGGGCATTTGTAAACTGTCATGGCGCTGGTGGGAGTGTAGTAGCAGTGAGAAGGCCCAGAGGTCACTCTCATCGTCTTTGTGGTTTTGGTGGGTTTTAGCCGGCTTCTTTACTGCAACCTGTTTTATCAGCAAGGTCTTTATGACCTGTATCTTGTGCTGACATCCTATCTCATCCTGTAAGTTAGAATGGCTTAACCTTTTGGGAATGCAGCCCAGTAGGTCTCACTCAGCCTTATTTTACCTAGCCCCATTCAAGATGGAGTTGCTCTGGTTCACATGCCTCTGACAAAATCAGTGTGCTTGGGATATCCATCACCTTAAATATTTGTCTTTTCTCTGTGCTGGATCATTGGAATTCTAGATATTTTGAAATATACAATAGGTTATTATAAACTGTAGTTATTTTACCAGACTAACACTAGGTCTTATTTTTTCTATCAAATGGTATATTTGTAACCATTAATCAACTTCTCTTCTCCCCTAAAAAATGTTTTTAATAGATTGCTCCGTGAATTGGTAATAACCTTTTGAAAGCTGTGATGATGTGTAAAATGTGTTATGTTTGTAAATTAGCTAAAAGTATAAAAGCATCTTCAGTGTTGAGGATTATCAGACTTGATGAAGAACCAGACTTCTGTTCCCTAGATTGAAACAAGAAGTAGCAAAACACATACAAAAGTTTCTTCACAATTTGGTTATTTTGGTAACCCATTGAGCAGGTTACAGTTGGTGGCAAATCATGAGACCCTGGCTTGGAAAGCTCTTTTCTAGATCATATTTCTAACTTCCTCCTCACAGCCTTCCTGACATAGGCTCATCCAGGTTAAGATGGGGCAACTGAGAAATACTGTATTGAAGCTCATGACCTACCAGGAGAACCATCTTTACCTACTCTGTAGAAAGGTTTACTTTATATTTAGCCCAAAATTTATCTCTCCATACCTACTGCTTTTGGTGGAGCCAGAGAATGAGTCCAAGGTGGACTTTTATTAATACCTTGCTGATGTAGGCTATCCTGCTTTCTAGAGTCTTCTCTCCACCAGGTCCAACATCCTCTATTCCTCACAGACGTAATTTTAAGGCCCTTTGTATCCTGTCTGTTTAGTTTCAGTCAGGGTCGCTGCAGGAAAAAGAAGGCCAATTTAGTTGAGATTTTGAAAATAATTTAGTGAAGGGGCTATTGACAAAGCTGTGGGCAGGGTTAAGGGAACTAAGAAGGGGTGCTGAGGTCCCTAGGGGCTAGCAACAGGAAGAAGCACTTACCACTCCAAGGCCTGAAGGGACAAGGGAAGCAAAGTGAAACCTATTACAAGCTGGGGCTGTGGATGAGGGGCTACTGGACAGGAACTCTAGTCATAGAGGGATGCAGCCACTGCCAGAAATAGGCAGGCGGAGCAAGGAGAGTGACACAAGAAATGCACATTCTGCATGTTCTCTCTCTTCTTGCCCTTGCATCTCCTACTGGTGCTGAACCCAGTGGGGAGTCATCAGAGCAAGGGATCTGGATAATGCAATATATAGAGGCAGCTTCCTTAGGGCACAGAGCAGTGCAGAGAATAGATCACAGTAGGGACAGGGTAAAGGGAGAATACCTAGCAGATCAGCCTGTTAGCAGACAGGCTCAAAGTGAGCTCTCCGGAAGTCACCATAGTACAGTTGTAATGCAAATCAGCCAGCCCAGATTAGGACTGTCGCCCCCCTTATTCTAGCACAGACACTATGTTCTTTTAATGCAGCTAAGGTTTCTTTTCGCTCTTCTGCCAGCTACGTCGCATTGTGATCTCTCATTGAGCTTTGCTATCAGCTTACTCAAAGACATTTTTATATTTGTTGCTCCTAAATCACACCCTTCCCTATCTTGGATTTACTCAGTTGGGTTTTTGAAACCAAGTGCAAGATCTTATTTTCATCCCTGTTATATTTCACTGTACAGTCCTGATTCTGTCATTCAGTCTGTCAGCTAATCCAGGGGCTGTAAATAGATGAATGGGAGAACACATAGCCTCTTCTGAAGGGCTGGCCACCACCCAGCTCCAGCTGCTTGCTGCTGCACATGGTGTTTCTGCAAGCCCAGTCAAAGAAGGCAGTGGGTTGTTCTGAAATGACTGTCCTTAGTGAGTATGTGCTGGATTGCAATGATCAGTGCTGAAGTGATGATTGGTAGGTATAGGGCCCCATTAACCATCACTTCAGTAATAATAAGGCTGGGTCTTGCTCTACATGCTGGATAAGCTCACAGCTTTCTGCTCTGTAGAATCTGCCTTCTTCTGCTTTCTCCCTGGTGTTCTTGAACTTGTCATTCCTCAGGATCACTGCCATTAGTCTGTCCACAAATTATCTCCATGCTTTGATATAGAATTCTGGGCTCAAGGACTCCCATTCATTCATTTGATACCTGCTGTGTCCCCCCTTTGGACACAACAAATGGAAATATATAATACTTGTTAGAATATAGTTGACCCTTGAACTACGTGGGGATTATGGATGTTGACCCCCTGTACAGTCAAAAATCTGTGTATAGTTTTTAACTCCCCCAAAACGTAACTACTAATAGCCTACTGTTGACCAGAAACCTTACTGATAACAGTCAGTCAACACATATTTTGTATTACATACTGTATTCTTTCAATAAAGAAAACCAGAGAAAAGAAAATGTTATTAAGAAAATCATAGGGGAAAATACATTTGCAGAACTATGCTGCATTTATCAATACCATAAGTTTACGTCATTTATCTGAAATGGTGGGTAACCACAGCTGCACACCTCAATCTATGGTACGTATCAAGCAATTCAACTTTTCTTAGAATGTCATGACTTTCTCTTATACTTGGGAGTACTTCTAGCGTCTCTAGTGGCACTTCGTTAGAGTCCCATGGTGTTATTCAAGGTTTATGGTATTGCACTAAACATGATGAAAAATACACGAGAACCTCAAGAGATCACTTTTAACTGCCATAGACAATTTACTGGAGAGACGAACTGTTCACGTGGAGATGATTAGCATCACATGGTGTTTTAAGCAGATACTTGCAGCACTTGAGCTCACCACAATAGCAACAGGAGGTAGCTGTGGAATTATTACAGTAGTACAGTATGTACGACAGTTCATTTTGTGCAGTGAGGATTTAATACTGCACCTTTACGTTTACATTTCTCTCAACTGCAAATGGCATCAGGTACGGTTTGTGTTTGTGTGTGTGTGTGTATATTTCGATAAGTTCTAACTTTTTATAATAGATTTGCTTATATTTCTAGGCTACATGGTTCATCTGCAAGGTTTTTCTAATTGTCACAAATCTCCAAAAACATTTTCCCATATAGTTATTGAAAAAATTTGCATGTAAGTGGACCCTTGCAGCTCAAACCTGTGTTGTTCAAGGATCAATTTTATTATGTTAATAATTTCATGTAAAAAATGTCCTCCTAAGGAAACCTATATCATAGAATGACTATGAGTCTCATAAGAATGCATTCAACTAGTCATCACTTCTGTGTTTTCCTAAGAAAAAGTAGTGTTAGAGTCCAAGAGAGAATAGGGGTTAAAAGCATGGTCTTTAGGATCAGACAAATTTCAATTTGATTTCTGATTCAACCGCTTATTTATTTTATGACTTGAGACAAGTTCCTTAACCCCTGTAAGCCTCTGTGTCTTCATCTATAAAATGAGATTAAGAATTCCTTCTCTACATGGAAGTCGTGAAGTTTCAATGAGATCGAGAATGTAAAATGCATTGCATGGCACAAATAATGGTACCTATTAAAATTGACAACTCAATTTTCATTGGTCTTTGAAATTTGAAATAGTCTTTTTATTATGAACTGCATGGCTTTTTCAGGTTCTATAAATAGCCTAGTAGCCCATGACTGTATGGAACCTGTGTGACACTATTTTGTCTCTTTAGGAGTTAAGGGATCTTTCTTTGCGAGTGAGATCTTCCTGTTTCCCAAGATGTCACATTTCAGCACTTTATGACAACCATCCTCAGACCACAACCCTCCATTCCTCTTTTTCTTATGGTGTCTTTCTTATGATGTCATAAGAACACCGTTCTTATGAGTTGTAACTTAAGTGGCTTTTTTCTCTGTTGATCTTTTTCTTTTTCTTTTGGGTTTTCAATCCCATTTCTGTTGGACATGGCCCTTCTGTGTGGATTCTTAGACTACCGTTTCAGAGTCTACTTGCCAGAGGTCCACTTTCAGCTTTCTTTCTCTGAATCTGTCATCAAGACTTGCTCTTTTGAGGAACACCATCTTGAATTGTATCTGTCTGCTGAAGGCACCAGAATTAGGCTGGCAGCACTGGTCATTCCTGTCATTTACTCATTCACTTAAGTTTTTATCTCCCAGAGTTTTACATTTTGATCAGGACCTGAAGTATCCAATGAAGGCTTTAATTTCATAATTCTTCTACTAGTACTGGTGCTTACCACTTGATTATCATTGACTGCCCAGTGTTGCTGGAGAAAAATCCACAAACCTTGCAACAAATGTATGGTTTCTAGAGTGAGTAGCACCCTTAGCACTGCAGAGCTATCCTTTTCTTCTAATCAGTATGCATTCTCATTTTTCTAAAATATATCTTTTCTCATAGAGACAGCGTCTCGCTATGTTGCCCTGGTGGGTCTCGAACTCCTGGGCATATCTAACTTTTTCTTAATTTTTTTGATATTTCTAGATCACATGGTTCATCTGCAATTTTTTTCAAATTGTTGCAAATCTCAAATTTCTAATACATTTATTTTAAACATTTACATGTAAGTGGACTCTTGAAATTCAAACCTGCATTGTTCAAGGGGCACCCCTTGAACAATTGGATCCATGTTATTGTCCACAGCCCCTAAAACCCTTCCCTGGATCTTCAAATAGAAAATTGAGACCAGCTATGAGCTCCTTCAAGTTCCCTCTCTACCATATCTGCCCAGTCTCATCCATATGTGCAACTGTCCTTTTGTGCTCCCTTCTGGCTCTAGTCCCTTCCAAGGAGGTCCCCTCTTTCCTCATTCGTAAGGGCATTTCTTTCAGCTTTCTCCCAGACTTGGCATAGCCAGATATGCTATTTCTCATTTCCCATCTTTTTTGGCCACTCTGTTACTCTGACATTCTGTAAATATGCTTGAGTCTTTCCCATTTGGAGAAAATCTGATACTGCTTTCCTTTTAAGCTACTCACCAGATGCCTTGAAAGAGTTATCTCTGCTTGGCTTCTCTTTTCTTATCTCCTAGTCACTTTCTGATCCATTATTTCCATTCTTTCAGTAACTATTTATTGAGTGCCTAATATGTACCATGCACTGTACTAGGTGCTAGAAAGGAAAACAAAACAAAAACTCCTGCCTTCCTGGAGCTTACATTCTAGTAGGGGAGAATATAATAAACGAGATTAAATTGGTAACGTGTATTTTGTTTAAGCGTTAGTAAGTGCTAGAGAGCAGAATAAAGCAAGAAAAATAGAAATGGAGGGTTGTGGTCTGAGGATGGTTGACAATATTAAATAGGATGGCTAGAGAAGGCCTCATTGAGAAGGGTAGATTTGAGTCCCAATCTGAAGGAGGTGAAGGAGACAGCCATATGTATATCTTGGGAAATAACTTTCCAGGTGGAAGGAATGGCAGATGCAAAGACCTTGAAGCAGGTGTGGACCTTGTACATGACTGAGGACCAGCAAGGAGGTTGATGTGACTGGAGAAGAGAGGAAGCATGACTGTGGAAGTGGGGCTGGTCTCAGGCGTGATGAGAGGAAGGGCAGAGGCAGGTTGTGTAGGGCCCTGGAAGCCCTTGTAAGACTTGGGCCTTTACTCAGAGTTAGATGGGCAGGCTTGGAAAAATTTTGCGTAGAGGAGTGGCATGATCTCACTTCTGTTTTAACTGATGGTGTTAAGTGACTAAAGGGGGCAGAGATGAAGCAGAGAGATGAGGCAAAAAGTTTCTAGAATGAGGCTGGGCATGGTGGCTTATGCCTGTAATCCCAGCACTTTGGGAGGCCCTGTGCATGGATCGCTTGAGCTCAGGAGTTCAAGACCAGCCTGGGCAACATGGCGAAACACCATTTCTACAAAAAAATTAGCCATGGGTGGTGATACACAGCTGTAGTCCCAGCTACTCAGGAGGCTGACATGGGAGGATAGCTTGAGCCCAGGAGTTCAGGACTGCAGTGAGCTGTGCTTGTACCACTGCACTCCAGTCTATGTGACAGAGACTTACTCCAGTAAGCCTCTGTCTCAATAAATAATAAATAAATAAATGAATGACCCAGCTGAGAGATGGTAGTGTTCAGGAATAGAGTGGTAGCAAGGGACCGAGTGAGTGTCAAATTCTGGATATATTTTGAAAATAAAACAGATCTTGATGAAAGATTGGATGGCAGATAAGAGTAGAATTAGATGACCCCAAAGGTTTTGGTCTGGGCAACTGGAAGGATGAGCTGATTTTAACGGAGTTGGGGAATCTTGCAGGAGGTCAGCAACTTTTTCTGAAAGGGCCAGATAGTAAATATCTAAGGCTTTAGGAGTCCTATGACCTGGTTTGCACTATTCAGTTCTGCCTTTGCTGCCAGAAACAATAGGTAAATGAACAAATGTGGCTGTGTTCCCATAAAATTTTAGTTATGGATGCTGAAATTTGAATTTCACGTGATTTTCATGTGTTACAAAATATGCTGCTTTTGTTTCCTCTCAGCCATTGAAGGAAGCATGTACAACAGCCTGAATGTAAAAGCCATTCTCAGCACTCGGGCTGTACAAAATAGATGGCAGCCTGCGCATGACCCAAGGGTGGTTTGCTGCCTCCTCCTCCATTTGATTCCCCATGTCCAATCATCTCGTATGAAATCCTGCTAAGTCTACCATCTAAATATCACTGCTTTAATTCAGCCCTCACAAGTGCTCTAGATTGATCGTTCATTTTCAAAATTTTTACTCTATTTTCCACCTGAAATACCGTGTTACCCACCCAGCTAGGCTTCCTATCTTGGGTCCATTTTTGTTCAACCCATTCTTCCTCCTTTTGCCATTACATTGTTTTTTAAAGCACAAAGATAGCTTCTCTTCAGGACAAAGGTCTTAGCATGCCATCCAAGGCCTTCACAACTATTCCTTCCTTTACCTTTTTGGTGTGTCTTCTATTTCCCTTCCAAGAAATCTCCATTTTTTTTTACCATGCAAGCCACTCTTTATCCCCCAGACACATCATGTTCTTTCACGTGTTTGTGCTTTTACATACTGTTCCATATTTCTGGAAAGACCTTTTCCCTTTTCTATACAACTAACTCCTATTCATTCATAAAGACCCAACTCAGAAGTCCCCTTCTACATGAAGCCTTCCACAGTGCCTCCAGGAAGAGTGAGATGCTTCCTCCTGTGTGGTCCCTTGTCTATACTCTGTGCTAGCACTGGCCATGTTGCATTGCAGCCACTTGTCCCACACACTGTGGTGAGAGCCCTCCTGCCTATCATAATATCATCAAACACATAGATATTAGAATTTCTGTGGAATGAATTTCCCCATATTTGCCTTGGTGAAAATAGCCCAGCATTAACTGGCTGTGTAATCTTAGACAAATCTCTTCCCCATTTGGTGTTATTTGCCCATTTCTAACATTAGAAGATTAGGCTAAATAACTTCTTAGGCCCTTGCTGCACTGGTATTCTGTGATTTCTGAGCTCTTATTTCACCAGGCTTCTCTCAAATTCAGTTTTATTGTCTGTGTAGGGTGGTCTGGGAATTACATCATCACAAAGACCTCTTTCTTTCCTGTACTAATGAAGGCACCTCTGTGTCGGGAGGAGGAGATGGATACCAGGATAAGTGGGCACTGGCCCAAGGACACCTCCATATTAGGAATCAGCCTTCTTGTCTCATGGAATATCTCTATTTGGTTAACAAGCACAGTTCATAATTATGTTCCAGCCATTAGTCCAGGAGAAGAGATGAAATCCTCATGTAAAAATTTGTAAGCATCTAAAATCTCCACTTGCTGTCATGGAACAAAGAACAACATTTGAGGAAAGCCCTACTGTTATTTCAGAAATAAAATACTTCAAAAAAGTAGATGTAAACACGTTCTGTTAGGTTTTCAATAGGTTGTGCAGCCTGAAATCAGTAGGAAATCCAATGAGGGCGTTGCCTGAGGGCCAGAGTGCCAGCACACGGAGGCCTCTGGCGTAGGCACTGGGCAGCATCCTTTCTTTTTTTCGTTTGCTCTGCAGACGCCATGAGGGGAACAGTTGTGTTTATTCTGCTTGCTTTGGTGTCTTTGGTGCCCAGCATAGTACCTAGTACTTAACAAAGGCTACCTAAAATTCTTCTTAACTGTCTGAATCATCACTGGGTATCTTATTCTGTAAATAATGCAACTTAAAGCTTTTTTTAAAAAAATCGTAGTACTTTCTTTTGGATAAAGTCCTAAAAGTGCATTTACAGGGTCAGAGTGTGATAATTAGCTTGTTATCATCAGTAGGTTAAAACTGATAGTCAAGAAGAAATGATTGCCTTTGGGTCTGGGTGATCTCCCTGATAGGTTGCTTGGAAATAAAACCAACATTGTGAGGCTGAAAGTTTCTGTTTGCCTTGGGCTGGCAGGACCAGGTTACCTAAGAGGTGGGATGGGAGGGTGATGGGTCAGGGAGAGGATATTTTCAATCTGGCCGGTAACATGCTCAGAGGCAGGCCTTTATTTGAGAACATTCTCTGTGAC
This sequence comes from Cebus imitator, assembly GCF_001604975.1. NCBI lineage: Eukaryota > Metazoa > Chordata > Mammalia > Primates > Cebidae > Cebus > Cebus imitator. Next base: position 2,381,241 of record NW_016107354.1, read on the forward strand.
CATCTTGCCATCCATATATGGCCCTGTGTGTCACCCCAGTGTCTACTCCCTTCTGACAGAGCCCAGGGTGTGGTTGCCTTGGGAATTGCCATCATTGAAGCTGCCTGGGAAGCACAGCCATCATCCCTTCTTCCCCTCTGAGCCCTCGCCACTCCTGTGTGAGAGCCAGTGGAGGTCTGGTCAAGACGTCTCTTTCTCTTGCACACTTTTCTCCCCACCTCCCAACTTCTGAGTTCTTGGACTTACAACAAACTTGGCAATCACAGACACATGGGAGGTAATCGCAAGACAGTGGGCTGAGTGCTGCGGTAGACACATTTAGGTGGAGCCCTTAGGAGACATGGTGATTTCAAGCTGGGTCTTGAAGCCAACAAAGGGAATCCCCGTTCCACCCTTTTCCCCTCCAGGGAAACAAGAGAAGGGATGGGCTTTGGGAACCTTCCAAGTTTCAGCTGGGTTTTGACAGAGTGGGTTGGGCTGATGCCTCAGGGGCTCAGTTTCCTTTACCTGCCTTAGAACTCAGTAGGCAGGTATCTCATTGCATCTCTGAAGAATGAATCTGAGCCAGTTGGAGCATATCATTATCACACCTGACACCTCAGGGAGTGTTTTTGGGGAGTCACTGGAGGAGGTGGATGCTTTCCCTGGGAGGGATGTGTCAGGACATTTATTTCATCATTGAATCATACTCCATTCCGTTCACTCATTCCCTTACCTCTTTTAAAATCCAGAGGCAACTCCCCTCTTCTACTCTGTGAAAAGCAGCCTGGCTCTGAGAAGCCATGAATGAGGCTCTTCATGAAAACGCAGGCCATCTCCTGGGGATGATGATGTTGGACTACCAAGGGGCACAGCTGGCGGCCTGTTTCTGCTCCCTCAGTAACATAAACCCAGGTGGAGCAGACTCTGTGCTCATTTCTTTCCAGGATACATTCATAGGTAGAATCATTAATCTGCCAATTACAGTATTAAATTGACTTTTCAATTTAAAACAGTTATTCTGAAAGCATTTTTTGTCTTGGCCAGCATGGTTTTGGCTGTGGGATGTGTTGGGAGCCCTTGGTGGGGATGGGGAAGGAGAGAGGAATTCAGGAGGGGGTCTGTAGTTCTAATCACCACATTTAGGAAGCAGGGCATGCCAGGTCTTTTGAGTGGGCAGCGAGACGGCAGGGTGCAGAGATTCTGAGCAGAGAATTCTTGGCATCTGTCAAGTGCCTGAGTCCTGAATCAAGGAGACTCCTCAGGGTCCAGGGTGAGGTCTCAGATTCAGAGTCCTGTGGACAGAAGCTGGCAGAATGTAGCAGGCTGGTTACGACCCTAGCTGAGTAGGTAAGGGGCAGAGGCTGCTGTAGTCTCTATGTGGAATCAGAACTCCCTGGCCCTGCAAAGTGGAAGTTGATGGGGAGACTGACAAAGGGACCCTGGTTCTTGCCTCCCTCATCCCATTCTCCCACATTTGAGACTTGGAAATAAACTTTCCTCTCTGTTGGGAGGGATTTTTCTATTTACCATAAGGCTGAGCTCTCCCTGGCTCCCAGCCCTGGTGAGGCAGACCTGCAGATGACAGGTAATTAATAATGACAGCTGGGAGAAGCTGGGGCAGCAGGAACCAACAGTTTTGATGCTGTTTGCAAAACACAGGAGGAGGGTAACACAATTCCATTTTAAAGCAGCTCTCAGGATACAGGCGAGTTATGAAATAGCCCCATGTAAGGAGTAGCAGCTGCCTTTTGGCCGAATGTTGCAAGGCCTCTCTTGGTGGGCTCAGCAGCTCCTTCAGCACATGCCCAAGTTCCCAGAGAACAGAATGATCCCTTCGCCTGCACTTCCTCCATGGCCATCATTACAGTAAATTGCAAGGCTCTCATGATGACTACAGAGAGGCAGATTGATTTGTTCCTTCTGATTGTCACTGTGCTGAACGTGGCCAGGGTGATAGGCACCCAGATTTCACACCTCATAATGGCCCTGCCAGGGTGGATGTTAGCACAATTGGGACCTGATGCTTCAATAAATCTGAGACATTCTGCCGTGGAGATCAAAGTTCAGAATTGCTTAAATTGGTGTTGGAGCAGGTGGGAAACAGGAGTCCAGGGCCATGAATTGGCTAGATGGCAATTGTCGTTCAGTTTGTGAGATCTAAATGTCACCTCTTCAGATGATATGACATCAATTTAAGTAATTTGGGCTCCTAGCTACCTAGCCCTTTCAGTGTTACTGGTTCTAGGAAGTGTGATTCATGGTCTAGCTTATGCTTTTGTGTGAAAAAGAAAAACAACACTCCTGCTTATATCTCTGGGTTGGAAGGCTGTGTTTGTGCAGGGTTGGTATCAATGGGTTATCAGTTTTCATGTGAGTGTGGACGACAATTTAATCTCCTACCTGTATATGCTGGTAACTCCCCAAGCTACACTTCCAGCCATGACCCCTCATCTTCACTTCAGACTCATTAGCATGTGTGTGTCATGTCATCATCACTTGCACACAGAGATGGACCTGGATTTTAACACAGAGCACGGAATTCCCAAAGACTTCTTATGAGCTGGGAATGTGCTCTGCCTTCTGATGGAAGCTCAAGTCCAGACGAGAGGTGGTCTGACCCATTTGGAGGATTGGGCACTTTTTTAATATAGCGGCTTTATTGAGATACAATTCACCCATTTAAAGGCATAATTCAGTAGTTTTTAGTATATTCATAGTTGTGCAACCATTGCCACAATCAATTTTAGAGCATTTTCATCCTCCCAAAAAGCAACCCTGTACCAATTAGCAGTCACTACCCCTCCCCTCCCCATTTCCTAACCCCAAGTCTTCACTAATCTACTTTCTGTCTCTCTGGATTTGCCTACTCTGGACACTCCATGGAAATGGAATAATATATATTATTGTAATAATGGAATAACATATATATGGAATGGAATAATAGAATAATATATGGAATGGAATAATAGACTATATGGTGTTTTGTGACTGGCCTTTACAGTTAGCATAATGTTTTCAAGGTTTCCTCTATGTTGTAGCATGTATCAGTACTTCATTCCTTTTTTTTTTTTGAGATGGAGTCTCATTCTGTCACCCAGGCTGGAGTGCAGTGGTGCGATCTCAGCTCACTGCAACCTCTGCCTCTTGGGTTCGAGCAATTCTCCTGTCTCAGCCTCCCAAGTAGCTGGGATTACAGACACCACGCCCAGATAACTTTTATATTTTTAGTAGAGCTAGGGCTTCACCATGTTGGCCAGGCTGGTCTTGAACTCTTGACCTCAAGTGATCTGCCTGCCTTGGCTTCCCAAAGTGCTGGGATTACAGGAATGAGCTACCACACCTGGCCACTTTATTCCTTTTTATGGCTACAAAATATTATTTGGATATGCCACCTTTTTATTTATCAGTTGATGAACACTTGGATGTTCGTACTTTTTGGCAATTATGAATAATGTGACTATGAATTTTCATGTACAAGTTTCAGTGTGAACATATATTTTTATTTGTCTTAGATATATACCTAGGAATATACACCCAAGTATATTTTAAAACTTTACAGAGTTCAGTGCACATCTCCTCAGTCCTGAGCCTTATGAGATATCTAGCTGTTAACCCAGAAAGGTACGCACTGTGGGTCTCCTTCTCCCATTTTTTAACCCTGACTAGGACACCAGAGACATGCTGCATCTTGTATTAGGTGTTACATCTTGCAGAATGACTGTGCTCTTGAAATATTTCCTGTGAAGAAAATTGTCACAATCCTGTTACATCACTGGCTTTTATTGTCAAATTGGAAATTGTTGGCTGGAAAGAATTTTAACCTCAAATTGTAAAAAAAAGAAAAAATAATACCAGAAAACTAGCAAATATTTACACATAAGTGCAATGTAGACATTCTCGATGATGTACCATTGTTTTTCAAATAATATTATTAATAACAACAACAATAATAATATAAGTGCATCAGGGACAAGCACTTATAAAGTGCTATTATGGGCCAGGCAATGTGGTGGCTTTGCATTTGCTAATGTATTTGGTCCTCCCAACAACCTCAAAAAATAGGTATTAATATTATTGGCATCTTTGCCCCTTTACAGATGAGGAAACTGAGGCGCAGAGGGGCTGGGTAACTTGCCCAAAGTCAAAGCTAGTGTACTAGTTAAGATAACATTAGTTGCTGTAACAGATAAGCCCCAGGTTCTTGGAAGCTTAACATAGTAAGCTTATTTCTTGCTTGCAGCAGAACCTGGTGGCATTGTTTTTGATTGAGTTGTCTTCCACATGGTCATTCAGGGATCCAGGCCCCTTTCATCTTATGGCTCTGCCTTCCTGAAGGTTCTTCAAGTCTTCATCACTCAGCTGGTGGGTGAGAAAGAAAGCAAGGACTCAGTGGGAGGTCTTGGGGGACCAGTCTGAATGTGGTGGATGTCACATCTGCCACTTCCTGGTGGCCAGAACTCAGCTATGTGGCCACACCTAAGTGCAAGAGAAACATAATTTTGTTCTTGGCCCTGGGGGAAAGGAAATGGGTTTGGGCAAACACATGCTTCATTTTGCTACTGGTAGCAAGTGGAAGACATGGATTTGAACCCAGACAGTCTGGCTGCAGAAGCTCTCTTGAGTGGCACACTCTTCCACCTTCCTCTGAACAGTAGCTCAGAGGCCTGGGGAAAATGTGTGGTTGCACAGGTTTTTACTCAGTTTTCTTCCTACATATAACTACATTTGGTTGCCTAGATGCTGCTGAAGTCACTGCCTTTCAGAAAAAGAAAAACAATAAAAACCAATATTAAGCAAGTATTTGCTCTATGCCAGCCACTATTCTAAGCATTTTACATGTTCTATTTTATTGAATTTTTACAATACGCTATTGGATAGGGAATTATTGTTATTTTCATTTTTCAGGTGAGGAAGCTGAAGCAGAGAGCTTGGTTCCATGTCCAAGGCTATATTATTAAGAGAAGTATCACTGGGCTTTGAATGCTCCCCACACAACCACTGTGCTAGGAAGGGATTGAAGGGAAGAGGAAAAAAGATGAAAAATCCAAAGCCACCAGAGACACAATTTAAAGTCAAAACCCAGCCAGTCGTTTGAATCCTGTTTCAAACAAAGCAACTTCTACAAGTCACTTAGGAGACTATCAAGAAAATGTAAACACTCATGGGATATCTGATGATATTAAGGAATCTTTGTTAACTTACTGAGTGTAAGAATGATGCGGTTATTTTTTTTTTCGAGGTACTTACTGAAATGTTTGTGAATGACACGATAAAATGTCTAGGATTTGTAGCACATAATGCAGCGTAGGGGTCAAGGTGAACATGGAATCAAGAGTAGGCACAAGTTGTTCTGTATTGTAGAATGGTGGTGGGTGTATTGTAGAATGTGGAAAGTTGCTGTAGTATTCTGTCTACTCCAGATATATCTGAAATTTTCCATTATGATTACAGTCATCCCCCTGTATACACGGGAGATTGGTCCCAGGACCCCTGTTTATACCCAGATCCAAGCACACGCAAGTCCTGCAGTCAGTTCTATGGAAGCAACCTATATGAAAAGGCCCTGTAGGCTGGGCGTGGTGGCTCACACATGTAATCCCAGCACTTTGGGAGATGAGGCGGGCGGATCACCAGCCGTCAGGAATTTGAAAACAGCTTGACCAACATGGTGAAACCCCATCTCTACTAAAAATACAGAATTAGCCAGGCGTGGTGGCTGCTCATGCCTTTAACCCAGCTACTCAGGAGGCTTAGGCAGGAGAATCGCTTGAACCCAGGAGGCGAAGGTTGTGGTGAGCCAAGATCACGCCGCCATTGCACTCCAGCCGGGGCAACAAGAGTGAAACTCTGTCTCAAAAAATAAAGAAAGAAAGAAAAAGAAAGGAAGGAAGGAAGGAAGGAAGGAAGGAAGGAAGGAAGGAAGGAAGGAAGGAAGGAAGGAAGGGGGGAAGGAAGGAAGGAAAGACAGGGAGAGAGAGGGAGAGAGAGGGAGAGAGAGGGAGGAAGGGCCCTATGGAGGTTTTTCCATGGTTTTTGCATGTTGCAAATACTTTATTTTCGATTCATGTTTGGTTGAAAAAAATCCACATATAAGTGGGTCCTCACAGCTCAAACTGGTGTTGTTCAAGTCTTAAGAAAGAAAGAAAGAAAGAAAGAAAGAAAGAAAGAAAGAAAGAAAGAAAGAAAGAGGGAGGGAGAGAGGGAGGGCGGGCGGGCCCTATGAAGGTTTTCCCATGGGTTTTGCATGTTGCAAATACTTTCTTTTCTATCCATGTTTGGTTGAAAAAACTCCACATATGAGTTGAAAAAAGTCCTCAAAGCTCAAACTGGTGTTGTTCAAGGGTCAACTGTATGATTTTAAAAAAAGACTTTAGTGAATGATGAGTGTAGACTTTCTGTAGTCCCCAGATAGTAAACTAAGAGCGTCAAACATGTTTACTGAAAAACAGCTTTACGCAGGTCTTCTGGGACTCTGGGAGTCATTGGTCAGCTATTGAACTCTGATTCTGAGATACTCCTGGAGGCAGTGCTTAGTGCCTGAGAATCAGGCTGCTGAAAATGGGCCCTGGACCCTCTAAAAGGTAGAAGCACAGGCTTCCTGGGTGACGGTGAGGCCAGGCCAGAGTCTGGGCTCTGTCCTGGCCAGATTGGCTCAGCCTGGGTTAGTTGTTCAACCCATGACTTATATCTTGCTTGAAAGCCCACACCCCAGGTGCACTTTAATTAAACGGTGAAAATCCATCAAAGACTCGACCTCCTCCACTGACCAATTCTCTTGAGTCCCAGGTGAAGCTTGCTCACGGCTGACCAGGAGGACCTCCCAATTCTCCTAAAATCAACAGCCAACACTTGGCAGCCTAGCTCCTGACCCAATGCAAATTAAACCTGGCATTTGGAGATGGTATTAAATGTCCTAAATCAATATTTTGGAGGCAGGATCAGAACAATTAAAACCCTGCTTTCCTATTCAGATCATTGGAATATGTGTGAATATAAGATTTTCAGTTCTCTTTAAAAATTCAGAAGGTTGACAAAGAAAGATTATGCTTGGCAATGCTCTGAGCATATAGCCTATTCCATCTTCAGCATCTTGTCCTTTTATTTATATACGTATCCAACATATGCCAAGCACCTAAGGGCCTCCATGTACGATATCACATTTAATCCTTACAGGAACCTGGGAGGTCCCCATTTTACAGATGAAGAAACTGAGGCCCAGAGAAGTGAAGTGACTTGTCCAAGATCTCCCAGCTATTGATTGGTAGAACAGGGATTTCAATTTGGTTTCTCCATACTGAAGTCTAACTCTTTGCCCCCTATAACACAGCTGACTTTTCTGAAGTATTTATTTTTCATTCATCAATAATTATTAACAGTGATAAATTAACAGTGGCAATAGAAACTGTTTAATAATTTGCCATTTCTCTAGTTTTTAAAGGTGCTGGTAGTTTGTCCATTTGTTCAACAAATGTTGATTGCAAGGCAAGCCTGGGCGGTTGGTGTCCGGGTCCTGGAAGCAAAGAGCCTGGTCCTAGCACACACTGGCTGTGTCACCTGGGACTGGTTCATCATTCTCTCTGAGCTCCAGACTCCTCATCTGCAAAATGGCATGACTAGCACCTGTCTCATAAGGTTGCCTTGAAGATGAAAGGAATTGATACCTGTGAAGTGTTTAAAACAGGGCCTGGCCTTCAGTGGCCATTCCAGAAATAGGATCCGCTGCCAGGCGTGGCCCAGGCTCTATGTCTTTGCTTTCATGGAACTTCCTCTTGTTCAGAGTATGTTTAACCAGTTGATATTATTACTTCTAAGTGTATTAACCTGGCTAAAACTGTTTAGGTTTATGGTAAAACAGAATTTTTAAAGGATAGAAATATAAACTAAAAAGTAAGGGCCCCTTCTTTCTCACTTCCAGGCTTTGACGGTAATAGTGTAGCCTGTCAGAAGTGCTTGTTTTGCAAACATATGTATTTGTTTATATGCAACTGCAATACTGCTGTTAAGAGCGTTCAGCAGTTTGTTCTTTTTCACGTACATATTTGTCCTGGGTATGTTTCACATGGGGATTGACCTCATTTTTATAAACAGCTTTATGCATTGCTTGGATGTGCCACTCAATGCATAAAGGTGTTTAGTTCCCTATTGATGAACATTTAAGTTTTTTAATAGACTGGAGATAATGTGATCATATCTTTCTTTATTATTATTATTTTTAGAGATGGGGTATTGCTATGTTGCCCAGGCTGGACTTGAACTCTTGGGCTCAAGTGATCCTCCTGCCTTGGCCTCTCCGGTAGCTGGGACTACAGGCATGAGCCACTGTACCCAGCTTAAATTATTTTTTAGTGTTTTGCTATTCTGAACAATGCTCTATTAAACATGCTTGCAAACAATATTCTATGTCAGTTTATCTGCACAATAAATTCTTAGAGGTGGAATTGCTGAGGCAAAACGTTTTTAAGTTTAGATTTTGCTGTATTTTACCACGTTGCTCTCCAAAAAGGAAATGCTAGGGAAGGAAAACACCTACACACATTTTAGTAAAACTCTTATTTCTTGTTAAAAATTCAGTCTTGAAAAGAGAGGGTGGAAACTGAAAGTTATCCTGATCTCTAATTTTATTGGAAATACTTCTCTTTGGCCACATATTTTTAGGCAACAAATTCTCAGGCTCCTACGTTGGTCCAGAAATGATGTTCTGAATTTCAAGGTGAAATCCTGTGTGTTCTTAACCATCTCTCCACTCTCAATTAGCTGCCCCGTTTTCTGGGGGAAGGTCTTTTTTATTTTTTCCTTCAACTTTGAGGATAAATGTTTAGAGATTTCATACTTCTCTGAATGCGGAGGGCCCCGATTTCTGACTAGAGAAGGAAGTCACGGAAGAGCATCCCCACATGGAGGTCTGAACCCCTGGTTGCTAAGTGTTCCACTAGCCCATCACAGGCCTCTCTGCCCCCTCAAATTCCTCCAGGCCCCGAAACAGCTGGCCCTGCCAGTGCCCTTCCCTCTGCTTCCAGTCCATTTGGCAGGGAGAGATGGGACTTGTTAACAGGCTGATTTCCTTTTAGGGATGACTGCGCGACCAGCCCCCAGCCAACTAGGAGCAGACACCCAAAGGATGAAGATAATAAATCACATCCAAAGCCATGCTGAGGAGGGAGTGTTGAATGACTCACCAGCCCCTGCATCCTCTGTTATATTCCAAGAGCTGCCTTCCTTGGGACTTAGATCACTCCCTGGGAACAGCACCCCAACCAGGTTGTGGAGGAAGACCAGTTGCTGTTTGCTGGCCTGTGTGACAGGGACCAGCTGAGGGCCCTGGCTGGAAACAAGTTCTGGATTTTTATTTTGGCCTGGTCTTTTGAATAGGCTGGTGAACCTGGCTATTGTAAGAGCCCTGACTGGGCTAGGCACAGGAGGCCAGGGGTCCCTAGAGCCTAGACTGTGAACCCCCAGAAATGAGAGGGCATTTCTACTTTTATAAGGGGTTCACAGTCTAGCTTCTAGGGACCCCTGTCCTCCTGTGCCTAGCCTAGTGCCCTGGAGGGAGGGAGACCTAATAGCTTGGTGACCCTGGGCATGTCAGTTCATTTCTTTGAATCTTGGTTTTCCCATCTACAAAATAGGCATAAGAACTCAGTACCCGATCTCTAGTGTTAATAATTAAGGAGCTAATTCATGTTAAGTGCTTGACATGGAACTGGGCCATATAAAACACTTAATATTACTTGCTGTTATTATCACATATACCATTCCTCTTGACCCATGTTGCAAATAAGACATTGGGAGATACGGTCTGACTGCGGCTGTCACCCATGCCCATGACTTGTAATAATAATAGTGGGCGCTTATTTAGAGCTTTTCGTGTTCTAACGCGTTGTATTTATTGATTTATTTAATCCTGCCGAACCCAATGAGTAACTATGAGATAGGTTCTGTTTTTATCCTCATTTTATGCATGAATAAACTGCCTTGTCATGGACAGGTAGCAAACAGTTCCCAGGCTGATGCTGGGCTGCAGATCACACTCTGTGTAGCACTGACCTAGATAAACACTGTTTGCATTTTAACGTATTCATTTCCAAAAATGTTTTGTGTTTTGTTGTTGTTTTTAGTTTGTATACACTTTAAAATTTTTTTCTCTCTACATTTCCCATTACAATGTACAGAAAATAATTCTTGTATATTTTCTTTAGTGACTATAATGTAAATAATCTATGCCATTTGGAAGATGTACCGTAGATTACCAATCTTTTCCCTAGGTGCTGGAGCTTACGTATGTTTCCAGTTATTTGCTATGATAAAAATACATTGATAAAGTTTTATATAAATTTTTTTCCATAGTTAGTGTTGCTTCTTTAGGGTAGATTTCCTAGAATGGAATTACTGGGTCAAACATTATGAAGACTTTTAAATTTCTCAATAGATGGCAGGAGGATCACTTGAGCTGAGGAGTTTAAGACCAGCTTGGACAACATAGTGAGACCCAAAGTCTATTTAAAAATAAAAATAAAAATAAATTACTTGATATAACTCCTGATCGAATCCAAATTACTTTTTAAAAGGGATGTGCCAACGTATGTTCCCAGCAGTAGTCTATGAGGGTGCCTATTTAACTATATTCTTTTCTGCATTTATTATAATTTTTTAAATTTGCTTAGTGGGAACAACTTTGTTTTGATTTGAATTTCTGTGATTACCAGTGAGGGTGAATATTTTTCTTGCATAAAGCCATTTGTTTTATGGCCATATTTCTTCTTTTGCTTTGTAATCAGTTGGACACTGGAATAAAAATTTATTACTTTGAGTAGATTTCAAAGTACTTTAGATTGGAGGCCAAGTAAATGCGTGCAGAAAGTCTGTGCATATGGACATATCTTATCTCCACTGTCTAGGTCCTTCTCCTTTTCTCTGCTGTCAGAACTGGTGAGTACTTTTTTTTTTTTTTTTTTTTTTTTTTTTTTTTTTTTTGAGGCAGAGTTTTGCCCTTGTTGCCCAGGCTGGACTGCAGTGGTGCAATCTTGGCTCACCACAACCTCCTCCTCCCAGGTTCAAGTGATTCTCCTGCCTTAGCCTCCCAAGTAGCTGGGATTACAGGCATGCACCACCACACCTGGCTAATTTATTATTTTTAGTTGAGACGAGGTTTCTCCATGTTGGTCAGGCTGATCTCGAACTCCCAACCTCAGGTGATCCTCCTGCCTCAGCCTTTCAAAGTGCTGGGATTACAGGCGTGAGCCACTGCGCCCCACCAGAGAGTACTTTTATATGATCTTGATGGTCCTTGTCTTTAGAAACACACTTGAATTCATACCAAATACTATTCATCAATAATGTAGCAAATATGTGGGACTTTTCTTGAGTAGTTCCATTTATTTCTTCAGCCTTGTTTTTTTTTCTTTCCCTCCCTCTCTTTTATGTGAATTGGGCCTATTTTATAAGTATTACATACCAGCTTGAATTAATCAATTTTTGCAACTGTTTTGCATCCATTGGAATTTCTGACATATTTTTCTTAATTATAAGGAAAGCAAGAAGAATATTTGAAGTCTGGATGATTTTAGGAACTTCTAGATGCCTGAACACAAACATTTAACTGTATTCCCATGTGATCTGTGCTATACCAGCAGTGTGGGCAAAGTGAGGCTTGAGGAGCAATGTAGGCAGTTTGGGCTGGACTCTGGCAATAAATGTTGACCTGTATTTTCCTTGAGGAGATTTATTGAGGGCTCATTTGTTGTTTAGTAATGTGAGGAGATGTTTATCAATGAGACAGTGACTTCCCAGTGTGCGCCAAAGTGTACCGTTTCAAAGTATGTACCACTGTGGCGTGTAGTGGGACCAGGCCATCATGGTTGATTCTTACCTTAGCAAGCTTTGGGTCCCTTCCCTGGGCTGTCAGATATTTTTAAGCAAAATGAAAAAGCATACTTGGAATCTGCAGCGACCTCACAGGCAAATAATTATAAGTGGCTAAAATATGTGGATATCAATTTTACATTTAGGAAAGCTATGTTAATTAATAAATATCCACAGAAAAAAAGTATATAGTGTGCTCAAATTAGTTTGGAAAAAGCAAGGCTAAAGGGGCTTCTCTTCCTGCTAAGGCTTAACCACTATTTCAATTTCCAAAGAAGACCCAAAGGGAGGATTTAATATGCAGTTTTTTCAAAACTCTTTTTGCAGATGGATCCTGTTTTTCAAAAAGCACCTGCTAATCTCTTGCACAGTTCCCTTCTGCAGCACACACAGACAGTGGAGCATGCTGGTGCCAGCCCAGCCTCTGTGGCATGGACGTCCACCTTGGTCATGAATCTTAAGAAGTTGAGGACATTGTACTGAAGTATAGAATTGTCTGTGAAGTGGGAATGATGGTCCCTACTTTATAAGGGCTGGATGTGAATGCAGTCATGTTCCCCAACTTTCCTATGTGTCCAGTGACAGAGCAGTAACATTTAGGGAACAATAGAATTGGGAAACCATGATCACAGGGCAGTCTCTGATGACACTGAAAAAAATGGTTTTTCCTTTTACTAAAATAGAACAATCAAGACAGCCCAGTACGTTAGGATATTTTACACAATTTACAGTACTAGTGCGATACTGCACAATAGCTAAGGTGTAGTACAGGCATGGGAGCGTGACTGCTTGTGTCAGATCCAGACTCTGCTTAGTTAGCTTTAAGCAGTTAGTCGACCCATCGGAATTTTCAAATTCCCTAACTGGAGAATGCAGATAATAATTTCACCCATTTATAGGGTTGATGGAGGGATGAAAAATTCATGTAAAGTGTTACAACCTCGTGTATGAGTCAAGGCCCTGGGAGGGAACACTTTGCACACTCTATGGCGTGATTGAAGAGAGTAGTGAAGGGACCATTCACAAAGAGTGGGCTGGAAGGGAACCAATGACGGTGAGGCACCCAAGGCAGCAGCAGGGAGCAGTGACTATCCTTAGACCTTAAGGGGGAAGGGGACAGGATATTGACCTGCAGCTGGGGAGAAAGCTGTAGATGCAGAAGATGCCCTCAGCAGGAACTGTTTCCCTCAGAAGAGCAAAACAATCACTGCCAATGTGTGGCCCAGGAGGGAGGGAACCAGGGGAATAAACTTCCATCATTCCTGATGTCATCCGTTGGCCAAACCCAACCACAGTACAGAGTGGACGGAGGGGCAAGTGGATATTAGGCATAGTAAATGTTAACTAAGGTTGAAGGGTACTATGCAGTTAATTTCCTTTTTCCCCTTGGTCACAAGTTCTATAGGATTGCTATTACAGGTGTAACTTTTGGAAAATTGGAAATTACTTAACCTCATTGTGCCTAAGCTTTCTCTCTCTCTCTCTCTAAAGGAGATACTACTAGTTTATTTCCATGATGTAAGATAATAAGTTAATACGCATTAAGTGCATAGAACAAATAGTGCCTGACCCATAAGTAGGCGCTCATTACACATGAAGCAATGAGCTGTTTCCCTTCCTCACAGTTTCAAAGAGATGTTGACACGTACATTCTGCCTTGTTGCAGAGACTGCACACACATACGTAAGAAGGAGCTTATTTTCCTCCTGGGCCTGGCCCTCTGTTGGAAAGTTGAATGCCTTTCTCATTTTGTTACTTAGAGTGGATAGTTCTCCATTCTGGGCCTCAACTCAGTCTCAGAAATCTAAATATGTTTTTCTGATGCTGATGGTAACTTTCCTGTAATGTACTTGGCACGTCTGAGAATATGTCGTTCTCAGTCCCTCTCTGTAGCCTGTGGTTAGCCCTGCCCATTAAATCTTGGTACTAAAGCACACATCGTCAGCCCCGCTGCCTGCCTCCCCACAGGGGCCAGCACAGGGCAGCTCAAAGGGCCTGTCCCCTCTTCTCAGTCTCCTTTCTGTCTCTGTTTTTTCCAAGGCTTCATTGTGAACCCCCTACTCTACTCTGCCTTGCATTTAACCCACTCCTGTCCCCCTCCCTCCACCATTTATGTTTATCGTAATATCCTTTTGCCTTTCTAGTTTTGCCAGGAGCAGCCTGAGTCCTTGGTTTTGAGGTCACTAGGATGGGGAGCATCACCCTAGCAGGTGATGGAAGCCTACACACCTTCAGGGAAGCTGAAGGCTTTTGCATGGTGATGATGTGCGTAGGAGTTTCTGATTCAGTGGGACCCAGAAGGTAGCAGGCCAAATACTTGAGGTGTGTGCTCAATGTTTAGTTATGGGGAGAAACTGACGTTACATTAACAAAGCCAGCATGCCAGTCTCTTTATATTCAAAATGAGAGATTAGAAGTGTTTATTATATGTCATATTCTGCACTAAGCAATGTCTTAGAAAATACAGTAAAGGAGTTAACATTTAGCTACTCAGATACATTGCTCATTCCCACCAAACAGCTCTAATGTCTAGGGTTAGTTTGGTTTCAACCTTTCAGCTGACATGCACCTCCCAACATCAGGTTCTGTCAGCCAGCTGGTTTCAGGGTTGGTGGCACCTCTATTTGCACCTTGCCCTTTTGGCAGTATAAACATGTTCATCCAAAGTAGCTCTCAGAGAGGACTGTGGTTTTTACCTCCTCACCAAATGTGCTATCTTCTTTGACAGAAATGGAAACAATTTACACTTTACCAGTTATGGAAGAAGCAGCATGTAGAAACCTGAGTTAACTGGTACCATATTTCCAATTTATTCTAGGGATGTTTTAGCGTTTCTTATAAACTCGCACCCCAGGCAGCTGCCCAGTTGGCTCGCCGTTTAATATAGCTCTTTTTTTTTAATCACTGAGAAATGCTTGGATAGGAGGCTTGCCAGGACCTCAGTAGTGTAGCCTATATGTAGTCTGTTTATTCATTTTTTCAGCAAACACTGGAAATTTTCCCAGCCTGCATTATCATCAGGTCTTAGGGTTGCAGATTATAGCAGGATATTCCAGGGTGTCAGTGCTTGGGAATGAAAGGCTCATGATTTGGGGAGATCAGTCCATTTGTTGCAGAGATGCTGATATAGCAGGGCCCAGTTCCCGGGGGATGCCAAGGAGAGCGTGAGGCCCCAGAAAAGGGTCCAGTCCTAAAGGGATTCAAGAGTACGCTCAGTCTAGGTGGGCCCAGGAGGGAAGAGGGAAAACCTTTGGCGCTAGGACTCAATCAAAACTTCCACAGAAGCAGAATTTGAAGTTGCTGGCAAAAGGAGTTGCTTTTGTATCCTAAGTCTTCTGCAGTTGGGTTATCCCTTCATGTGCATGGGATAGCAGGTGGCCAGGGCCTTGTGCCAGTAATTAGGTGGGGACTGGAGAGGCTGCTGAGACTGAAAGAAAGTGCAGAATTTGGCCCCATTTAGGGTAGTGCGGGCGGCCCTGTTTGCTTCCAGCTGTGGAACTTGAGTCATTAGGGGTCCTAGCCCGATGCTTTGGACACATGGCATAGTCCAGAGCACTTTTGGTCCTGGCATCTGACCCTGGTCATCCTCACATCCTCATCTTTTCTGGAGCTTAATGACCCATTGTCTGAAGTCACTGAAGAAAGCTGTGGAAGGCCAAGGAGAAAACCCTGTAATGTAATTGACATGATTCTCCCACTGTCCATATAGGAACAGTAGCGAAAGTCACATGTGTCTAGCTTTACAGTTTACAAAGGAAGGAATCTGGGCTGTGTTAAGTATCCTGGGAATCTAGGTGCAACTCACTTAAACCCTGTTTGCCTTAGTTTCCTCATTTATAAAACAGATAATAAAAGTCTCTGCCTGGCTCATCTAACAGGTTTTTTCATTTGAGAGAATAGACTTTTTCCTTCTGGGCAAGAAGAAAGAGAAGACAGAAAGGAACAAGAGCAACATTAAGGTGGGGCTGGGACAGGTCCAGAGGAAAGGCCAGGAATTGGATTTTTGATGTAAGTTGGTAAGAAGCATGTTCTCTTCTTCAGATTGCCTAAAATTGCACCATATACCTTTGAGTGGGCATTGAAATTGCTTCACTTTACAAATCACATTGTAATTTTGTTTTCCCTGATTACAAAAATAACCCATGCTTATAGGAAAAAGTTTAGAAAAATATATTAAGTATAAAGAAAAGCCAGGAGTGGTGCCTCATGCCTGTAATCCCAGCACTTTGGTGCTTGAGGGGGAAGTATCACTTGGGCCCTGGAGGTCAAGGCTGCAGTGAGCCGTGAGTCCACCACTGAACTCTAGCCTGGGTGACAGAGTGAGACCATGCCTAAAAAAGTAAACATTAAAATAAACCATAGTCTTTTTACTGTTAATATTTGTTAATATTTGGATATGTTTTCTCTTTCATTGTTCATATATCTAATATTGTAATAATAGAATTGGAGCTGAACGTGGTGGTGGCTCACACCTGTAATCCCAGCAGTTTGGGAGGCTGAGGTGGGTGGATCACTTGAGGTCAGGAGTTTGAATCCAGCCTAACCAACATGGTGAAACACCATCTCTACTAAAAATACAAATATTAGCTGGGTGTATTGGCAGGTGCCTGTAATCCCAGCTACTCAGGAGGCTGAGGCAGGAGAATTGCTTGAGCCTGGGAGGCAGAGGTTGCAGTGAGCTGAGGTCCTATCATCTTTTTTTCTTTTTTAAGGCTTATTTCTGACATTTCAGTTCTACCTTGCATGTCTTCAGCAGAAATAGTGTATAAAAAAAGAAAAAAGAATTGGAATCATACTACATATTCAATTATGAGACCAAAGATTTTTCAGTGTTATTTATATACGTATGTGTTTTTAGCTTTGTTTTTACAAAAATGAAATCATACTTTTTATTAGGGTTATCCAGAGAAGCAGAACCAATAGGGAAGATACACACACACACACACACACACACACACACACACGCACACAAATAAATTTATTTTAAGGAGTTGGCTCAGGTGATTGTGGAGGCTGGGAAGTCCAAAATCCATAAGCAACTCTGCAGGCTGGAAACTGAGGCAGAAATTAATTAAATCTGTTGTTTTACAATAGAATTCCATTTTCTCTGAGAAATCTCAGTTTTTGTTCTTAAGGCCTTCGACTGATTGGATGAGGTCCAGCCAACTTATGGAGGATAATCTCATTTACTTAGAGTCAGCTGATTGTAGACGTTAATCAAATCTACAAAATACCTTCAGAGCAACATCTAGACTAGTGTTTGATTAAATAATAGGATACTGTATCCTAGCCAAGGTAACATATAAAACTGTAACATATTGCATACCCCAATTTTATGTTTTGATTTTTTTTTTACTTTGCATATCATGCACATTTTTGCATAACACCAAACATTCTACAATAATTTGATATTTAATGACTATATTGACTTTTCATCAAATGGCTTCCTCATGATTTATTTAAAATTTCCACATTGTTAGATATTTAGGTTGTATCTGGTTTTTATTATAAATATTCTTATTAACATCTTTTTGTGAATATTCTTCTGTATGTTTTATTAGTTCCTAGAAGATATTCATTAGCATGGAATTACTGGGTCAAGGTATGAAGATTTTAAGCTTTTGATGTACATTGCTAACGTTTCCCTGGGATGTTGCTTCTCAAAGTGTGACTCTTGGGCCAATACCATCAGTATCAAAGTGGATCGACTGGTTTGATGTTTAAAATGTGTATACCTGTGATATATTAGCATATGGAAATATCAATTCCTTGGGAGGCTGGAACCATCTTTTTTTCTTTTTTAAGGCTTATTTCTGACGTTTCAGTTCTACCTTGCATGTCTTCAGCAGAAATAGTGTATAAAAAAAGAAAAAAGAATTGGAATCATACTACATATTCAATTATGAGACCAAAGNACACACACACACACACACACACACACACACACGCACACAAATAAATTTATTTTAAGGAGTTGGCTCAGGTGATTGTGGAGGCTGGGAAGTCCAAAATCCATAAGCAACTCTGCAGGCTGGAAACTGAGGCAGAAATTAATTAAATCTGTTGTTTTACAATAGAATTCCATTTTCTCTGAGAAATCTCAGTTTTTGTTCTTAAGGCCTTCGACTGATTGGATGAGGTCCAGCCAACTTATGGAGGATAATCTCATTTACTTAGAGTCAGCTGATTGTAGACGTTAATCAAATCTACAAAATACCTTCAGAGCAACATCTAGACTAGTGTTTGATTAAATAATAGGATACTGTATCCTAGCCAAGGTAACATATAAAACTGTAACATATTGCATACCCCAATTTTATGTTTTGATTTTTTTTTTACTTTGCATATCATGCACATTTTTGCATAACACCAAACATTCTACAATAATTTGATATTTAATGACTATATTGACTTTTCATCAAATGGCTTCCTCATGATTTATTTAAAATTTCCACATTGTTAGATATTTAGGTTGTATCTGGTTTTTATTATAAATATTCTTATTAACATCTTTTTGTGAATATTCTTCTGTATGTTTTATTAGTTCCTAGAAGATATTCATTAGCATGGAATTACTGGGTCAAGGTATTAAGATTTTAAGCTTTTGATGTACATTGCTAACGTTTCCCTGGGATGTTGCTTCTCAAAGTGTGACTCTTGGGCCAATACCATCAGTATCAAAGTGGATCGACTGGTTTGATGTTTAAAATGTGTATACCTGTGATATATTAGCATATGGAAATATCAATTCCTTGGGAGGCTGGAACCATCTTTTTTTCTTTTTTAAGGCTTATTTCTGACGTTTCAGTTCTACCTTGCATGTCTTCAGCAGAAATAGTGTATAAATTTAGTTTTCTGCTGTAGGCATCATAGATAGAACTGATGCTAGGGAAAGCCCATAGAAATGTACACTGCACTTCTTTGGAGTTGAAGCATTGAGGAGATCAATCATGAAAGGATATTTTTAAATGTTTCATTTAAAACATGCCCAGTAAATAAACAGTTGTTTCCAGCCAGATTTTTAAGGTGTTTTCTGAAATCAGGAAACTGTAAATATTCACTTTGGGCGCATGAGAGAAGAGATTTCTTAGGCTCCAGTTACATGTCCCAGTGTCCAGTTTTTTCTGCTGCGATCCCTTCTCACACTCTCCTAAATGTCCCCAGCTGTTCAAATCATCACCAGCACGGAGGAAAGCAGTTTGATGCTCTAAGGCCTGGAAGTGTTAGGTTCTCCCTGCATCACCCTCAGGGTGTGCATGGCTCAGCCCTCTTGAAGGACCTTTGCATGAGGGCAATGCCTAACAGAGCCCTGACAGATGGCTATGAAATGCAAACGTGTTTTGTGATTGGATGCCTTTTTGCACCTCATAAGGAGAAGGTCTCCCTGCCATCTGACCCATCCTGCCTTCTATTGCTAAAACAAGTCTTCCTAAAACACAGGCTTCTCTCTTGTTCAAGAACCTGCAATGAGTTGCCATCCTTGAAAGAGGAAGTATCAGTTCCTGAGTCCAGGTTTAAGGACTCTAGAGTCTGGCTCTTCCTTGGCATTGTTTTCCTTTGCTCTATAATATGCAGCTTCTGCTGACTGTTGTTCACATTGTCCTGCCAGTTCTAAGGTCTGCACCTCTGCTCGGGCATTTCCGTGTTGTCACCACATGCCCCCTCCCGGCCTGGCCCTACTTATTAAATCCAGACACTGCGACTCCATTGTCTCTCACACGTCTGGCCCTGCAGCCTTTCCTGTCGCAGCAGTGAACCCGGGCGCGTACTCCTCCTGGTGCCGCTGACCGTTTCACATTTGGGGTTGGTTTCCCCAACTTGATTGTGCATTCCTGGTTTGTGGTGACCACATCCTCTCCTGTTCTCAGCCCTCTCCGATGGCTGAGCTGCAGACCATACCTAGAGATGGGCTGATTGGCTGGGACACAGCGGAAGGCCTCTGTCGTGGTTTCACTGTGCTTCCTGGAGCTGGGGACTGCTTGGGAGCTGGACCCAGTGTTTTCATCCCTGTGCCTCCCAGCCAGACCCTGTGATGAAGAGGTCAGGGATGGCTCCTTCAGAGGCTGCAGTGTAGAGTACATCCTTTTTTGGAATCCCGGCTACCCAGTTCTTAACCCCCGTGCTAAGGTCCTTCAAGAGGGCTGAGCCATGCACACCCAGAGGGTGATGCAGTGGGAACATAACACTTCCTTCCAGGCCTTAGAGCATCAAGCTGCTTTCCTCTATGCTGGTATCACTTATTTTTTTCATGTATGCAATTCAGAACTGCTCACTTAACAAATATTTCTTAAGAGCCTACTATGTACTAAGCCCTATTTTAGGAGTTGGAGGATATAGCAGTGAATAGGGTAGACTAGGTTTCTGACCTCATGGACCAGACGGGCAATATCAAACAAACAATGAGAATTTTAGATAACAGTGGCTTGGTGGGAAGCAGGATGGTCGCTTCAGGGCAGATGGCTAAGGAAGGCCTCCCTGAGGACAGGGTATTTGAGTTGAGGTTGGAATAATGAAGTCGGACTAACTATATGATCTTGGGAATGAATGTTCTGGAAAGAGGGGTCAGTAGGTACAGCCACGAGAGTTCAAGGAACCAAAAGGAGGCCCCCATGGCTGAAGCACGGAGGTCCTGGGAGAGGCCAAAGGGGATGGTGGTAGATGTTGGGCCAAGGGTAGGTCCCGCAGGGCCTCGTAGGGCCTCTGGAAGGCTATGAATTTTCTCAAGAACATGCGGAAAGTCATTAGAGGACTTTAGCAAGTGAGTGACAAGTTCTGGTTTATTAATAGTGTTCTTTGAACATCAAACACAATTATGTAAGATGATGTACATAAAACATGTAGTGGTGTGCCTGGTACACAGAGGTGTTTCATAAGAAGTGATTATTGTTTTCACATTTTGGAGACAGAATGGTTACCTCCTACCGTTTGACCTTAAAATCTGAGTTTTGTGGTAGGCTGAATAGTGGCAGCCTGAAAGTGTCTATGTCCTGATCCCTGGACTTTGTAGGGATGTTAGCTTACATGGTAAAGGGGAACTGAAGTTGCAGATGAAGTTAAGGTTTCTAATCAGCTGACCTTCAAATAGGGAGAGTTTCCTGAATTATCCAGGTGCACCTAATGTGATCACAAGTGTCTTTAAAAGTGGAAGAGAGGACAGAAGAAAGAGTCAGAAGGAGGTGTGACTGTGGAAGAATGGCCATGGAGATGTGATACCACTGGCTTTGCAGATGGAGTAAGGGGCCACAGACCAAGAAAGGAGGTGGCTGCTAGAAGGCGGAAAAGGCAAGGAAATGGATTCTCCCCTAGAGCCTCAGCGTGGAATGCAGCCCTGCCAGCATGTTGATTTTGCTCGACTTCTAACCTCCAGAATTGTGAAATAACAAATTAGTGTTGTAAGCCACTAAGCATTTAATAATTTGTTAGAGCCACAACAGGAAGCAAGTACAAGGTTTTTGCACCAAACATTGTCAGCTCCAGTTTATTACACTCCAGTATTACCCATGAGCCATGCAGTTTTCATTCTTTCTTGAGTTCACTGTCTATTGATTGGTGCCTACTACATGCCAGGTGGTCTGAGACAGCATCTTTGCTTTTGCAGAGCTGACTATCTATGGGACTTGCTGTTTTCTGTAAACTGTAGGAGTACCAAATTCCAAATGTGCCTCTAGGTGGCACATAGTAGCCTCTCAAGTACCCTGGCGAAGTGAGTTCCACTTTTAATTGACCCAGGAGGGCAGGAGAAACTACAGAGCTCATGGTAAGGGATTGGGCTCTTAGCCCTAGGCTCTGCTGGGCTGGGCCACCCAGGCCCTGGGACAGCAGGGCAGGGATCAGGTCTGCCTTGTACTGGCCTGGCTCTGCTTGAAGTCCACCTATCTGCCCTTTTTTCATCTTCAGGGCTCAGCCCACAGGCCTCAGCCCACAGGCCTCCTCCAGGAAGCACCCCTACTACCCCAGGCCACAGGAAGCATTCCCTCCAAGGTCTGCCCTTCCCCCATCAGGGACTCCGGGCCAGCTGCTTCATCTCTTGGGCTGTGGTTACTTTCTCTTTACTGTTGGCTCCTGTCTGTGGAGACAGGCCTGTGCCAGGCATACATTTAGGGGCTCAGCAATGCCTGTGGTTTGATTGGTTGGGGCTAGATCCGAAGGGCTGCTATGTGAGGGCTTTTGCTTTATCCTTTTAGGGAAGTTCACTCTCTCCGGTTGCTTCTCCCTCTCCTTTTGGAGACATCACTAGAAACCTCAGCAGGAGGAGGAGCCCAGTGTCTGCGCCAGCCCATCTTTCACACTGTAGCTGCCAGAATGTTCATTCCCAAACCCAACTCTGACCTAGTTCCTCCTACAGTGGAAAACTACCGAGGATCTCTTCCTCCCTTCACCCCATCTACAGCTATGGCTTTCTGTGTTAAAAAGAAATAAATAAATGAAATTTGCATGTACCCTTCTTTTTCAATGAGGTATCACATGGAATGTTCATCATTAAGCATCTGGACTCTGGCATCAGACAGACCTGGGTCCATATGCAGGCTCTGCCACTTAGCTGTATAACCTCCAGCAGGCTGTCTAACCTCTCTGTGCCTCACTTTCCTCAGCTGTAAAATGGGGGTGTGACACTGACGACCCCTAGTTCATAAGGCTGTTGTGGAGATCAAATGTGATAAGGTCTGTACAGTACTTAGCAGAACGCCCGGCCTGATAGAGCTACCAAATATATGTTAGTTAACGTTACTAGAGCATAAATTAATTTTCTAATTTCTAATTTATAACAGTTATAAAGCCCATCAGTGACAATAATTTGGCTGTTCGGATGAACAAAGGATTTTTAAAAACAGATTTCACCGTTTATTAGGTTGCTGCAAAGGTAATTGTGATCTTTGCCATTTTTATGGTGAAAACCGCAATTACCTTGGCACCAACCTAATAGAAGAGTTTTAGATTTACAAAACATTGTGTGATAGTGCAGAGTTCCCACATGCACTGTACCCAGTTTCCCCAGTTGTCAACATTGCATATTGGTATGGTACATTTATTACAATTAACAAACCGATATTAATACATAGTCAACTAAAGTTCATAGCTTATTCAGAACTCCTTAGTATTTACCTAATAGGTTTCTTTTTCTGTTGCAGGGTTCCATCAGGGAAGGTACCATAGTACATTAGGTTGTTACATCTCCTTAGGTTCCTCTTGGCTATAATAGCTTTTTAGACTTTCCTTGTTTTTGATGGCCTTGACAATTTTTAGTTGTACTGCTCAGGTGTTTTGTAGGATGCCCCTCTACTAGGATTTATCTGATATTCTTCTCATGGTTAGACTGGAATTGAACACAGAAATGTAAAGTTAGCAGATAATGGATGACCACTCCAGTTTTCCCTTAGTCTCAGCATCCATTAAATTAAAATCTAATGTTTATGGGAAGTCTAAAAACATGGTTTGAAAAATCACTGGAGAAGATCAAGCCTACACTCCCTGGTGTGACCTACGAGGTCCTTCTCACTCCAACCCCTGCTGACATCACCAGCCTGCTTTATCACTCCTTCCTGCTGCAGGCACCCCCAGCCTCTCAGCATTCCCCTAATAGGTCTGGGCATTGAGGCATATCGACTCATCCCCCAGGAATGCCTTCCCTCCTTTCTCTGGCTGCCTAATTGCTTTCTAGTCTCTACACAAAGACTCTAAGATCCAGTTTAACTTTTCCTTCCTCCCTGATTCCGTTCCCAGTTTCCCCACAGAGACTGACACTGTCTCCAGGGCTCCCAGGGCACATCTCTCTGTTGTCCTTGTCAGCTCTTGTGTCTGTCTCTTCCTCTACACTGGAAGCTTCTTGAGAGCAGGAGCTGAGTCATAATCCTCTCTATTCCTCATGTCCAGCATGAGCCTGGCACACAGTAGGTGCTTAAGAGATGCTTAATGAATGACTCTGATGTTAGAGAAACGTGCGGTTTCTATCCCAGCCTTAGCATAGAGCACGTTGCCTTTGTCCTAAGCAAATGGGGTGCTCCAGTGGATAATAGATACCGGTGATTAACCCTTGGGTGGATCTTTTAAGGCCATTTTCTTCCTGCCCCAGAGGGTACGGGAATGAAGTGTGAATATGGAAAGGGCCACCAGGGGGCTCCAGGATGCAGTTCACCAGCCCAGGTAGAGAGGAAGGCTCAGTGGTGGCTTCAGCAGCAAGCCTTGGTCTGGCAGAATCCTAAGATAGTGTGTAAAAAAAGAGGTCTGTTTTGCTCCTGATGTGCCAGGCTCTGTAGCAAGGACAGGATGTACCAGCCTGCTCTTCAAACATGTGTGGGCCCCTCACTGTCCTTTGCCCCAGAGGTCCCAGCCTACAGAAAAAGGAACAAAAGATCCTGAAAGCCAAGAAATAATATTTGCAGGAAAAATGGCCTTGTTATATGCACGAGCAGACCTTTACTTCATTTGGACTTCCTAATTTCCCTTTCCACGTCAGTGTTCGTAATTCTCCTTGGATTGCAAACTCTTAATGGATATTCCTAAAGACAAAAGTATCACTGAGAAGTTGAAGCCAAAATCTTGGGGCTTTTTAAAAATTCTATAAGGAGAGGGGAAAACAGCTGAGTTAATTTGAAATAATGAAGCTTGAATTAGAAATTGCTCTCTGGGGTCAGTAACATCCACCGTTTTGTTTTTTTGTTGTTTGCGTTATTAACAGTAATACTAACAATAGCTCTTGTGCATTGGGTGCCAGCTTCATGCCAGGCATTGGGATGGAGGCGTCTGCCTGTGCCAGGCATTTGTTTTTGGGCATGCAAGGGGAATTAAACCAGTATAATCCCTGCCCATTCTGCTGCAAAGATATTATCTCCATTTCATAGATGAGAAAACTGAGGCCCGGGAACATTGCATGATTTGTCAAGGTTAGAAATCAGATTGTGTCTAGCTTCAAGACCGGAACGCTTTCCAATCACCCAGATACACCTCAAAAGGATATGAAATAGTTGCCAATCTTAAAACATATCTGTGTCCCAGGGGAGAGGAAGGGATGGGATTATTACACAAGGCAGAAATGCATAGGCATTACAAGTACATCCACCATTAACAATAATGATGAAAGGATGATAATATCTTACTGTTTTGGGCCATGAGCTTCCTAGCATTCATGTAGACAAATGAAAATACAGAGGGATGTCTGCTAGAGTGTGATATGGTTTGTATTCAAAAGATTCTTGTAGTTTACTTTAAAAGCAGTTTTACAATGGAACCTGTAAACTCACACTTTTTTTGTTTTTTTGAGATGGAGTCTCGCTGTGTTGCCCAGGCTGGAGTACAGTGGCACTATCTGGGCTCACTGCAACCTCTACCTCCCGGGTTCAAGCAATTCTTCTGCCTTAGCCTCAGCCTCCTGAGTAGCTGGGACTACAGGTACCCGCCACCATGCCCTGCTAATTTTTCTGTTTTTAGTAGAGATGGCGTTTCACCATGTTGGCCAGGCTGGTCTTGGACTCCTGACCTCGTGATCTGCCTGCCTCGGCCTCCCAAAGTGCTGGGATTATAGGCGTTAGCCACCACGCCCAGCTAAACTCACACCTTTTTAAGAGGCAGACTCTTCCTTCCAAGGGTTTTGACCAAGTTGCAAATGATCTTACCTGCATCTCTCCTCTGCTTTAACCCTCAGGTACAACTGTGGTCAGATGAGGTGCCAGGCAGGCTCCAGGGAGCAGGCCCAGGCGGCTTCCTGTCCTGAAGGCTCTCTTGCCTCTATTTCTCAGGATGGGGATTCTAAATAGTAGAGCCCAGAACTAAACTTGGAGAACACTCGAGCCCCCAGCTGAAAGACATTAATCACCCATGGACAGGTCTCTTGAACAGGAGAAAGTTTGTAACCAGAGAACAAAGCAGTTTCTGCACAAAACAGTAACTTAAGAAGGGTGTTCAAAAACGTCTTGGACTTTTGTCCCACGCTATAGCCTAAGTCCCTCTCAAAGCCGCCCAGATTCTCAGGACCAGTTGTGCTCCCTGCTTTTCACCGGGACCCTGGGATCCCAGGGCCACATGGCAGCTGTGCGTGGCACGTCCTCAAGTTCACTTCAGCAAGCTCGGGGACTCGCCCCGTGCCAGCACAGAGCTATTAATTATTTTTCTCTGTCAAACCTTTGTCAGCAACTTCATCCCAAAAGAAGTGGTTTATTTTCCCTTCGGCAGTGTTTGTGACTCTTGTAAATAAGAGATAATTACACTCCAGTTTTTAAATTAAAACAAAAAGAGCTAGAGATGCCCGTTAGGAGTTTACATTTTACAACAGCCCACTTCCTTAGTCAAAGATCCAACAGATTTAGTTTGCTGAGTTTTATGCAGATTCTGAGAAGTTTGAGTCGTTTAAATGTGAAACTTTTGTGTTAGCCGCCTGAAAGGCCTTTGCTTTTGCTTGGAGTTAGTATTAAATAATTTTTAAATTCTTTCATCTTTCAGCACTGCTGGGGGATTTTAAGGTTCTAAAACTGCAATTAAAATGCGAACGTTAAGGAGTTGTAAGATTAAATGAGAGAATATATCAGAAAGCGTTTGGAGATGATGTTTTTATTACATCATGATCTGATTTGGTAGCAGAAGAAATACATTCTTCTCTTGTGGCTGCCGAAATTTTCTTCTTCTTTTTTTTTTTTTTTTTGTCTCTAAGTATGGGCTTAGAAAGTGAAAATATATTCAAATGATTCCTTATAAACATTTGATCTTGTTTTCATATGAAGTAAAAGAATTGTGAAAAGTAATTCAAAACATGGAATTAGATTCTTACAGCGTTCATAGTGTGGAGCCATCTGCAGGGCTAGGCCAGGAGCTGTGTGGGTTGCGGCCAGCCCTGGATCGATGTTAACTAATATCTAATTAGTGGGCCTGGTGGAAGTTGGCAAGCCTTTGGATAAGAAGGCTTTGAGGAGGTGAAGACATCTTTCCTCCCTAAGGAGGAATCATCCCACAGATTCAAGGGCAGCGTTCTTTGCAGAATGTAAGGGTGGACCTAGCATCGGCTGTCAGGAACCCGGCCTGGACACTGGTGGGTAGCTTAACCCCTTCCTTTCCGTCCCATCCCAACACCTTGATGAAGTGATGTGTTAACAGCAGGAAAGGCAATATTGAGGATGGCATGGCTTAGGGAGAGAGTTTATTTCTGGCATGTCAGCTACAGGCTGTGCTTACACAGATGGGCGTTTGGGGACTGGAAATCTGTGAATACCCCCAGAAGACATTATAAGGCTCATGGGAGCAAAGATGGCATGAGAAACTTGAAACTAGGATTCCAGCATGACAGAGGAAGAGAACATAAAGTTTCATGTGTCATATGTTAAGCTTTCTCATAGGCCTTTCATTTTTGTAAATCAGAGGAGAAAGCCGTATTTTGACAACCCTGCATTTAAGACATACCAACCACTTTGACAATGAAGTGGCATGGCCTTGCCCTCCCCACACCCACCCCCACATGTGCTTCGATAACCAGGCAGCATTCCCTGATGTCATCAATACTTAGATTTACTGGGAGGGACCAGGAGAGCTTTAGTCCATGAGAAACAATGGCCAGAGTTTACTCTCAAGAGGAATCAGCCTTTACATCATCTGAGCCTAAGACATTTTCTGGACTGCAATATATATTATCACAGATCTTAATTTGAAGCATAGATGTTAGAATAATTTCATTTTGAAATATGGTGGTAGTAAAATTCAGCATTAACATGAGCAGTCAGTAATTCAAATTTTATTGCTCTGCTATCAAAGGGATATCTTTCTTCTCCCACCAGTAAGGAAAAAGAGAGAGAGAGAGAGAGAGAGAGAGAGAAAGAGAGATATTAAGCATTTTGCTGAGTACTTTTTCAGCCCTATTTTATTTTTTTTCTTAAAGACGAAGGCTTGTAATTGATTTGTTTGGTCTCTGAAACCCACAGAGTCCTGCATAGCTCCCTGGATCTTGGTGAAAAGGCATAGTGCCTTCTCTGCTTAGCTGTTGGCACTAATCTATGCTTGCCTTATTAGGGGCAGAAAGTTTGAAAACTTAGAACTGTTTATAGCCTCCATTTATTTTTCCTTTCAACATCATAATGCTATGGTGGACTGGCTGTTTTCGGCAAAGAGGTCAAAAGTGGAATGACTGAGGGAGAATTTCCCCCCTTGGTGAAACTGATTGACTCGCCTAGTTTTAGAAAAATTTTCATCCGTAGAATAATTTTGGCCATTATGAGCATAAATGGCTTTGTCACCCTTCAGCAGGCAGATGGAGCATGTGTTTCACATTATTAATTCGAGGCAGTGTTGGGGCTGGTTGAGGCAACTTTGAGGAAAGCAGAGTCTACACGCTCCCATCTTGCATCCAGTTCCACCTCAAGCGACAGTGTTCAAACTGTCCTGAGCGGGAGAACGGCCCCTCTGGTGGAAATGCTGTGTGACATGGATCTTGCCAAAAACTAATGGATCATTTACAGGAAATAAGTAAGAGGAGGATGAGTCAGTAGACTTCAAAGCAAACCCATTTCCACAGAACTTAAATAATGAATACCAAAAACTGAAGATTTTACAGCTTATACCGCTGTCTGCACAGCTGAACCTTCACTGAAGCCAGCACTGTCCGTGTGCCCTGATGAAAGGTCCCCACTGCTTCAGGAAGGAAGGGAGAAAAGGAAAGAAGGAAGAAAATCAGGGGAGAAAGAGAAAGAAGGGAATGGAGACCAAGAAGGAGAGCAGTTTTAGACCAAGGGAGGGGAGGAGAGAGGAAAGATAAGAGGGAGGAGGGAGAGAAGGGAGGAAGAAAGAAGACAATGGAGGGAGGAAGAAAGAAGACAATGGAGGGAGAAAGGAAGAAAGAGAAGGAGGGAAGGAGGAGAGAGGAGGAGAGGGCATAAGGGCAGACAGAGAGATGGCAGGTGAGAGAACGAGGAATGATCACAAGGCAGATCGTTAAGTCTCATTTTGCACAAATGCATCTCGTGTGGCCAGTATCCTGGGACATCTGTCTTGTGGGTCTCTTTCGGCAGATTACTAAAGTCAAAATAAAATTGTGTATCTTTTAAATGCCACCGAATCATTTTTGTTGGAACTATGTATAATGGAGAACTTTGTTTGAGAAGGCCCAGGGCTGGTTCAGATTATAAGCACAGTGCCAAGGCCTGCCACTGTAAGGAAACTTGTGTATCAGTGAAATCGACTGATTAGGGAGATTTGTGCATATTACAAATACATTTTGATCCAGCAATTCCACCTTTAGGAATTTATTCTTAAGAAATCATTGGACGAGGTTATAAATCCTGTGTAGATAACAGTGTTGTTCATACTTATGGAAAACTTGAGATAAATTATAAGTCTAATATGAAAAGTTTGGTTAAATAAATTATGGTGTATTATAATTAAAATACTATAACATTAAAATATACTACAGTTCTATATTATTTTTGTGGAATAATTTTATGGTATATTAACTGAAACTTTAAAAAGAGTATATATTTATAAGTGTATATATGTAAAAACACATATGCATATACTTGCATTGAACAAAGTCTGGAAATGTGTACCTACAGTATTAACAGTAGCTAAATCTGGAAGGTAGGATTTGGAGTGATTTTAATTTTTCTGTCTACATTTTCTAATTTCTTTTCTACCATGAATATGTATTACTTGCCTAATATAAAAAACAAACAGTAGGAGAGGAGGATTTTTCACCCTGCAAGAGGATTTATTTAAGTGTTTTTCCACAGAGAAGGGCCCAAGTTTGTATTTACAGAGCCTCTCCCAGTGTTGGGAAGGGGAAAAACTTTCCCAAATGTCAAAATCCTGTTTCTGGATCGTTTCCATCCTCAGGGCCCCCTGGTGCCAAGCCTTCTTTCTTGCTTATGGCCTGACCTGAGTTATCCTCTGGCGCCAACTAGCCCTTTCTGTCTGGGTATCTCCCAGTGGCGAGGCATCTCTGGCCAGGGAGCACCTCCTGCAAGGCACCCTTTCCTCCAGATTAGAGAGCCCAGCAGTGCCAGGCTCTGATGCAGAGTGCCTGGAGGCCACCTAAGGCCAGCTTGGAGTGGGGTGAGGAAGAGAAGTCACTTGAAAGAAAATAACAAAAAAAACTGAAACTGCAAGTCACTGGAAGGTTCCTGCTGGCACCCCCTCTGGGCTCGGATAAGAAACGGGAACCGAATTCCTGCCACATTTCAGAAATTTTCCACAGAAATCAGCATGGGCCAAGGGGCCCAATGAGAGTCTGAGGTGGAAGTGGATCATTGGAGCCCAGGCCGCCTACCTGGGCCTAGTTCTCTGTGACAAATACTCGCGGTCCCTGGGTGGGTGATGTGAGTTTTGTTCCCTTAGTTTGGGCTGGGTGATGGTACCCAGCAGCCTCCGCCCGCAGGCCTCTGTGGCCTCCTGTTTAGGTCT
The DNA here is from genome assembly GCF_001604975.1 of Cebus imitator. Lineage (NCBI taxonomy): Eukaryota > Metazoa > Chordata > Mammalia > Primates > Cebidae > Cebus > Cebus imitator. The sequence goes on from NW_016107354.1 coordinate 2,411,451, forward strand.
TGCCCTTCCATCTGCCTGAGGGCCACAGTGGTGACCTCTGGATCCAGCTTCGCACTTCGGGCTTGTGTTCTCTTTGTTGGAAGCAGCTGGTCTCATCCCTGGGGCAGGATGGGTGTGGGAGGAGGACGAAGACAGTTGGGATTCTTTAGTGGGTGGGTTGTTGGCTTGGAGCAGAGCCCAGCTTCTCAGCATGCCTACCACAGCCTCCCCCACCCAGTTCATAGATGGGACAGAAGGTCTGGGCCAGCGTGATGACTGCTTGATTCTCTATCAGGCAACTGTACCTCACTGGAGCCAAAGTCCATCTTTATCCTGCTCCCTGCTACCACCCCACCACTGGCTTTGTGACTAAGACTGATCACTGAATGCCTCTGAGCCTCTATTTCCTCATCTGTAAAATGTAACCATATTGAGAATGGAGGTGGGGGGTTGAAGACTAAATGTCGTAACATAGGGAAGCACTTCAAATGCTGCCTTGCGCCCTGTAACATTAATAACCGTTATCACTGTGATAACTGATGTGTACTGAACAATTCTTTGCACCAGGAACTCTTAGAAACACTTTACTTGGGCTGCGTGTGGTGCTCATGCCAGCACTTTGAGAGGCCAAGGTGGGTGGATCATGAGGTCAGGAGTTTGAGACCAGCCTGGCCAACATAGTGAAATCCCATCTCTACTAAAAGTACAAAAATTAGCCAGGTGTGGTGGCGGGCGCCTATAGTCCCAGCTACTAGGGAGGCTGAGGCAGGAGAACCACTTGAACCAATCTCAGCAGAGGTTGCAGTGAGCCAAGATCATGCCACTAGACTCCAGCCTAGTGACAGAGTGAGATTCCATCTCAAAAAGAAAAAAAAAAAAAGAAACATTTTACATATAGTAATTTACTTAATCCTCACAATGGCTTATGAGGTAGGTACTAATCCCATTTGCAGATGAATAAAATTGAACCGTGGGGAGATTGAATAACCTGCCCAAGTTATTTAGTGGTTGAATTTATGAAGTAACCAGGCTGTGACCAAGGAGTTGCTTTTTAAAAATTTTTTGGTTTTTTAAAAAGTCTTTCCAGCCATCTTAAAAAAAATTGTGGTAAAATACATATAACTTGTTAACTATTTTTAAGCATACAGCACAGTAGTATAAAGTGCATTCACACTGTTTTGTAACCAACCTCCTAAACCCTTTTCATCTTGCAAAACTGAAACTCTACGCTTTAAACAACCCCCCTTCTCCCCTCTCCGCAGCCCCTAGCAACCAACATCCTGCTTTCTGTCTCGATGAATCTGAGTACTCTAGGTACCTCCTATGAGTGGAATAATAAAATATTTGCCTTCTTATGACTTATTCCATTCAGTATAATATCCAGAGCTATACCCGTGTTGCAGCATGTGTCAGAATGTTCTTTCTGTTTGAGGCTGCATGATACTCCATTGCATGTCTACACTACATTTTGTCCATCCATTCATCCATTGATGGACATCTGGATTGCTGCCATCTTTTGACTATTGTGAGTAATGCTGCTGTGGATGTAGGTGTACAAATATATCTCCAAGATTCTGTTTTTAATTCTTTTGAGCGTATGAAGAAGCTAAATTGCTGGATCATACAAGTAATTCTATGTTGAATTTTTTGAGGAACAACCAGACTGTTTTCCACAGTAGCTGCACCATTTTACATTCCACAGCAGGGCACAAGGGTTCCAGTTTCCCCACATCCTCATCAACACTTAATGTTAGTATTATTGGTATTAATAGTGACCATCCTAATAGGTGTGAAGTGGTGTCTTCTTGTGGCTTTGATTTGCATTTCCCTAACAGTTAGTGACTTGAGCATCTTTTCCTGTGTGTAATGACCATTTGTGTATCTTTTTTGGAAACAAAAAGTCCTTTGTCCTTTTTTAAATGGATTTTTTGTTGTTTTTGGAGCTCTTTGTATATTATGAATATTAACCTCTTATCAGATAGATGATTCATAAGTATTTTCTCCCATTCTGTGGGTTGCTTTTTTCACTCTGTTGATTTGGTTGCTTGAGGCATAAATGTTTTACATTTTGATGTTGTCCAATTTGTCTATTTTTACTTTTGTTGCCTAGCTTTTGATGTCATATCTGACCAGTGGGTTTATTTGAAATGATTTCTAGTTCAGGTAAAATGAGGGAGGAACCAAATTCCACCCGTTTTGTTTGGAAAATAAGACATGAAGACAAAAGCCACCACCCTACATGGAGCTGAGCAGTTCAGAAAGACTTAATAAAAAAGATAAGAAAGTATAACTAAGGGAAGGCGATTTGAGATTGGATCCCAGCCCAAAATTGACAGAAAAAGACTGACAATACCAGACACGATTTGAGACAAAGAAAGAAAAGTCCTAAAGGGCCGAGAGCTAGAAAGTCCAAATCATAATCAATGAGGAGAAGATGGGGAGATGAGGGGCCCTTGACCATCTAAGGGGAGGAGTGGCCGTGCGTATTAGGAAAGAATTATTCAGCTGAAATTTGAGTGGAGAAGCTGACAGATTCTCCTGGCTGAGGAAAAGGGAGGTTCTGCTGATTGGGATAAAATGGACTTTGCCATGGCATTGGGGAAAAGCTGTGACGGGAAGAAGCTGAGGCTGCTGACTGAGAGTGAGGGAGGGCTTTTCAGAGATCCGAGGAAATGACCCAGAGCTAAATTCTTAGTCCCTTTCAGCCTCCCCTGTAAGGGGTTTCAGTGGCAATCTGGCACAGCCAGAGTGAGCAAGGAGCGGGAGGAGAGGGGGCGCTGACACGCATGCATGTCCTCCAGTTTCCGTTATTTTAAAAACAGAGAGAGCTGCACCTTGGCAAGAGAAGCCCTGGTCTCGTTGCTGCTACAAAGCCCTGAAAGGCAGGGGAAGGCTACGTGTCTGAGCCAGGCAAATGTAAAGCAGCGGCAGCGTTACCTGAAGACAATTCAACAAGCCAGGAGAGAGCACTGCCCTGGGAGCCGAGAAGCCCGGGGCAGCTGGACTGTGCTGTTGGTCACTCTGCGTTAGTGGTTCCTCAGACCCTCGTCCAGAAACAAAGGCCGCAACTAGCTGGTCTGAGTTTCAGAGAGGCGAAGGGTCTTCTTCAGATCATCTCAGGGAACTGGGGTTTTGTTTTACAGATGTCCATTGACAAGAACTCTGAAAAAGTAGAATGATCAGGCCACAGGCCGAGTGTCCACCACATGAGAACAGGACCTTAGGGAGGAAGGAGCCAGAACAGTGCTCAGAATCCCAGGCAGCAGAATAGGCCTCGGCAGGGTAGAAGTTTCTGGATTTTCATCCTGCTCTGCTGCCATTACATGACTCTTCTGTTCTCTGGCTGCTGATGGCCTCCTCGATTTCCACTTGAGACCTTTTCTCTCTGTTCTTGCTTCTGCTCTTTTAGGACACTGTTTGTACAGCAGGCCCTCTCCCAGTCTGCAGTGACGTCAGGACAATTCAGCAGTAATTCCCACCTGCCAGCCACCTCATTCTTGATATTTCCCTGGTCAGACTCCTGAGAGGGACCGTCGGCTTGTCCCAGCTCGTCTTGCAGTCACAGGCCTCCTGATAGACCACAGGCAGGGCTACTGCTTGGCCATGGGGCCCAGTCAGCCGGGGCCAGGCTGTGGGATTGTGTGGTTCAACCCAGGCCATCCAACCCATTTCTGTCCTCAGCGGGTTGGAATACAGACCTTGTCAGCAACATAATCAATATTTCTAAAAGAACTTCATAGGGTCTCTTTGGTTCTAATTATCAGTGATTGGACAGAATTAATGACTGAGGAGGAAAAAAATAAGGGCCAGGGATTTCCTTTTCTTAAATTCTTAAAATCCTATCAACCCAACTTGCTAAACATATAACATGCATGTCTTTGGAGGGAAGGACAGGGCCGTTACCATGAATTCAACCGACAGCCACAGAGCTCACCAATGTTTTTCTGATCACACCAGGAAAATTTTCTATTAATAAGTGTCTTTCCAAAGTCATGTGTATACATGGTTACTGTGGAAAGGGAAATCCAGGATTTAGCTTACCAAAAGCAGAGCTCCCTGCCAACCCCCAGTGGGGCTAGTGAGATGAGAAACCACTCTACCTTTGGAGGCAAATAGAGGCAGACTGGACACCAGGCTCATTACGAGGCAGCCAGCTGACAGGTGAAGAGAGCAAGTCTTCTGCAGGAGCCTTCTCCTTCTTCATTACTTTAGAGTCCCTGACATCATTGCTCTTAGAGCTAGAAAGGACCCCATTAGAGGTGATCTTGCCCAGCCTTTCATTTTATATACATGGGATCTGAGGTTGAGAGAGGGACAGGGACTTACCCAAGGCCATACCTGTCCTAGGTGTCTTATGGGTTGAGTCTAGCCCTTCTGCGGCTAATGTCAAACTGAATTCTTACATTGTTGCTGAAGGTGTGGTGGCAATACCTAGGTAAATGCTGGCGGAAACACTTTTAAGATTCCTATATACTGCTGTTCAGAATGTCTGCCATCATTATGGGGAAAAGTATATTATTTTTAGCAAATGTTAAATCAACTATATTAATTGTAAGTTCTGTTCAGTAGATGTTCTGAGTACATATGTAGCTAGTTCACAAAATGCATTCCTTGAAGTCTTTGAGTTTCCATTAATAAAGAAAACTAAGGAAATCAGGCATTCTTGGCTCTAGACAGGAATGAAGACTTTAGGAGAAAAAGGGTTAGTTCTGAGAGACTTACCTTCTAATGTGGACTCGTTAAAAATTCCTAATAGGCATTTATTGTATACATCTGTTATTCCTTTTGGAGACACTAATTCCAGCAAAGAATGTAGGTTTGTGGTTTTTTTGAAAAACACCAAATCAAATTATTGCGTGTTTAATTTGAACAGGAACTTTGCGAATGAGATGTCTTCCAAGTGCACCAAGCAAGAGAGAGGAAACGTAGGTTTAAACCTTTTGTTCTGTTTAGAAGCGTAGACAGTGTATTCAAATTCTTAAATATAGACAAAAGATCTAGAACAGAGGGATAATGAAACTAATGCGTCTTGAGAGATTGGAGCAGACACATGGAAAATAACTATACCTAAAGGCACTGAGGATGTTTCCACCTAATAATAAAGAGTATGGTTCTGTAAGCTACTGGAAGTAAGGATGGTCCTTTGGGCTCAGATCCAGAGCCCAACACGTTTTTAGTGGATGATAAGAATGATAATAATAGCTAATATTTATTGAGTGCTTACTACATGCCAGACTCTGTTCTAAGCACTTTACAGGTCTTAAATCGCTTAATATTCTTACCAATCTTGTGGGGCAAGAACCATTATTATTCCCAATTTATAGATGAAAAAGTTGAGGCCCAGTGGAGCTGTTTACCTGTGGTCACACAGCTAGTACATGGCATAACTACCATTCAGGTCCAGGCGGTAGGCCCAGAGCCTTTCCTCTTCACACCACCCCGCCCAGCAAGAATGGAAGGAATTAGCTGCCGGAGGTCTTAAATTCCTATACCCTTCAATGATCACTCAAGCAGCGGTCAACCATCTGTTTATATCAGCCTATTATAAATCTTTTTTGTACTTTTCAGTCTGTACCAGCTCTAACGGTGATACTACCATGATTTACTACTTGGTGTGTCTTGATGGACTTGGAGCTTGATATTATGAATTGCTAGACGTGAGATGGACAAGGTGGTGGGCTATAAGAAGGACAACTAAGGATCTGACCCAGCTACAAAGAGTTGCATAGATGAGGGCATCCAAGTGTGGTACCCAAGAGGGAATAAACATCTCTGCCCAAAACTCAACTGTTCACATTATATCCTTAGGAAATCCAAGTAAAGACCTGAGGCTAGACTTTAGGTTGTGGGGCGATGGCGGTGGCCATTAAGCCACGAGAATTAATGAACTTTCCTAGAGAGAGTGAGCAGGATGGTAACCTCAACACCATTTATCAGATTCTTCCTCTGGAAGTCTAAATTCCAGAAAAATCTCACCAAGAGATTTTGTTTCTTCTTTAATCTGACTTTTAAGATCTTACACCTTTGAAGTGACTACAGAATACAGTTTTGCGGAAGTAGATTTCTCATGGTAAGAAAGCCAGAGGGATGTCTATCAACTGCCTGCATGGTGGTATCACAGCTGCCCAGGCCATGCTCTGTGGACAGATCAGTAATGATGCCATGGGCTGTCACAAACCAGGCTCTCACCAGCAATGCTCTAGTTGTAGTGTTTTTAGTTATTGATGTGTTTCAGGGGCAAACAATGGCTTTAATTCTTGAATTGCAATTATGCGAATATAGTTTGTATACTTCATTCCTCAATCCATATAATAGAGGAAAAGCCAAAAGGATGCATTCAACAAATATTGGGACTGATCAGATCTTTATCTGATTATGCTCTTTTGGAGTTGAACTAAGTTCTAGAAATATGGAACAGGTCAGGCCTAGAACATTCTTGATTGAGAAGTTCAAGTAGAATTCAGAGCCTCCCCGGGCGGCTGTCTAAGCCAGTTGCTGCTGCTTTAACTTGACATCTCCCCACATTTGGAGGATTTTCCAGCTAGAAAAGTACTTTGATTCACAGTCATCATCTTCTGTGTACAATTTGAAATGTTTTGCATTTAGGGTTCTTATGCTTGGTTTTTTCCTAACTTAAAATCATTTTGTATTTACATTTCTATCCATAGGTAAATTCACATGATCACTTAAAAGTTCTGAATAATGTCATAGAATCCTATTGAATTGCTGTGTTGAATTTACTTAACCCATTTCTCTGTGGTTGGACATCTAGATGGATTCAGTTCTTAATAATATGCTGTTAGAAACACTGCTCACGTCAGTTACTTTTCTTTCTGTGTGCCTCTTTTTTGAGCATTTCTTCAAGATATAGTCCCCAAAAAGGAATTAAGGATCAAAAATATGGATGGTTTTATAGCTCTAGTTCCAAATTGTTAGACATCTGACAGAAACACTGGAGTAATGTACAATGCCCCTGGCAGTAGTTGAGTGGGCTTGTCATCCAACAGCTCTGCCCAGTATTATTTTGCCGGTGTGTCTCTTATTGTGTTTAAATATTCATGTTTCTTTGTTAGTGAGACTGAGCACCTTCCCTGTGTTGGCTCATAAGGTACATTTCCCAGTGTGTGTAATGCACCTATAAAGTGCCTGGCACAGGGCTGCGACCTGCTAGTGTCCTTCTCTTTCCTGCTTTCCCCCTTTACTCTTTAGCCATTTGTCAAATGAAGTCTCATTACCGATGACAATATATGTTTATATCACCATAAGATTTTATTATTTTGGATTATAAATATCCATTATATTTATCATAATTTAACATTTTTTGGCTCCCTTTGTATTTGTTACTTTATTTATTTATTTATTTGAGACTGAGTCTCACTCTGTCACCTAGGCTGGAGTGCAATGGTGCAGTCTCAACTTCTCAGCTCACTGCAACTTCCACCTCCTGGGTTCAAACAATTCTCGTGCCTCAGCCTCCTGAGTAGCTGAGATTGCAGGCGCCTACCATTATGCCTGACTACTTTTTGTATTTTTAGTAGAGACAGGCTTTTACCATGTTGGCCAGGCTGGTCTCGAACTCCTGACCCTAGGTGATCTGCCTGCATTGGCCTCCTAAAGTGTTGGGATTAGAGGCATGAGCCACCACATCTGGTTAGATGTTACTTTTCATTAAAGAGGCTTTTTAAAGAAAAAATTTATTTTTAAGACAGGGTCTTGCTCACCTAGGCTGGAATGCGGTGGCGTGAACACAGCTTATTTCGGCCTAGACCTCCGGGGCTCAAGCCATTCTTCCACCCAGTCTGCTGAGTGGCTGGGACCACAGGCGTGTATCACCATGCCTGCCTAATTTTTGTATTTATTTACTTATCAGTAGAGACAAGGTTTTGCCATGTTGCCTAGGCTGATCTTGAACTCCTGGGCTCAAGCAGTCTGCCTTCCTTGGCCTTCCAAAGTATAAAGGGACTTTAAATAGACTATGATATTTGAGTTCACCTGCCTCAGTCTATAATACCATTTAGGTTTTTTAATCATGAATTTCTCTCTCTTCTATAGCTGAAATCAATATGCTCTCCTTTTTTTTCTTTTAAATGCTTTCCATGTTTAATTAGTTCATTAACCAATTTAGAAAGTACTATCATATATGGTGAATTATGGATATAATATACTTTTCTTCATATTGACATCAGATTGTTCCACCAGCATTTATTAAATGGTGATTCCGACATCTATTATTGTGATTCTTAGTTTTGTTTTGTTTGCTATATCCTGAGGACTTATAAGTGCTTAAATCCATCTTTGGAATCACTATTTTAGTAGAGTCTTTGTCCTGGCTTTGATTCAGCAAAATTCAGTTTTGATGAAGATCACTTTATAATATGTCTTAAAATTTGATTATTACATCCTCCTGCAATCTTCTTTGGAATTATTATGTATTTATTTTTCTTTATTAATTTTGCCAGTGATTTATCACATTCTAGAGTATTCTTGCAGGAATATAATTGTTATTATGTTAACCTAGTTTTTGTTATATGGATTAATGTTACTGATATTACTCTAATTTTTCTAAATCAAGAGGAATGGATGTAACTGTTTCTTTAGGTATGCCTTTATTTTTTCCATTATAATTGTATTACTTTTATCTCCCTAGATATTTATCTAGATATATAAATTCTCAGATGTTTTTTAATATTGTGAATAGCACCATTTTTCATTGCCTTTTCTAACTTTATAGCAGTGGTATGCATTTGGTCGATCTTGCCTTTTCTATTTACACTTTTATATCATATGAAAAACAAGTTGAAATGTCTGTTTCCATCTTTCCTATATTCTCTATTTCTTTTTCATCTTGTCCTGCAATATTTCTCATTATCTCCAACACAAGTGCTGAGAGGAACAGCTTATGCGTCTACCTGTGTTTGCAGAGTGAAGTCTCTAAGACCGTGCCATCATTATAGTAGCTAATAGCCACTTCCGGCTATTCAAATTTAAATAAATTAAAAATAAAATTAAAAATTCAGTTTTTCAGTCACATTAGCTATATTGAAGTCTCAATAGTCACACATAACTAGTTGCTATCAATACTGGTTGTCCAGTTGTACTGAACAGTGCAGAAATAAATATTTCCATCATTATAGAAAGTCCTAATAGATATCATTGCTCTAGAATTTCCACATAAAGAATAATACTCAAGCCCAGGTTTACGTCTATAATCATTGTTTTATTGTAAGGAATAAATCACCTCTTCCAATTTTGAGTTCTTTTGAAGATTTAATGTTGAATGTTATTGATGGCCCCAGCATCCACCAAAATAATTCTTACCATAAAAAAATTTTTTTCTATCAAAGTTTTGAACTATCCTAATCATTTCCCTATGTGCTAGCTCTGTCTTTGTAGGATAGCTCATAATTGTTTTTGTTTTTGAAACGTTTCCCTTTTCCATATGTAGGATATTATTTATGATTAAACTATATTTGTGAATTAAAATATCTGTAATCCACACGTTCTGTTTTCCCCTCGCGCTCTCTCGGTTGGTGTTGTCCTCAGGTGTTTCAGATCAAGATCTTATTTATGTAACATATAATCTTGTCTGTATTTTGAAATCATTTATGTAACTGGTATTTGAACAGTTGAAGATGTTCTGAGAACCCATTAGGGGCTTCCTTTAGAAGTGTGTAGAGTGGACAGAACTTTCCCTAGCAGTTTCTCTATCATTTATCTGTTTATGTTTTTAATGTTTTATTCAACATAATTCATTCAACAAGCACTGCTGAACGTAAAACACCTGTGAAACACTCACTAGGCAACATGCTGGAGGATACGGTGAACACAGTTTTGGCCATCAGAAAGAAATGGGAATGGTTGTATCACCTCTACATTGGATTCTTCAAGGCCCTCCCTCACCCCTTAGTTTCCCCAGCATGAATCTTAACAGGTCAGTCTTCTAATTGTGCCCCATCCCCAAAATACCTCAGCCTCCTCATTGCCTCTTCCCAACACCAACGTTTTCTTGCAGAGAATGCCCTTTTCCTTTTCACCTTTCAGTCATCCCAAAGTTCCTGTCTTTGTGATTCTCCGAGTGATTTCTTTCTGCTCTCACCTTAATGTTTCCCTTAAGTGTGCCATTCATCTTGGCAAATAATTATTCATAGCCTTGTCATATTATCTAATTACCTCCTGTGTTATTATGTACATCTCATATGTCTAATATCCCTGTAGGGATGGGGTGGAGGGAGATCTCAAGTCTTCTATTTCTTTTGTTTAGCAAACAGAATCCACTATACATAGCTAAATATATGGCAGATGTTAAGAAATACTTATTGAATAAGTGTGTTGAGACGTTAACAATTCTCACTTCGTTACCAGGCAGAGCCAATAAAAATCTGTGGCCAAGGGCAGGTTTTATTAGCTTTAGTAAACTGGTATAACCTATGTGGAGAAAAAGGCAAAAGTTTCTGCAAGGAACCACACTCATCTTCCAAATTCAGTAATCAGCCATCCATTCCCATTCATTCAACAGACAATTATTGGGTGCCTGCCCTGTTCCAGGTGTGGGGGAGACAGGGTTAAGCAAAGCAAACATGCTTCATGATGTTCATACTCTAGTAGGGGAGACGTATTAAACATGTCAACCAACAAATAAGTGTATAACTTCAAATTTTGCTAAGTACTATAAAGGAATGACAATAACATGGACCATTAGAGTTAGCCTGGGTGGTTGAGCTGGGCTTCTGTCAGTTTAGGAGGTGACATTTAGGCTGAGAGCTGAAGGATGGGTCACTAGCCATGAGAAGCTGGGTGAAGAAGCCTGTTGGAGGGAACAGCATACGTAAGGCACTAGGTGTGAAAGAGTTAAGTGGGCTTGAGAGTCAACTAGAAGCCGGCGTGTGGCTGGAGCATAGTGGGTAAGGAGGGGAAGTGTCATGGGATGAGGCAGGCCCTGATCTGGGGGACCCTTATGATCCAGGGCAGAGTGTTTGTATTAAAGTGGGTTTTAGGCAGTCTGATATACATTTTCAGAGACTTTTTAAAGTGCCTAAAGCCAGTTTATTGCTCCAAGCAATATACATATATTCTCTCACTTAATACCGAGAGCATCCAGATGACTTATGTGCTTTTAATATGCCCATTTTCAGTGGAGGAAACCAAGGCCCAGAGATGTTAAGCAACTAGCTCAGGGTCACATCGTATGTTTGTGAAGGAGCCAGGATGTCACCAGGTTGTCTGGTGCCTCCAGAGCCCAAGCTCTGACCACTGCCTGACCACCACAAGATTACTTGGTCACTGTGTGGCTGGAGGAGTTGGGCAAGTATAGGAGCAGGTAAAATTAGGAGACTTTCAGCAGTCCAGGTGAGAGGTTGTAGCATGGACCAGGCGATGCAGTGTGACTGGAGAGAAATGGATATTCTGGGGGCAGAATGAGGACAGCAAGAGAGAAAGGGAAATACATGTTGAAGTAAACAGACATGATTTATTTGGACCAAAAAAAGGCTTTGAAGTCTCATTTTAAAGAATTTAGAAAAGAAACAAAGTAGTAAGCTAAAGCATACAGCTTGAGAAAGGAGATAAGAATAGGAACAGAAATGAAGTAAAAGCCTAATAGGACAGTTTTCCATTTTAATTAATACAGTAGAAAGAACTACTGAATGAGAAAGGAAATAAAACTGTTCTAAAAGAAATTTGTCATGTGTATGGCATATTATTTGTAACTCTTGCTGAATTAGCTAACCCAGCTGAAACAGATACTTAGCATGAGATAATGAAACTGGTCAACAATTTGTCATTAAATCTGATCTGCAATCTACTGCCCTGCGTGAGGCCTACCCTTTCACTTTCTCCCCTCTCCCTTCCCTGCCTGTTAAAGGCTGACTAGTCTTCATGACCCTCTTCAAATCCCTTCCTAGGACAGAAAAATGAAGATCATTAACATGAATACATGGTTATTGTAGCCCAAATCAACAGTTATCCCCAGTAAGGATGGCCTTGCACTCGCTAGTGGAGCCAAAGGTTAAATTATGTACAGCCTTCTCTGTTGATGGAAGCAAGCATGGGCTTGATCCACTTCAGAATGTTTTCATCCATAACAGACACTTTGTTTAAAAAAGGAAGTTTGACACTTAAAGGCATTTAAAAAATCAATTATCTTGAAGCTTTTATCTTGTGGGTCATCAGTAGGGCTGAATAAAGTCAGAATGAAGTATATGTGGGCAAACTGAAGTTGTAAGCTTTAGGTAAAAACGTCAAATACAGCTGCTATGTTCCTTTTATTCTCTTGAGAAAATGTGAATGACAGTAGTTAGAAGTCAGTTGCCCTGAGGTTCTCAAACTGAGAGATGAGGAAGCCTGTTCCTGATTTCTAGGTAACACAACTGTGTCTGGTTTAGGGTGTGTCCCCGAAGCTTGTATACTGACCAGGCGGGAAAAGGGCAGCAGAACCTGAAGGGCAGCTGACATTGCCCACTGCATGCCCATCTCCAGGCCTCTCCTCATCCTGGGAGAAGTCTTCCCATTTGTGGAAAACTTAACAATTGGGACAGGCTCACTACCAGCCTGTGGGACCTCCCTTAGAGAGTAAGCAGCCATTTTAAATGGTGCCATGTGCTTTCTGTGAGGGGATTGGGAAATTTACAGCACCGTGGCAAATGATGAGCAGAGAAGTCAGGCAAATGTGGAGTCTCCAGCCATGTGCTGCGTTAGGTATTGCCACATTGCCAAGCTTAGGAAAGCAGTATGGCTTTTCTATGTCATGTGCAGGCCACTTCAGCTTCCTTTTCCATAGAGTCTCTCATCTGGAAGGAAGGAACATGAGAGGAAAGAAGGGAAGAGACAGAGCAGATCAATAACCAAATGCTAATAGTAGGCCACTCAATCATTCATTCATGCAGACACGTGTACTTCGGCATGACTAAGCCAGGACACAGCTGGGCCTGAAGACTGAGATGACCAAGACCCAGTCTCAAGTCACTATCTTTGGCTAGTTAGCCATATGTTCACAAATAGCGCTGTATCTAGACAATGTATGCAGGGTCCCTGGTATGGTATCTGGCACCTATTTGGTCCTCAGTAAACTCTGGCCATCATTGCATGACCATCATCTCCATTATGATGAGATATTCATGCATGTCTGAATCCCTGGGTTGGCTTAGTATCTGGTACAGAGGTCAAGATGGTAAGTTGACCAGTTGACTGAGCAAATACATTTTTTTAATGCTCACCCCATGCAGGCACCTTTAAAAGGCTCGGAGAAAGCTTTGGAGACTGACATTTGCCTAAAACAAGACAGAGTATAAATTTAAAATGTTGTAAATTGAAAAGCCAGTACAGGGGTATCATTTGCTAAGTGAATAAAAACAGAACGAGCTTCAGGAATTTGGGGGAAGGGTAAATTGTGTGGGTTGGTAAAAGCATGATGTGTGTTATTAATCTAGGATCAAATCAGGCTCAGAGTTTTTGTTTGTTTTGTTTTGTTTGAGACAGAATCACTCTGTTGCCCAGGCTGGAGTGCAATGGCATGATTATAGCTCACTGCAGCCTTGACCTCCTGGGCTCAAGTGATCCTTCTGCCTCAGCTTCTTCCCGAGTAGCTGAGACCATAGGTTCATGCCACCATGTCCAGTTAATTTTTTAATTTTTTGTAGAAGCAGGGTCTCACTTTATTGCCCAGGCTGGTCTTGAACTCCTGGCCTCAAACAGTCCTCCCACCTTGGCCTCCTTTGGATTACAGGCGTGAGCCACCATGCCTGGCTCAAAGTTTTAAAAGAAGTACTAACCCTTTAGCCCTTTAGCATTGAGAATAGGGAGAATAATCCCCTCCCTGAGGCATACATTTGCAGACACTCTCAATAAGCTGCACGCTGGTAAATGTTTAACAACCAGCTTACCAGTATAAAAGTGTGTGCTAATGCATTTATAAGTTAATTATAAATTTCACTGATATAAAGAATGTATAGCACATAATTTACAAATAAAATATCAACATTGTTTATTGTAAATTCCATATATATTGTAAATTCCAATCAATTCTCACAGAATACTTTTATTGATTCTTTGAGCTCTTGTAGCCAAAGCTAACCTATGGTTAGCCACGATTTGTCAAGTGGAATTTCATAACTCCACTAATCTTTTCCCAATAAATTTATTGTCATTAAATCTGATAGTTGCTCACTAAACTATTTTTCATCTTTGCATCTATTATTAACCCATTTATGCCAGAGGTTGCAAATTTTTGTTGTGAAAAATCAGACCTTGGCAATGACCTTGAACAGTAGGATATAAATAACTCCTACATGCTTAGCGTTCCAGTAATGGAACACTAGGCATAACTGGTATAAACTGAAACCTCTTTCAGCTTCAGCGCTGGGTATAACTTCATTCATTCACCAATGGCATGAGCACCTTCTTTGCTGATCATATAACAGTTTTAAATACTGGAAGAGTGTTTTCCTTTCTTTGTTATTCACGATGTAACAACTACAGACACTTTTGAGTTTTACAGACTCAGTTCAAGTTTAATCTGCATCATTGACATTTCTTCATCATTTTCTTAAGTCTAGATAATCAACAAAATGAGAAATCAAACCTTGATTTGCAATGTTTGTTGATTTCCAATAAATAAATACCCACACTAGGGCCAATATTGTGGTATCCCAGTCGTGGAATTGGGAAGAGCAGCACACCATTGCGTAGCGGTGCTTCTGTCACATAGATGCAGAACATAATCTCAAGAACACAGGTCGTCAGTACAAGTGATGAGTTTTGAGTATTACCTTTCTAAGCATAATTTATTTAATTGCAAGTTTAGATTTTAATAACGACTGTATTTAACAACTGGCTCCCTGAATCCCTGAACAGTTAACATTTGAGCGCTGGTAGGAGCCAGCCCCAGTACACCCATTGCCCTCTTTCCTAATGATGGTCAAACTCTTCTCTTTGGGTGAAGCACTTTTCCCCGTCTTGACCCTCGGACATGCAGGTCTTGGTTGCTCATGCTGCCTCCAGCAGAAAACCTACACAGTAGAGGCTCTTTTCTTTCCTGAGTCTGATACTGAGATGCTGTGCGGGGTTTGACATGGATCTTGCCTAAGCTGTGTTACTCACATGAATCATGACGTTTAACTTATTCACTAATACCTTTCCATCTCACACTTATTTTCCCTTATATCTTTCTTTTAAAAAAAAGAATAAGAAAGGAGGCCCATGCCTGGCTATAATAGAGGATAGTTACAGACAGATCACTTGGGCAGCTGTCAAATTTGTTACTCTAAAGTGTACAAAAGCTCCCTCCTGATCTCACCTCCTAGAAGAAATCTAAATCTGCTTGACAGGTCAGAGAAGTCTATGCCTTTCTTTTCCCTCAACCATGCCGCAAGAACTAAGAGACACTTCCTAATCGCAAAAGCACAAGCTTTTGTTTATGTAACCAGCAAAGCAAATGTTTATTGAGAAATCTGACAAAAACAGGCTCCTCCTGGCTCCACCCCGAGCCTTATTTTCCTTTCTTAAGCAATATCCCTTTCACACAGATGTGAACAGACTGCCAACTGGAAGGCGGGAATAAGCTGTCTGCCCCTGCTTTCAAGGCTGACTCACAGCAGTTTATGTTTGCAGTGGCTGATAAATAGCTGGTCCCCCAATACCCCTGCCAGTGTTTTCCATCCTGTGCAGGCAGCCTTGTCCCCGCTGGGGCCTGCCAGACCCTCCCATCATCTAGCAACAGCAAGTGCTTCCAGACCCTGCACTGGTATCAGACTGGATACTGCCCGGATGTTACACATTGTTACATATCTGTCAACCCCTGCCTCCATCCTCACAATCGTGGCCTTGAGCCACTTAACACCCTGTGCACTCAGCCCCTGCCTCCAA
Organism: Cebus imitator; assembly: GCF_001604975.1. Classification (NCBI taxonomy): domain Eukaryota; kingdom Metazoa; phylum Chordata; class Mammalia; order Primates; family Cebidae; genus Cebus; species Cebus imitator. The sequence continues at coordinate 2,427,288 of NW_016107354.1, forward strand.
TCCAAACCAGGAGGCTCAGGTCCACCACATGGCTGTGGGACCCATCTGATTTTTTGTTTTTCACTAGAGAAGAACTTAGCAGCTTAGAATCAGGCAAGAGTCTGCAGAACCCAAGGCCCCTTCTCTGAAGTTCCTACCCCACATTTTCAGTCCTCATGTTCTCAGGTGGCTTCACTCATTCATTTCCACATCCTAGGTCCTTTAAATGGGTTAAAGGACCTATGTGCTCTCGTCTGACCTGAAAGGCCACCTGTCCCATGCTAGGGCCTAACCATCTATTGAACCTCCTAAAGGCAGACCCTGTGCCCAGCTGGGCCTTATGCCTGTATCTGCATGCCCCTGAGGCCAACGCCACCATGGGCTCCCCACTTCCTATCAACTTCTCCCACTCTTCTTACTCTCTCTGCTGCCATCAACAGCCACACTGCCTCACTTGCCCTCTGGGACTTTTTCTCATCTTCTGCTATGGCTTCTAAATCTAAGCAAACATTTGAACCCAGCAGTTGTTTGAGATTCCCAAGTTTCTTATTCTGGCTGTAGCCTTGGTCCTTATAGAGGCGAGGGCACTAGTTTACATTGGGGTTGCTTTTCCATTTAATCAGAATCATAAACAAAATTAAACCCCTTTCTCCAAAAGAGAAGAGTTCTGCAAAGGAGTTGTAATGAGCCCAATATCTGATCATAAAATTAAAATATAACTCTTTTTACAATTAACATTAAATTTTTCCTACTTTGCTTTGGGTTGGGAAATTACTACTATAGTTGAGAAATGACTTAAGTTTTTTTTTTTCCTCATTTTCTTTCTCGCCTGTCTCTTTAAAAATGTTGCTCACGCTGGGCGCAGTGGCTGATGCCTGTAATCACAGCTACTTGGGAGGCAGAGGTTGCAGTGAGCCGAGATTGTGCCATTGCACTCCAGCCTGGGCAACAAGAGCAAAACTCCATCTCAAAAAAAAAAAAAAAAAAATTGCTCACACGTGTTAAAGAATGTATATTAAAAGTGAATTCCAATAAAAGGCCTATTAGCCTGATTCATTAACTCTTTTAAAAATAATGTGCATGTTTAGGACAGGAGTATGTTCCAGTTTTTATTTCATCAGATAAATGTATTGGGAAATGGAGAGAGTACAAATAGATTTGAATGTCATTTTACTTAATTGAAGATGAATGCTAAATTTGGGAGCTGTAGTAAAATTGAGTTTAACTTGCCTTGAAAGAAATTTATGATCATGGGATCCGATACTTTGTCTCCCAAGGACTCTGCTAGTGACTGTTAACCCCTTCAGCTGCCTTTGGGAATCCAAAGAGGTAACTTACAAGGTGGACAGAGGAAGAAGGAAGGATGTTGAAGTTTGGTGAGTCAACAGAACCAAACCAAACCAAAAATAACTGCTTACCTGGGCCTGTGCAATGTAGTTTGACAAAGTAAGAACCACATTCTGTCATGTGTACATTACGACAACTGGTCTTGCTTTAGGCTCTTGCATCATTTTTTTCTGTATCGTGGAGATTTTTCCAGAATATTTTAAAAAGCAGAGAGCTTTTAAGTGGAGAAATTCTATTCTAGCACAGTTGTTTTTAGGCTGCATTGTTGAAGCCAGGTATAGCCATTGTATTTGAACCTGTTTTCTGCCATGACCTTTGAAAACCCATTCCCAAAAAGCTGACTGCTTAGGTCCTGTGGTCACACACACAAGAGATGGTGGCTAGAAATAAGGGCTGTGTCATAGCCGTGGTGCTGAAAGATGCTTCCTTGATGGAATGTTGCAAGACATGGTTTAAAAAATTAAAAGGTATATTAAATTGAATTGTTTTGAATCGTTTTTAATACCCATAAAGGAAGCTAGGAAAGCTAGAGTTCTTAATGACCTATTTGAAGAATAAAATCCACCCAAACCTCTAGGTCAAATGCTAAATTCCTTCTGCAGGTGGAAAGACTGCACCTCACAAGTGAGGCCAAGTTTCATTTTTGCGATGACCTTACCCAACTGAAACTTTCCCGGAATCTTTTAACATTAGCTCCCCACCCAAAGGATGAAAAACCATCTGATTTACAGTTTTCCCATCTCTTATTTGAGTTTGCAACTTTCTTGGATAACAGATGGCCACAAAATGTGTAAGCCCAAATAAAAGCAAAGCATGGCTTCACTGGTATCAGCTGCTTCTTAAAATTACAATTATGTAAATGATACCATAGCTTTAAGTGAGAGAATCAGCAGTGAAGGAAGCAACCCCAGCACTTGAGAGTATTTCAGTTTGGGTTGTGTGGAAGGCTTGCTTTCTTTTTTTTTCTTTTTTCTTTTTTTTTTTTTTAGCTTCTAATGTTTCCTTTTAAAGAGAAAGAAAAGAGGCATTTGGTAGAAGCATTTTGTAAGTTGCTCATTCACAAAGCTTGCAGAGTTTCACCGGCAGCTGGCGTAGAATCAGAGAGAATATTAGGATTGGCAGAGATCTTAGAGATTGTTGTTTTAATTGACTTGAAGAGGGAGGAAAAGACTACAGAGGAAGAGCCCAGAAAACTGCCCCGTCCTCTCTGGGTTTGGCATCTTTCTTACCTCAAGGAGTTAAAAGTCTGGGCCTGGGTGTGATCAGCCAGATGGTCTTTAACAGTAACATGGTTCATATTGTTTAGATTATCCTGTTGCAAGTACCGTGCCTCCTTTACCTTTTATGGAATAAAGTGTGGAAAATTGACCACAGATGTAAGTAACCAAGAATGACGGGGAAGCTGTTGTTACCAGGCCTCTCCGTTTCTCTCCAACGCGCCTGATCCCACAGATAAAAATAAAGAGAAAAATGTGAGGCTGGCCGAGAACGAGCTTGCCTTACCTCAGTGGCATAGGTCTGAGCACTGCAAGCGCTCTGTTTTACGTGTTCAGAAATCCAATTTGGTCCCAGGACTTGTGTGCAGGCTACCCTCGATTCTGAGTTTCCAGTGCCCTCCGGTTAAAATATCATATCATGTCAGCAGTTTTTCCATCCTGTTTTGAAAGGCGGGTGAGGGGGAGCGGCGGCTAAGGCCCACATACTGACACTGAGCAGTTTTGCAGCCCTGCATTCCCAGAGGGAGAGAAATGAGTGGCATTTTGCAGCCCAAGGAGCGTGGATAAATTCTGCATTCCCATTGCTTTGATGGCTATCTCAGCTGCAGGATGAGCCAGATTAATTAGAACGAGGCCCTTGCTGTTCTTGGGAATATATGTCAGAGCTTGACAAAAGAGTTGACTACCCAGAATGGGCCCAGTGTAGAGAGGAGCTTGTTGAGACAGGCAGTGCTTTTCAGGATTAGGTAGGCATAAATGCCATTTTAAACCCTCGGAAGAACCGTGTCCGACCAAAGTAATAAGCTAGGCTTGATGAAGTCCCTTTGTTTTCACCTCACTTCCTCAGCTCTGTCCTCCGTGGCCAAGGCCATGCTGATTTCACCTCTTGTCCTTCCCTGTGGCCATAACCACACTCCGGTGACCAGTTTCTGCTTGCAGGTCTACTGGCGGCAGCCAGGGCCAAAATTCTCCCCTCGGATAACAACGGGCCTCTCTGGCCTCTGGAAGATGACCAGCATCTTTCAGTGTAGACTCCTGGGTGACCTCTTTATGGGGGGCCCATCACGAGATGGGGCCCACTCCTCTGGGTACCTGCATTTCCTGTCTTCTCATTCTCATCCAGTTCTCCCCTTCCTCCTGCCAGGCCCCTTACTATCCCATCTCCCAGGCTGTCTCTCTGAGTCCTGACTCGATTGCCAAGAAAGTTCCCAGCATCTGACGTCCTCAGCCCCTTCCTCATGCCTTCCTGGAAATGTGGGCCTGTCTCCGGGCCACTGCTTTCTTCCCAAGCTTCCTTGGTTTTCCATACACACTCCTGGTTCACTGTTGCTTATCCCCCTGTGGCCCCCTACTTTGAAGCTGAGGTGCCTGCTGGGACCCCAGCACTCTTCATGCTTAGCAGGGACTCTGGCGCTTGCTGTCTATCAAACAGGCCTCCTTCTCCCCGGAGAATTTAACAGCCATGCTGCTGACCTGTCTCCCAGCCTTGGAGTTCTTCCACCTTCTCAGCTTTTCTGGCTGTCACAGCCCCCACCCATGTGACTTTGCTCCCATGGTTCATGTCTTGGATCATGCTGTGTCTGAACACATAGTGCCCTCTGAGCTTCCCCTGACCACAGCCCTCCACCTCCGAATCGTGTCGACTGTGTAACTCCCATGAAGACTTGCTCTCCAGCCTCAAGCTTCTGGGCCTCTCTCCTTCCAGACCCTCCCAACCCAGCCTGGTCATCTGTTGATTATTCCAGCCATACTCACAGCATCCTCAGTCCCCACCCAACCTCCATACCCCAGCCCTTTTGTTCTTACTGCTCAAACTGAGCAGTCCCCAACTTGAATCAACCCAGAAGGCATTTTTACTGAGCCTGCTCCAGGTCTGGAGATAATCACTTGTCTGCCTAAGTGACTTGGTAACAAACCCCCGGCTTCTAACGTTACCCCAGTTCCGAGTCCGCCACCCCCCACACCAGTCCCTTCTCAATCAGCTTCTTTCCTTCCCATATTCACCAAATGTCTTGAAAACTCATGTATAGATAAGGTACTGCTTTTTTGCTTTCACTTATACACCAAACTGCAGTCTGACTTGAACACCCATTGAAACTGTTCTGGCAAAGTTTACCTGGGACTTCCCAATTTCCAGACTTTTTTTTTTTTTTTTTTCCATTTATTTTATTGCATTTTAGGTTTTGGGCTACATGTGAAGAACATGCAAGATTGTTGCATAGGTACACACGTAGCAGTGTGATTTGCTGCCTTCCTCCCCATCACCTTCATCTGGCATCTCTCCCCTTGCTATCTCTCCCCAACTCCCCACCCCCCACCATCCCTCCCCTATTTCCCCCCAACTGACCCCAGTGTGTAGTGCTCCCCTCCCTGTGTCCATGTGTTCTCATTGTTCAGCACCCGCCTATGAGTGAGAACATGCAGTGTTTGATCTTCTGCTCTTCTGTCAGTTTGCTGAGAATGATGGTTTCCAGGTTCATCCATGTCCCTACAAAGGACACAAACTCATCGTTTTTGATGGCTGCATAATATTCCATGGTGTATATGTGCCACATTTTCCCTGTCCAGTCTATCATCATTTCCAGACTTTCTTTTCCAATCTTCCTTGATTTCTCTTCAGCTGCCTGCTTCTTGAAGCTCTCCTCTTCCTCAGCTGTGACAGAAATTGCTCAAGTCTCCCTCTTCTCTTTCATTATTTGTTCCATTTTCCCCACTGACTCTCCCTTTTCTTTTTCTTAAGAATTATTCCTTCCTGGAGGTTGCTTGGGATGCCACGTTTTAGACCTTGTTTGGATCTCTGACTGAGGACCAGCAAACCGTGCCACTATCTCACAGTAAACTCCTTGATGGTTTTCCCATATTGGCCCTACCTGTGTTGGCCCATGCTCCTCCTCCCATCCCACTTCCTATCCTTCTCTCCCTGCTTTCTCTGCCCCAGCTCTGCTGGCCTTCTTGTTCCCTACATGAGCCAAGCGCATTTACATTTCAAAGCCTCTGCACTTCCTGTTTCTTCTTCCTGAATGTTCCCTATGTATTTGCCTAACTGGCTCCTTCACTGCAGTCTCTGTTCAAATCCTTCTCCTTATGCACAGCCCTTCTTAGAGAGGCCTATGATCACCTGTTTGAAAAATAGCGCCTCCTGGTTTTCTTTATCCCATCACCCTGTCTGTTTTCTCTTATAACTTGTCACTGCTGGAGTAGCATGCTTGTTTCCTTGTTTGCCTTTCCATTGTTTCTCTCCTTCACTAGAATATAAACTCCCTGTGAGCAGGATGGCATCTTGTTTATTGCTGTATCTGCAGCACCTGAAACAATTTTTAACACACTGTATATGCTCAATTAACATTTGTTGGATGAATAAATGGCCAACGACCAGCTGGCCATTTATTCAGAAATCTCAGAATTTGAAATAAGGACACAGTGGCTTTTTTGGTCAGTGATTGGTGCTAGCTCTGTGAGTTCAGTTAGGCGTGGAGCCAGCAGCCATGTGTGGTCATAGGTAAGTGTAGGAAGCTGGTCAAGATCAAAAGGGAAGCTGAGGGGAGCATCCAGGTGGCCCCTGACTGATGGAGAGGTTTTGCTTCCTTGGGACTTCTCTCCTTCCCACTGGGACCTGACCACATTTGAGTTCCTGTGCCCGTGAACTGGGACTCTGTATTAGTTTTCCAATGTTGCGTAACAAATTATCACAAACTTAGCAGCTGAAAACAATCCATGTATTATATTCCAGTTCTATAGGTCAGAAGTCCAGTGGGTTCAACTGGGTTCTCTAAACTCTGTTTAGAATCTCACAAAGCTAACATCAAGGTGTTGGCCAGTCAGGGCTCTTATCTGGTGGCCCTGGGAAAGATAAGCTCACTCAGGTTCTTGGCAAAATTGTTTCCTTGCATTATAGGACTGGAGTCCCCATTCCTTCGCTGGCCTTGGCCAGGGACTATTCTTACCTCCAAGGGGCCACTCTCAGCTACTTGCCACAGGGCCCCTCCATGTCAGCAACAGAGAATCATTCACACAACGAATCCTTCTCACACTGAGTCTCTCCGACTTCCTCTTCTGCTATGTGCAGAAGAAAACTCTGCTTTTAAAGGGTAAGAATGATAAGGTTAGGTTTACCCAGATCATCTCCTTTAGAGTAACTGAAATCAAAACGAGTACCCTTGATTACATCTGCAAAATCCCTCTATCAGGTAACCTAACATAGTCAGGGCATGATATCTCATGACAGTCACAGTCCCAGGATTGGAGCAGGAAATCTTAAGGCACAGGATTTTGCCTGCCACTGTATTTTTAAACAATCTCCTTTAATTAATTAGCTTAGGGGAGGGGGATTCTGTTTCTTACAACTAAAGAGTAATGGCCCATAATCCACAGAGGCCCCAGCCTTAGGGGTAGAGGTGGGGCTGAAGTTACAAACTTTGCTTTCCTGACCTCTACTAAATTGTGGTTCTTTATTTTTCCTCTGGAGTTGAGTTCAGACTATAGAGATGCAAAAGATTAGACCATCTGCCATGCTTCAGATGCCAAAAATAATGAAAATAGCCTCTTGCCGCTATACTCTGGTAGAAAACTTTTTTTTTTAATTGCTTTTCCTTGAGGATCACTCTCCAAGTGAGGTCATTGGTGATCCTGAGCCTTTTCCCATGACTTAATTGACCAAGAGAGGACCGCCCAGCTAAATCTCACAGAATACATTGGGGTAATTGGCTTAAAGCCTCCAGGCTCTTGTTGAAATGAGAGGTTTTGGTTAATCCACACCATGAAGCCAAAAAGCTATTATGTATGTATATTTTTGTCCTGAGGTATTATCAAGAAATTCCACATAGAAGAGAATAAAGTATGGTTTGAGAATGAAGAAAAAAATTAAAACGCAAGACGTAAACTCTGTTTCCTACAGATGTAAATCAGAGCAAGTTTTAAAGCCTTTTCATGACTCAGAAAGAGGTCACTGACCAAATCTGCTGAGGGAGGCAGGATTAAACAAAAACGACTACATTTTAATGATTTTCCCCCTGCTGCCGTTAGCTCTTTCATTTGCCCAATGTAACACAATTTTCCACAACGCTGCAGGAAATTGGAGATAGGGAATTGCTATCCAGTTCACTGCCTAGCTCCACAAAATGTATAGTAATAGTTGAGTGTCAAAAAATAGCATGTGGTAAGTTGGGGGGAGTTGAAGGGAGAAGCTTACTTTGTGGAAAATTGCCGACAGGTTGAAGGATTGTGGGATTAGAGAGTCAGAGAGACTCAGAGTTGGAAGGAGCCTCACCCCCTATAGCCTACCAGTCCAAACCTTACTTGAGGCTTGGACCAGTTCAGCAGCACAGAGGCAGGAGGCCATCAGCTCCACGTAATCACACTCTTCAGAGCGAGTGAGAAGTAGGGAGGCAGCAACTATGTTTGAGGATAAGGAGTCCTAGACAGGGAGGACCTTTGAGCAGTGCCCGATGCTGCTGCGGTCCAGGTGGATAAACTTCTTACCTCTTTTGAGCCTCAGTGTCAAATGGAGATCACAATGCCTACTTAGGATTGCTATAGAGTTTAGTAAGATACATGTGTAAACTTTGGGAACCATGAAGCAAATGCAAGGGATGGTATTCACATTATTAGTAGGAAGAAAATGAGATCCTAACCTAGGATGGTGCATGGCCAGTGCCTGAAGAAAAGGTATGTGGAGCCCAAGACAGGTAATGGGAATGCAGTGAAAGACACCCCATTTTCAGTGTCAGTAACTGTGACCTTAGGAGCTCAAGGCTGCTTTAAAGAGGGAGATGCATCGCCTCTCGGCCTTTTGGCTAAGATCAAGTGTAAAGAGGGAGATGCGGGGGAGATGTAGGGCAGAAGTCTCAGGCACAAGACAAAAAGGCCTTACTGCTTGGCTGTCCACAGGTACAGCAGCCGAGCTCTTAAGAGTGCAGCCTAAGAGCAGAGCCCCTATGATCTACTCACCAGGCTTACTGAGAATCCAGGCACCATGAGGACCGAGGGGAAAAGAGCCTGCCCACAAAGCTTCAGGAGTGTAGAAGGCAGAGGCTGCCACACATGAAATAAAGGACATAAGAGGTTTCCAAAAGCCATGGGGCAACTTGTGATGCTGTATCAAGGGGTTTTGTAATGTTCTCTGACTTGACTTCTGAAAAGCATCTGTCACAAACCTCTTCCTCTCTTGAGCGACCTGTTTCCCCTGCAGATGTAGGATTCAAAAGGACTACTGAACTCTTGGCTTTTGGCAATAACAGAGCTAAGTATATTCATTCATGCTTTTATTTGATAAGCATTTACTGATACTTGCTCAACCATGTTCTAGGCCCTGGGGATTCAGAGATGAAGCCTAGTGGATATCAGATAGAAACACAAGGTGCTTGGATGGAAGCAGGTGTAGCATAATTTTTGTTTTCCCTTGCCTGTCCCCTTAGGCAATATCGTCACCATTGCTGATTCCTGCTCCAAAGACTTTCCTTCTGGTCTTGCTTCTCCTCCTCCACCTTCAAGTTCCAGGTTGAGCCCTGCTTCTTCTCCAAAGCTTTACCAGTCTTCTCACCACTTGCTGGTTGTCTGTGCTCCCATTTTACTGCCTATGTCATTCCTGTTTGCCTCACATCGTTTTTAGCATGGCTTTGAAGTGCCGAACTTGGCTCCATGAACGCTTATAGAGCTGAATCTCGAGGTTCTCACTTCAGACACCATGTGGAGGCTTCAGGGAGGCAGGTTTGTAGCTTGCTACCCACCTCTCAGCATCCCTTTGCTCATGGTTGCCTCACAGAGAGGGGCATGTTGATGTTGGCCCCAAGTGGTAAGGACTTGGTAGAAGCGGCATCCAGGTTGTTCATGGGAACATGCAGAAGGGCAGCAGGCATTGCTGTTGGTAAGAGGTGGTCAGTGGGGGCATTGCAAAGTGTTCCAAAGAGTACCAACAGTGAAATTCAAGGGCCCAGAAGAAATGGGCAACCTATAAAGATGGGTGGTGAGGGCCAGAGCAGGCAGCTCAGACAATACCCACTAATTCATGGTGATGACTGAACCAATCTTTATGTATATTATTCAGCCCAGTGTATCTTTTTTTTTTTTTTTTTTTTGGTCTCACTCTGTTGCCTAGGCTGGAGTGCAGTGGCAAGATCAAAACTCACTGCAGCCCGGAACTCCTGGGTTCAAGTGATCTGCCCACCTCAGCCTCCTGAGTAGCTGGAACTACAGGCATGCCCCCACCGAGTTACACCCAGCTATTTAAAAAACATTTTTGTTTTTGCCCAGTCTGGTCTCAAACCGCTGGCCTCAAGCAATCCTCCCACCTCAGCCTCCCAACCAGTTTATCTTAAATGCATTATATAATCTCTGGTATTCTGGTTGCCCCTGAAGCCACTGGATGTTGCTACATAGATGAACCCAGAGCCATGCTAAGATCTCAGCCCTGGCCTGGGGGAAAAGAAAGCAGCTAGAATAGGGTAGAACCAAGATGGAAATTCAGGATTTAAGGTTAGCATGAGCAGCGGATCACTGTGTCTGGTGGTCTATCCAGAGTATGGCAATTCTGCAGTCAGTAGGTGGAGCTGAGAGGGCTTGTCCTATAAATAAGGGGCTGGCAAAGTAGCCAAGTAGGCAGTGGTCTAGGGGAAGGCCATACTTCTAGGAGGAACTGGACTTTTAACCCTTGTGTGCACAGAGCCAACTGTGATGGGGTCTGGGGAAAACGAACTCTGATTGTATATGTACTTGTTCACTGAGGCCGCCTGCATCCTGGGTATATCAGGGTCCCCGCCCAATACCATGGCACACTCCAATTGATTAACATAAGTACAGTCTAATAAAGGGTTTGTTCACATAGAAATGGGCTAAGTATACTCTAAACCTGGGAACCTTGGGGAGCAGGTATCTCTCCTATGCCTGAAGCGGGAGGGATGTGAATGGTTACTAAATTCCAGAGAGAGAGAAAGTGGATTGGAGGGGCCACCCAGCAGACAGGGCCTGTGACCTTTGATCATGGTGACCTTACAGCAGGGGAATCAGGACATAAACATCCCGACTGTCTCTCCCCTCTATCCCAGGTTTCTTGGGGTACTTCCCATTGATCTAATGGAAGCTGAGGACAGAGAGTAAGTGTGCCCACTGATACATGGAGCAGGGAAAAGGGTGGGAAGGCATGGATCTAGAGATGGATCTAGAGGGGCAAACACTGGGTTCTTTGCAACAAAACTAATTCTGGATACTTCCTTCTGTTAGGACTGGCTCTACTGACATTCTGCCTGCCCTTGTAAGGTTGGGCTCAGGACCTGGGTGACACTGAACCTTAGGCTAAAAACCACTGTTGCTTAGAGTTGACAGGGGCTGAGAAAAGTGGGGCCTGGAATTGTACCTTTAAAATAACAGCTTGCTCCATACATATGGGGGCCATATGTCCTTAATTTTCCAGGAAAGTCTCCATTTCAAATATTCTGTCCCATTTTGCCCATAAGAACACTGGCATTTGTCAGATCACATGTTCCAGTTTTGATTCAGAAAATATGGTTAGTGTATTCCTATACCACAACAAACGCCAGATGGTTTAAAAGCTAATTTTTTTAAATAGTATTCTTACCCCAGTTGTTGGGGAAAGACAATTTTCTAACTATTGAAGCAATGAAGAAATTATCAGTGACAAGTTTAAAGGGTTCAATTACTTTACAGAAAACACACACACCTTTTTTTTGTACAAAGAAAATCAACAAAACGAAAAGGTAAAAAGAGAAGCAACAGATTGGAGAAATAGTTGCAATAAACATGACATCTAAAAACTTAATATCCAAACACTTTGGGAAAGTTTTAGAAAAATCTGAAAGGTCCCAATCAAGACTTCATTGGACAGATGGTCAAAGGATATGAGTAGACAATTCATACAACTGTATACAAATACTAGGGAGGTAAGTTAATAAATTCAAGTTAAAACAACTATGAGTTACCACTCCCACCCTACTACATTATCGAAAAATTAAAAAAATCCTACTAAATCTAACATGGACAGAGATACACCCATACACTGAACAAGGCATTATAATTTTTTTCCCTCCTAGAGAATGGTGTCATGATGTGCAAAAGAGATCACAGAATCAATCCTCCACTCTGACCCAACAATTCTATTTTTAGAAATATATCCTAAAGTAATAAAAAATTACATAGTTTTACCTACACTGCAGCAACCCAATGGCCAACAATTATGTGATGACTTAAATGTATTAAAATAGGCTAGGATAAATGAATATTATATTATCATTAAAATATCAGGCTCACTTTGTAAGTATATGGAGAGATATACTTTAAATATTAAGTGACAAACATACAGTAAAATGCTATAGCAGTAATGCTTGTGATCATGTAGAAGACAGCCTTGTCCAATTATAAGGTTCAGGTGAGTCTAAATTTTGCAGTTCATTGCTTTCCTGTGGTAAAAGTGTATTCTGTGGTTTCTGGCCCGTTGTTTCATGATTGTTCATTTTGTACGTTCTCAGTGTAGCCAAGTTTTTCATAAAAACAGAGAAAATTGAGAACACAGCTATGACTCCTATAAGTCTGTAGGTTAAGTCTCAGGGTAAATGCTGGTGGTGTCTTTAGAAAAATTTACATACAGGATAAGTAACTTCTTCCAGGCCTGTGTTATATGCTTGGCCCTCTGTCTCCTCTCTCTGCCCTAAATGTGGCTGATGAGAATGCCCAGGGACCTGTAACACGTGATGAGGTTCCATTTATGTGTTACTCAAACCCTGCAATGTAACAGTTTCTACTTGATCATAAAATTGCTCAGGTCAATCCATGTAAAGATCAATCTAATGACACACCCCACCATGCCTCACTGTAAGGAAAACCCAGCACAATCTCTAGTGTATTTTTTTTTCAATCGTATTTTTAAAGCGTTAAATACTGATCTCAAAAGTAGGGGTGGGGTCAGGGGAGGAGATAATTCATTATGCAAATGTGAAGTTTTCAAATACCTTGCCCCATGTCCCTTTTATAAACAGCAGCCCATCAGGGCTGGTGTGTAGCTCACCCTGGGCAATCCCTGGCATACCTCATGTCTTCAGCAGAGAGAGAGGGACCAGAGCGCCTTGCTGAGCCCTGCAGATACAGTCCCAGTCAGTATAGGTGCATTGACTTCCTTCTGAGAAATCCAGGTCCCACTCATGCCTTGCTCGCTGGGACAGCAGCTCCCATAAAGTTATAATGACTATTTGTACTCAGCTCCCTTGAAAGAGTTTGCAGAACTCCACATTTCATCTTCTGTGTGACCTGAATTTTAATAGTAGAAAAATCTGGCAGAGGATCCTGAGGGCAGTTTGTATGATACTCTGAGTACAGTCACTAACCCTGAAAGTAGATGTCCAATATATTATCAAAATGTGTCAAAGGAAGAAAGAAAAAGATAAAACCTCATAGGGTTCCAGGTACCCATCAAAACGACCACTCCCAGCATCGGGGAATGAACATGAGATTTGAAGTCAGTGGGAGTTGAGGGCCCTGCCTGATGCCTTGCTGGTTCTTTGAACGTAATCTTCTCATACAGAAAATGTTAATGATGATGTATCTACCTCTTGGGTTTGTTATGAGCTAAAATAATTGTGTAAAGCAAGAAATCAATGTCTGGTACAAAATAAACCTTCAGCATTAGTTCTCCTCTCTTTCCCTCACCTGTCAGGCTAACATGCATATGGAAGGTGCTCAGTTGATAATGTGTATAAATTACCATTAAATCACATGCAGGGCTGCAGTCTGATTAACCTGCCATACAGTAGAGAGAACCAAAACTCAGAGACTGAGATTTGCTGTTGGTTGTCTTACAGCATGGCCAGTTACCTACGATGGAATGAGGAAGGCGGGCGGGGGTCATAGAGAACTAACCTGTCCACCAGGCTAGGATTGCACTAGGATTGCTGGCCTGCATGCTAATGGTGAAGATGCAGTCTGGCCAGCATGGGTGCAGCAGTGTCTGATCCTTCTGAAATTAAACAGCAACACAGAAGTATCCAAGACAAAGTAGTAGGATGTCTCCATGGGTAGATGAGCGAAGCAGCAGGAACTTTAGATGGGACGATGCTCAGACATCCAGAAAGGCAGCCTCAGGACACCCTGGAGTTGTAGCTCCAGACACTGGGTAAGGGTGCTTGGCAAGTCTCTAGGATGGGGTGCCCAGCAGAGTCTTGGACAGGGATTCATCAACAGGCACCAGGTAGAACTTCAGTGATAAGAACCTGGGTAATGGATCAGAACTGTCGTTTATTGGAATGAGGCAGTGCCCTGGGGACAGACAGTGATGCTGCTGAGCCCAAGTTAGTCTCAGGTCAAGATGGGTCTTAGAAAATGAGGCAGAATTGAGTTACAGCTGGTCCCAGTCATGGGGAGGGGATAGAATGGGATGTAATAGCTGGAAGCCAGACATCATTGTCTATCTTGAAAGCAGACTCACTACCACTTGGGTAAAAAATTTAGAGTAATTTCCAGAGATGTCTGTGGATGTTGCTCCAAAAGTTCTTCAGTTTCTTTAGGGATGATGTAGGTTCTCTCTCCCTGCTCCCTTCTCTCTGTCTCTCTGTTATCTCTTCCCAGCTTATTTAAATGACTGTGAGTTGACATTTAGCTAAGACGCCTTATCAGAATTTGTGAGAGGAAGGAACTGTTTGTAATGGAAAATAATATTCACTATATTATAGTTGCTTTAATTTGGGTTTAGTCATGATGTTTAATTTGTTTTGAAATTTCAAATCTCAATAAAAAGATTTTTATGTTTACCAAAAGGGACATAGATTTTTATTTTACTTTATTTTATGTTTTTGGAGACAGAGTCTCCCCCTGTCGCCTAGGCTGGAGTGCAGTGGTGCGATCTTGGCTCACTGCAACCTCCGCCTCCCAGGTTCAAACACTTCTCCTACCTCAGCCTCTGGAGTAGCCAGGATTACAGGCCCGCACCACCACGCCTGGCTAGTTTTTGTACTTTTTGTAGAGACAGGGTTTTGCCATGTTGGCCGGGCTGGTCTCAAACTCCTGGCCTCAAGTGATCCGCCCACCTCAGCCTCTCTAAGTACTAGGATTACATGTGTGTGAGCCACCATGCCTGGCAGGACATACATTTAAAATGGTCATGAAGCACCATTTAAGGCTCTCTCAGCTAAGGAACCCTTCCTGGCTTTCTGTCAATGAGCTTCCTTCATGGACTTACCGCTGCTCTTTTACCACAGGTTCTAGCTCCATATTGTTCTTCCTTCTTCTCTGTACGTGGTACTTCCCAGCTAGATCAGTAGTTCCCAGTGGGGATGACTTTCCTCCCACCAGCCTCTCCTCTGAGGAACACTAAGCAATGTCTGGAGATATTTTTGGTTGTCACAACTATGGGAGTTGCAGGGGGTGCTCCTGGCATATAGTGGGTAGGGGCCAGGGATGCTATTAGACATTCTACAATGTACAGAACAGCCCCCCCACAACAAGGGATTATCCTGTCCAAAGATCAATAGTGCCTCTGTTGAGAAACTCTGAGCTAGACTGTAAGCATATTATGAGCTGACGTAATGTCTTAGGATTCTATTCCCCTGATTCTTGCAAAATAATAATCACTACTAGCAACTAACACTGATCAGATTCTTACCATGTACCAGGTATTGTTCCAAACGCTTCCTGCATATTTACTCATTTAATCTTTTTCCTTAAGAATTCTAGTTATCCCATTTTACTAAAACTGATCAATTTGGGAAAACTGGAACATGAGAAAACTGAGACATGAGAGAGTTAAGTAACTTGCCCAAGGTCACATATCTGGTAACAGCTGAAGCTGCTCAGTAGTAGTAAGAATAATAGTTAGTAGTACCAGTAGAATTTTTATTAAGTCAAGAGCTTTGTACATATTGACCCATTTCATCTTTGCCACGAAACCCATAGAATAGATATTCTTTATACCCATTTCACATATGCAGAAACTAGGATTCAGTAGAACTTGGCTTGTATTTAGGAATTTGTATATTTCTTAGATCAATGTCTATTTTCCCCACTGTACTGTAATCCAGAGAATGTGAGGACCTTGCTGATCTGGTAGATCTTATGGTAACCCCACTATTCAGCTCTGGGTCTGGCAATACTACATATGCTAAGTGATTAAGGGAAAAGAGAATGAAGCGTCAGGTTGTTGGATGCCCATATGTATAGTCAAGGTTCTCTAGAGGGACAGAACTAATAGGATATGCATACCTGAAAGGAAGTTTATTAAGGAGAATTGACTCACACAGTCACAAGGTAAAGTCCCACAATAGGCCATCTGCAAGGTGAAGAGCAAGGAAGCCAGTGGCTGGTTAGTCCGAGACCCACAGCATTCAGTCTGTGGCCAAAGACCCAACAGCCCCTGGCAAACCACTACTGGAAGTCCAAGTGTCCAAAAGCTGAAGAACTTGGAGGCTGATGTTTGAGGGCAGGAAGCATCCAGCACAGGAGAAAGATGAAGCCAGGAAGACTCAGTAAGTCTGCTCTTCCACCTTCTGCTGCCTGCTTTATTGTAGCCGTGCTGGCAGCTGATTTAGATGGTACCTACCCAGACTGAGGACGGGTCTGCCTCTCCCAGGCCACTAACTTAAAATGTTTATCTCCTCTGGCAGCACCTTCAGACACACAACCAGAAACAATACTTTACCAGCTCTCTAAGCATCCTTCAGTCCAATCAGGTTGACAGTCAGTATTAACCATCATACCGTGCATTGGGATTTGCTGTTGGCTTACAGTCAGTTGAGGCCTAGCTGTGGCTTGGTCAATGTGCTGTGTTTTCCCTGTCCTGATGCATTCCTGTGGTTCCTTCTTTCCACTGGACCTCAAAACTGCCCCATAAGAGGATCTGGTCTTTATCACTATACAGGGTACCCCAAATGATGGAAGTTTATTGAGTGTTCTCTGGTTTCTCCTGGGGCTTGTCAAAACAAGGAGGGCATCTCATCTCTAGCAGCTAAAAGCTCATGACTATGTTAAACCCCAGATCTTCAGGCACCTTCGAAAGCCTTATGACTTGCTCTCAGAGGAGGGAAGGGTTTTCCTGCTGCTGGATGCTCACGTCCCCACCTAATGAAATTTGATGACACATGAGGCTAGGTAGAGATGCTTTTCTTTTCTGTCTGATATCTGGATATTTTCAGAACCTAGATAATTTTATCCTATTTATATCAAACATGCAGGTAACTCTAGACTTTTATATCTGTATTATTTCTGGGGAGGTATAATATGATTATGAATGACAGTAATTGACATTACATGCTTTAATGAAATTTCCTTTCCCATGAATCAAAACCTTTTAGTTCAGTCCTACAGTGCTATTTCTATTTTTCTCTTTTACCTACACTAATGCATTAGGCAGTAGGTACGACATAAATTCATTTTTACAAAGTCTACATCCTGTAGGTTAAATGAGAAAATGTATGCAAAAGGCTCAACTTAACAGTTATGTAATAGTTATTAATCCAAGAATGTTACCTAAATTTGCATGCATACTCTAGTTTTTAGCCCCATTCTTCAAGGGGCTCTTTGAAGAATATTGCGCTTCCTCGATGAACATCATAAGCCAATGATTATGAAAAGAGCCCCTTTTTCTAATGATCATGGGTAGCACAGTAATTACATCTCAGAATTCCTCCTTCTAGAGCTTTTAGGGGATCTGTGGAGGCTTAGACTTTTGTCCTTTTCCAAAAGGGAGGAGTACCCCAGATAGTCTCCTGCTGCCACCACCCGCCTGCCCCACTCCAACAAAATAAAACAAACCATCTATCATCGGGAGTTAGCAGTTTCCTAGAGAGGACTAAACAAGGAAGGTCTAGATATCAATTCCCCCAGACCTAACCCCGCCCTTCATTTTTGGGTGCACCAAGTACCTTGCCTTGGAAAATGCACCTGAAACTGCAGGGCTCTTGAGCATCCTTCAGGACCTTTGCAGCCCTCAGAGAACACTCCACACCTTGGTCTTGAGGGTCAGACAGAGCAGGAAGGAAGAGTCCCCAGTGGATTCTAGCCACAGTGCCTCCTTCCAAATGAGATTTTCCATAGGCCTGATACTCAGCAAGACCACTTTTGCCCCCTTGCTTCATCTCTCCCCACCCTTGAGGCAGGGTGACTTTGGCACAGGATCCTGGAGGACAGACCACAGTGGTTGGCATCCTTGCTGAGCCCCCTAAGATCGAGTATCTTGGGAACCATTTCAAGTGTCTACAGGGCTATTCCACAGGGAGCAGATGAACTGGTCCCAGCACCTGAGCAATCCATTTAGCCCAGGGCCAGTGCTGCTCATCTCCCTGCCTTATCTGCAAGCAGAAAGAGGTATATGCTTCCAGGGCCTGCCTTCTAGGCAGGGCTTTGCATTAAAGCAACCAACCAGCAAACCTAAAGGGCCAGAATGACAGTTATTCAAAAATGAGTAAGTTTTCTTCTTTTCTTTAATGCACGCCTAAGATGACACACTTGTGCTTAGAAAACTGTATGTAAATGCTGTCCTCTCCTATGGGGACAGCCTGTCCTATCAGGTCAGATAGCCTAAACCAGTAGTTAGATCTTCATGATCTTCATGAACTAACTACTGGTTTAGGTTATCTGACCTGATAGGACAGGCTGTCCCCACAAAAATTGAGAAAAAGCTTTGAGGGCACAGCAGGGCCACTCTGTGTCCAAGGTGGCCTGCGGGGTCGCCCAGCTACATCCACAACTTGCCTCTGCCTTTGCAGATACCCATGACCCTGAGTCTGTGAGTCAGCTAAGAAAGCTCAGATCCCCCAGGTGAGACGCATTTCTTAGTAGTCCCCAACATTGAGTACCCAGCCCAGCCTCCACCCCTACCCTGCTCTACAGATAATTCAGATAATTTGAGATATATACCGTGAATGAGCAGAAACAAGCAGGCACTTCAGATTTCAGGTTGCCAAGAGGGAAGATGCAGAATCCTGCTCGCTTTGCAGCAGGTCTGTGAGTCTCAAGTGGCATCGTATTAAATTATATAGGCAGCCACTTGTTTGCAAGTGACGCACTGAGCTGAGAGTTGTGCTGAGCAGGAGACATTTTCTTCGGGAAGCATTTGAGAAGATCCTATAGCTTCACAGACCTCCAGTTGGTCTGAAAGCAGAAGGGTGTGGGAAACCACAGGGAGGGGGTCAGCTGTGGGAGGAAATTGCCATGATCACCATGAAATCCTAGACCATGGGCTGTGGGGCACTTTGCTCTCAAGGTAGGTCAGAGCCTGAACAAGTTGCACATGCTGCGGTGGGAACGATTCTTTGTTGGGGGCGCCCTGGCTGGCTCCCAGCTCCTCTCTGGGGTTTGGGTTTCTGAGATGGTGAGTGCTGTTCCTCTTGCCTCTGAAGGGTTTTTATATCATCCTGGCCTGCTGTATTGTGGCTCTGTTGTTAGAGGTAGCTATGGGGGGTGGGGGTGGGTGTCTGATATTTAGGGATAGGAGGGAAGGGGTGAAGATGAACAAAGAAACGAAGGGGTGAAGGACTTATGGTAGAAAAGCGCTACTTAATTTTACTGCTTGCTGTCCTGTGCTCCTACATAATGGTAAATATAATCGGGGATTCTGAAACAATACAAAGAAGCTTTGGGCCTTTGTGAGCTCTGAGCCTGCTACTTGCTTTTCCTGAGACCTGACAGCCAGCTCTACTCCATAGCTGGAGCAGAGAGGGTGTTGTCATTCTCATTAGTGACGCTGATAGGAGAAGTACAGGTATCTTACTTGAAGAGCTCCTACTCTGTAATGGCTAATAGACCCTTCCAATTATCCCGTATAGTTTGGAATAGATTAAAACAGAAACTGAGATGGGTTTTATTGATGCACATACAAGTTCTTGGCAAGATTTTCCATTCAGCTTCCACATGTTTGGGTTGATGGCCGAGCTGAAACACCTCCCTGTAGATTTTGACAGGCTAAAGGTTACATCAGTTTGGGCTCCTTGATCAGGTTCTGAAAACACACATAATTAATAAAGGAACAAAAAGGGTGGCCCTGAGCAACCTTCAGCCACAGGGGATCCCAAGGAACAGCCATGGTGAGCGAGTCCTCTTGGTTCCCCTGAAAATATATGGCGGTGAGGGGGAAACAGCTTCTCTGTGGTGTCTGTTGTGCTGTCATCACAGATTATCAGCCCCTTCCTAATGGATGAATGTATAAACCACAAATCCATCCTTGGCTCCCTCCAGGAAGGCATTTCTATTGAAGGTCACAACCAGAGAAGACAGTAACTTGTGGGGAAAGCAGGAGACTTTGAGAGATCCAGAGGTCACAGGCAACCCCTGGAAGCTCCTCAGCAGAGCCGGGGTCTGCTCTTAGATCCAGGAAGTGGGTGGAGCAGATACTAAGGGAAGAAGGTGGTGAGAGACCCGGGGCTGCTACTCATGGAAAAGAGCCCTTTCACTGTTTCACCTACATTTCGGTGGAGACCAATGGAGATGGACATTTTCTCTAATATTGACTAAATAGTGTAAATTTTTTCTTTACACAAATTGCCACTTAATGTAATTTGTTGACTTTCCTTAGGGGCGTTGATAGACTTTCATTATAGATTTTGACAGTAAAGTCATTATATATTAAATATAGTAATCTGTGCCTGCTATGTTAGTTGAATACTTTTTTCAGACGGATGTTATTCTGAATCTGAAAAGCTTCTTGCCTTGATCTGCCTCCTTATGTTATAAAACGAACCTGTGGGTCACTTCTGCTTTACCCCCACAATCCAGTTCTAAAGTATCATTAAAAAAAAAAAAGAACTTCTGACTATGGAAAACTTCTAACAAATACAAATGTAGAAAGAATAGTGTAATACATCCCCAATGCACCCAGCAGCCAGCGGCCATCAATCCATGGCCCATCTTTGCTTCACTCACATTTCCCATCTGCCCCTCTGCCCCTACTAGATGATTATTTTGAAGTGGCTACCAGATATATCATTTTAGCATATGTATTTATAGCTCTTAAAAATAAGGATCCTTTTTAAAAAACACAACTATATTACATGTAGAAAAATAAATAATTCCTTAACATGTTCAGCTATTGAGTCTCGTAATTTTGATTTTTCATCAGGCATGAGTCACCATGCCCAACTGTTTTTTATTATTTTATTTTTTATTTTTCTGATTATTATTATTTATTATTTTTCTGGTTTGTTGGAATCAAGATTGAAATAAGGTCCATGCACTGCAGCTGGTGGACATCCTGTCATGTCTCTTTTGTTCCTGGAAATGTATTTATTAAATAAACCTGTAGAGTTTTCTACAATCTAGACTTTGCTACTGTACCTTGGTGATGTCATTTAGTATGTTCCTCTGCCTCTTGCGTTTCCAAAAAACTGATGGGTAGATCTGGAACTGACGGTGATGTGTCACTTCAGGGAGGATGGGGAAGCATTACTTCTGGTTGTCTCTCTTTTTGTGATGTTAGGAGCCATGGATTATCGAGTACGTAATTAACCCATTAGGGATTTCCAAGTGGTAATACTCCCATTCATGCATTCCATCATTATTTATTAGCTGAAATGCTTTGTAAACATTTCCTCATTAAGTATTTGACTAGCCGGAGATCCATATCTATTTAGAAAGATAGGATAAATATTAGATTATTTCCCTTTATTTACCAGTTTTCAAAATGAGTGGGTTTCCTAGCCTCCTCCAGAGGTAACTAATGATGGGTTGTATATTGTTTTTCTAGTGTCATTATTAACTCTTGGATTTAAATATTTTTGATGTGTTTTGGTCCATTGCTGTTATCCTTATTAATGCTCAGATTTTTCTGTCTTTGGCCAGTGGAAGCCTCCTTGATACAACCCTCTCTAGTAGAAATCTACAGCTTGCTGGTTTCTGGCACTCATCTATAGCTCATTGGTTTCTGGTTCCAGGCTCCTCTCATATATTTTCTGCTCTGTATATTTTTAGATGTAAAATCAGCCATTTTTCCAAGGAGCTCTCACTGCTTTTAGTGGATGATAGCATTCATGTTTATTTAGAGACCACAGTCCAGGTGCTGTGAGAATTGAGCACTATTTTTTTTCTGCTTCTTGCCATCTCTGAAACGTCATCTCAGCACGATTTCCACTCTCAGCACCACCACCTGTGACAGCCCCCAGGCCACCACCATACCATTTTCCTCTTTCCTCAAGTGTCCAGCTTCTGGACTCCGTAACACCCGTAAAACATTCCTTCTCCAACCTGCCTGGGTACTTCGACCATGCCACTTGTTCCAAAATGTCCTTCCGTGTCATGAAGCATTCATTATGTGGGCCTTTTCTAGTCCCTCTTTTACCCTGCTGTCTCTTTGAAACCCAAGACAAGAAGATAGATGATAATTTCTTAAAGTCTCCTTCAACTTTGTTTTTGAGCTCTGCTGGTTTACCAAGTCATCCTTATTTCACTAGGTCATCACTGAGCAGTCCTTCCCTCCCTCCCAGTATGTATGCGTTGTTGGCATGTACTGAGAAAAGGTAGGGGAAGGGTAAACCAAGAGTTAGAGGGTGCTTACGACGGTGTGCGCTACTGTGCTGGGCATTTCATATGTGCTGTGTCATCTAAGCTTCATTATAAACCTGTGAGCTAAGTATCATGATTCCATTTTAGAGGGGGATCAAGTTAAGTAATAGGCAGAGCTGGGATTAATCCAAGATCTACCTTTCTCCAGAGCGTAGGCTAACTTAAACTGTATCATCAGGGTGGTATATATCCTATGAAGACTTCTGCTTAAATGGATCTATTAGGGAACCTGTTCCTAGCCATCCTACAAACTTGTAAAACTCTGCTTCTATCTTGTGGCTCCCCATTGCTTTCAGTATTAAACTCCTACTTGGTATGTTCTGGCTTGTATGGCCTTGACTTAACTGTATCAATACTCCACAGTTGCATTACCCTCCAGCCAGCCTTCCCCAAAATGTTCCCTGTTCTTATGTCTCCAGTCTTTTTATATGTCTGGCTCCCTCTTCACCTGGTGAGCTCCTAATCCCCTTGAAGAAGCAACTGAAGCATGTCCTCCCTTACGAGGCCCTCCATGATTGCCACTTTCAGATGACTTAACTGATACCCCCAGGCTCCCACAGAGTACTGTGCTGTACTCTGGGGCTGGTTCTTTTTCATCCCTTTTACCCCAGGACACAGCACAGGGCCTGACCTGGGAACACTGGTCACCAGTGTTGTTAAATGCATATTTAAACGGATGAGCCTGTACACTTGCTCACATGGGTAAAATGTCATCTTCTTTGAAATGGTTTTTACAGTTTCTTAAGGACTTTGCCACTTTATGCTTATATTGTGCATGTTTATTTTTGTCTACAAGCTAAATTATGCCCTAGGCCTAGAAGATGCAACTGGAATGAGGCTCCCAACGCATTGCCTTGCACATAGTCGAGACTCAATAATTATCCATTGAATCGAATCAAATGGAAGGTTGTACAAAAGGAAGCTATAGTGGAAGTGTCAGGCATGCAATCAGCAGAACGTCAGACAGGCAGTTAAAGCATCTTCGATTTACTACAATTTCTTTTAATAGGTTCTCTGTACAGATTTGCTGTCAACATGAATTGTTGGTTTAGGAAAAAAAAAATCAGAGTACTGCCATGGCTCTTGTGCTGCACAGTGACTGGCAATGTTTTGCCATTTCCAATGCAGTAGTCCACAGATTTCCAGTTGCCGACGGGGCTTAGTCATTCATGCTGAAGAGGCCTAAGTTATAAGCAAAAATGCTTCACGGTAAATGTCCTGAACCCCTACTCTCAGAACCAGCACACGTTCACCCTCTCTGCTTCCTCCATTGTTGCCTCAGTTCCTCAGCCTTCCCCATTCCAGCTTCTCTTCTTAAAACACAGCCCCTCTGATGATTAACGCCCTGGCTCTGCTGTAGAAGGGAGATCTGTGTATTTGGATGTGGGACTCTGCTGGAAGGGGAAGACTGCTCAGGGCCAGCACTGACAGACCACTCATCCATTCAGTAAATGTGTATTTAGCATGTATTGTGTGTCAGGTGCTGGCAGGACAGTGGTGCACAAGGCCTCAGTCCTCCTGGACCACTCAAAATAGTGTGGGAGACAGGTGTTCTTCAGATATGCACATAGATGCACAATTGCAAACTGTGGTGAGTGAGATAGAAGAGCAGAGATCTGTCCACAAAAGAATCTGGTACTACCTTTGCCATGAAGTCCTCCCTGGGCCCTCCTGGCGGTGTGAGGCTCACCTGGAGGTGCTCTTTCATCATTGGAGCTAGGCCTGCGTCGGCCCTCAGCCCACTGAGACTGGGGGCATGTGTGACTGTGAGCTCCTGGGGCCAGGGTTCATTCTTTCCTAGAATAGGATGTGTTATAAAGTAGGTGCTCAATTATTGTGTAAGACTGGGAGGAAGGGAATGAGCACATTTTATATGTCCTTATTCCATCAGATGAAGGGGTCACCAGCTTCCCCCAGTGCTGTGATCATGACTGTATTAATATGATGCACAAGCTCCAAAACTTAAGCTCCATTCCCAGGAAGGTGTCTCTTCCCAGAAGAGTTGTGAAGCATGAAATAATGAATACAGAGTCCTCGGCACAGGGCCTGGTCCCAGGTGTTTTCCCAGGACAGTGTCATACCCTACTGAGAGTGAGCTGCCCAGCCAGCGTGGCCTGTATTTTCTCAGAGCAGACTGAGTCAGGCCAGGAACAGGACTGATGTCCTGCCATCTCAGCATGGGCTTCCATAGAGTCAGGAGTGAAGAAATGTCTCTTTCTGCAGGACACTGGCCTAGTGTCGTATATAAAGAACAGGATTCTGCAGCCTGCTCATTCTTGGTTGCTTCTTCCTTGGAGGAAAAGAGCATGTTGTGTTCCCAGATTTGCTCCTAAAAATACACTCCCTTAACTCCCTGCCAGTCTCCTGTGATTTCTCTCCTGGGGAAAGGGGAGAAAGACCCTGGCCCCCAGTTCTCTGGGTGGACACAGCAGATGCTTGAGCACCCCACACTGTACCCACTCTGTGTCAGCTGCACTGTGGGAGACTGGTCTACACAGCAGGGTGCCAGCTTCTCACACCTCCGCTTTTCTGTCTCAAGGCTCTAGCTTCTGAAGCCCACTTAGCCTGCACTCAGCACAGCCTGGAAGTGTGAGGAGACAGAGCTCCCTGGAGTCAACCTCAACTAATAGGGAAGTCTCCTTGAGACACTTTTTGCAGTTTCTCAGAGAGCCCCAGTAGGGAGTAAGCCCCAGTTACCCACAGGTGACCAACATAGAAACCCACCTTTATTGCCTCTTTTTGGGTCTATCATACTCTCTTTGTTCTTCTTTCCTTTCCTGGGATTTCTTTCCTGATTTCAAGCAACTCCAAACTAAGACTTTGGAGAAAGGAGAGAAGTCACTCTTAGAATCATCCTCTAGGGATCTTTTTGGGGAAGTCACCGACGTTTTCTGGATGTTGGCTTCCTTATCCATGAAAGAGAAAGAATATAGCGTGTGCCAGCCGGGCATGGTGGCCTGAGTCTATCATCCCAGCACTTTTGAGCCCAGGAGTTCGACACCAGCCTGGGAAACATGGTGAAACCCTGTCTCCACAAAAACATACAAACATTAGCTGGGCATGGTGGAATATGCCTGTAGTCCCAGCTCAGGAGGCTGAGGTGGGAAGATCACTTCAGCCCAGGAGGTCAAGGCCGCAGTGAGCTGTGATCACACTACTGCATGCCAGCTTGGGTAACAGAGAGAGACACTGTCTCCAAAAATAAAAAGAAGAAGAAAGAATACAGCCTGTGCGGTAACTCTCATCTAGGACCGTGCACGAGTTCCCGGAGGTCCCACATTCCTTGCTGGTCTGCCTGTGGGCGTCCACTCACCCCTTGTAGCTGGGAAATGACTCAACTGTCTCCTTCCAAAATCTGGAAACTACCTAAACGTTCAGCAGTCACAGAATGGTTATGTACGGTGTGTACCTTCAGTAGAAATCGAGAAGGCACTTAAAGTGATATTTCTCATGGCATATAGAAATATACCAAGATTATAAGACCTGAAAATCAGGCTATAGAACTACGAGTATCCAGTAGGTTTTAAAACTATGGATAAAACATAGACATGCTTGTGAGAAAATGTGACACGTTAGAGTTTAACTCTAAGCAGTGGGATTATTTTCTCTTTTTAAAAATATTTTCCAAGTTATCTTGAAGAAGATGTTTTTCTTTTATAGTCAGAAAAAAAATCAACCGTTATTTAAAACAAACAAAAATACTGCTCAAATATCACCTCCTTTTTAATCTGTCCTTGCAGGGGCTGGGCCTCCACAGAATGACCAGGCAACCCCTAGGGCTTAGCTTATGCAAGATTATTGTCCATTAAACTTTCTCCAGGCTTTACATGGGAATGCAGAAGTGACTGTGTTCCCATGCCTTCACAACAAATGTAGTTTGCAAAAAATGGTGTGATATGTATTTTCAGGCCTTTTTTAGAGATATGCATTGTGTTTGGGGTGCATTTCCTCTGCCTAACCTAATGGATGAAACATTTTCATATAAAAAGCAAAAGTTGCTACATAAAACTGGGACAACATAGTGTTAAGGATGCGAGCTCTGGAGCCAGCTGGCTCAGGATCAAACTTGGGCTCCACGTTCTAGCTGTGTGGCCTTGGTCAGATTACATAACCTCTCTGGGCCTCATTTTCCTCATCTGTAAAATGATGATAATAATAGTACCTACTCATTGGATTGTTGCAAAGATTACATGAGTTAATACATGTTTTAAAAAGTGTCATATTGATGCACCTGATACAATGCACATACAATGTGTGTGCGCTCTCACCATCATTATCAATCACAGGAGAGAGTTTCCACAAACAGTGCTTTTCAGGGTAAACCACTGAGTCTTCAGACAAACCCAGATTTGACCCACCAGTGACTCAATCCAACCAGAACACAGCATGTCTGTTTGCTTCCTAGCCCCACCAAGAGCTGTTTCCAAGGAGGCTTAGGAATTCAGTGGAACAAGTAGTGGATGTAACGCTTTTTAAGCAGCATTGAGCCACGGCAAAAATGAATTAGTCATTCATTTCAGGACTCATAAATAAGGAGGATATAGACATGAAGGTCAAAGAGCCACAGAGAATGAGATGAGAGGAAACTCAGGTGATGTGCAAAGATGAAGGCCAGTGAGGTGACAAGGCTGCACCAGGTGCCTCCTGTGCCCAAGTGGCCTTTGCCTAGGGCCTTGCTGACAGCCTGTGGCTCCAAAATGCTCCCCTATTGCTGCCTCCATCCTGGGAGAGCACGCTGCTCTCAGGACTTGGTTCAGAACTGTGTGAGTGCCCTCATATTGCATTGCAGTTTATGGGAATGCAGTCTTCCCCCTCCCCACATTAAAACATCCTCCAGGTTCTTAGTAAGTGCTTATCAGGTGTCTGGCACTGTGCTGGGCTCTGAGGGCCACCAAGGTGGCTGCCCTTCAGGAACCAACCAGCCCTGGAAGGCAGGTTCATGTCTTTGTATTCATAGCTCCTGGCCCATCTGGCACCAGAGATGCCCATACATGCTTATGAATCAGTGAGATAAGTAATGCCAGCTCCACCCTGGCTGTCCTTGGTTTAGATGGCTTATTGTATGTACATTTCATATGTAATTAGCCAGCTTACCAGGTCAAGTTCTGTGTTCTCCCCAAGGCCATTACAAATGCTTAGGGCATGTGGCCACACACAGATGCACACCCATGCCCAAAGGCATGGCACTTCTGTTCTAAGTAGGAGCAGACTTTCAAACCAAGGAAATGGTTCTGGTTCTCAATCTAAAAAGATAACAGGGGATGGCATGGCAAAAGACAAACAACAGTGATGAATATTGTTCCCTGGGACCTCCATGCCTGTTTTGTGTTTAAATTTAACTCCCATGGCTTACTTGAGACTTCAACCAATGTTTCAGCTCCAATTGTTTGACTGCCTGAAGCCAGCCAATGGTGCTTCCACATCCTTCAGTGCCTGTGTACAATTGGAGGGCAGCTGTGTCACTTGGTTGGCTGAACAGTGAATAAGTGCCTCGGGGCCATTTGCTTGGCAGACTTCCAACTCTACAGAGCCTATGCACCGCACAAAACAAAGATGGGTGGAAACTGTAGGACTTGGGACTGTAGATCCTGCTGTTGGCTCCCATCACAACACCAGCCTCTTAAGTTCCCTTTTTTGACTGTGCTCCAAGGGCTGTATGTCAGCCTTGGTGACTGAACAGCTGTGTCAAGTACGAGAGTTTGGTGAGACCCCAACAGTCTGCTAGGGCTACTGAGAGCTGGCTGCCATGTTTACCTGAAGCCACATATTATGACCGCTGAAATAAGTATCCTTTTTGTTAAAAGTAATAAGATTTCTCTTGTTTAAGGAACTGGGTTGGGGGGTACAGATTTTGCGTTTTCTTTTGGCAATCTCACATGGAAAAAAAAAAGTGAATTCACATGTTGTAGGGAGGGGTGAGTATTAAGAACAGAACTCGTTCCCTTAACAGAGAAAGCTATTACAGTCAGAATACTCACCCTCCCAAAGAGGTCCATGCCCTATTCCCTAGAATCTGTAAATATGTTACCTTATCTGGCAGAGGGGAATTTCAGTTGCTAATCAGCTGATGCTAAAATAGGGATAGTGGCCTGGATTATCCAGGTGGGCTCAATAATCACAGGCAACTTAAAAGTAGAAGAGGAGATTAGTGCATGCAGTGAGAGGGATTTGACTGTTGCCCCCACTGTGGGCTTTGAGATGGAGGAAGGAGACCACAGGCCAAGGAATGAGGGCAGCCTCTAGATACTAGAAAAGGAAAGAAAATGGATGACTCCCTAAGCCAGTAGAAAGGAACACAGCCCTGCGGACTCCTCAACTTTAGCCCAGTGAGACCCATGTTGGTCTTCTAACCTACAGGTCTACAAGGATAATAAATTTGCATTGTTTTAAGCCACGGAGTTTTTGCTCCTACAGCAATAGAGAACTAATACAAAAGCCCATGGTGTAAAGACCTCCATAGGGCACCATGGATAGAGGCAATTCCACAGAAAAATCATTGAGGAGACCACCGAACTTTCAGTGACACTTGTACTAGTGGTACAGATCCCTTCTTAATAAAGTAGAAATGACCCTACCAGGCATCCCTAAGTTAGGAGGAAGCTCTGTCTTCTCCTGACTGTTCTCATCTCAGCCCCGGAAACAATAACACACAACGTTGAATTCTCAGTTGAGAATGAGTACAGCTTGCGCTGTCGTGACGTTTGGGCTGCCTCCTGTCCAGAGAGCTCAGTCGGATAAATGACCACTACCTCCTTGGTGATGGGAGGAAACATTTGTGTCTCATAAAATCACGGATTTCCACCCCCCCTCATGAACACGATATATTTTTAGGATAGTTTTATATTTACAAAAAAATTGCAAAGGTAGTGCAGAGTTTTTGTATATCCCACAGCCAGATTTCCCTCTTATTAACATCTTACATTAGTATGGTACATTTCTTCAAATTAATGGACAGTAGTGATACATTACTAACAGTTATTGATATATTGTTACTTTTATTATATTACTAGTATTACTGATAGTACTATATTATGTCTAAATCCATAGTTTATTCAGATTTCTTTAGCTTGGACTTAACGTACTCTATCTGTTCCACATTACGTTTTGTCTTCATGTCTCCTTAGGCCTCTCTTGGCTGACAGTTTCTCAGACTTTGTTTTATGACTGACAGTTTTGAGGAGTACTGGTCAAGTATTTTTTAGGGTGTCTTCCTGTTGGGATTTGATACTTTTTCATGCTTAGGCTATGGTTATGGGTTTCTGGAAGGAAGGTCCCAGAGGTAAAGTGGCATTTTCATCACATCATATCAAGGGTACATAACATCAACGTGGTTTATGACTGTGGATGCTGGTCTTGTTTACCTGGCTGAGGTGGTGTTTGCCATGTTTCTCCACTGTAAAGGCATACTTTTTCCTCCTTCCTATACAGTACTCTTTAGAAGGAAGTCACTAGATGCAGCTCACATATAAAGAATGGGAAATTATGCTCCATTCTTTCAGAACAGAGGATCTATGTAAATTTGAAATCCTGGACAGATTAGTCTCTTCTCATCCATGTGTTAATTTATTCAATTATTTATATCAGTATGGATTCACAGATATTTATTTTACACCTTAGATTATTATAATCCAATACTACTTTATTTTGTTATTCAAATTGTTTCCAACTTTGGCCAGCTCTTTCAATCAGCTCCTGTGGGCCTTTGATATCCCTCTTCCTCCCGCCCTTCCCGCACCCCCTGAGTACTTACTTCCTTTCTGGCTCCAAGTTTATCTCGTGTATTTTCTCTGCAGTCCTAGAATGAGCCATTTTCCAAGGAGCCCTGGTTACTTTTATTGGAGAATAGGACTAGAAAGGAACATTTGGGCTCTATGTACATTCATTGTTACTTGAGTATTGATGCATCTAGGCCCTCTCAGTTAACACAGTAAGGAAATATATGTGTGTGCACTAATTTATAGAAACACTTAGAGTTATATGCACATATCTTGTAACCATCTGTATCCACATTAAGGTAAACATAAGTTCGTACTGATGTGTCTAACTCCAGCGCATTACCACATGGACCATCCTAGCTTTCTCCCCTTGTTTATCTGTAACCTCCTACTCCAGTGAGAAACCTGGCTCCTACCATCCACCATCCATTTACTTAATCGTTCAATTCCAGTATACACGTATAGCAGTATCAGCATTGTTAATCCATACCCTATGGGAACAACTTTATCAACTAGAGTGCAGTGCTTAGGTACAGTTCCTTTTGCCTTTGGTCTTATAGAATCATCTCATTTCCAGAGATATTTAAGTTAGTACCATTCCCATCACCCCTTTCAGTGAGATCATCTCATACATTTGTAATACAGTTAGATTCTATTGTCACAATCTACATTCCATCTGGGTCCTCTAACCTTCTAAACAATTTTTTAATTTGCTTGCATTAAGGTTTACTCCTTGCTATGGTTTGAATATTTGTCCCCTCTGAAATTTATGTTCAAACTTAATCTCCAATGTGGTAGTACTGAAAGGTGGAGCCTTTGAGAGGTGATTGAATAATGAGCACTGTACCTGGATTAATACAGTGGTCTCCAACCATTTTGGTACCAGGGACCAATTTCATGGAAGACAGTATTTCCATTGACACGGGGTTGGGTAGGGGGTAGTTTTGGGATGAAACTGTTCCACCTCAGATAGGCATTAGATTCTCATAAGGAGCGCGCAACCGAGATCACTTGCATGCACAGTTCACAGTAGGGTTCACGTTCCTATGAGGATTGAATGCTGCCACTGATCTGACAGGAGGCAGAGCTCAGGCAGTAATACTCACCCACTGCTTACCTCCTAGTTCCTAGCAGCCCATGGACCAGTACTGGTCCATGTTCTAGTTCACAGCCTGGGGGTTGGGGGCCCCTAGATTAATCTATTAATGGATTAATGAGTTATCATGGAGTGGGACTGGTGGCTTTATAAGAAGAGGAAGAGATATGTGAGCTGGCACACTCAGCCCCTTTGCCATGTGCTGCCTCAGGACCCTGCAGAGAGTCCCCACCAGCACAAAGGCCCTCACTGGATGTGGTCCCTCAACGCCTCCATAACTGTAAGAAATAAATTTTTTTCTTTATAAATTACAGTTTCAGACATTCTGTTATGAGCAACGGAAAATGGACTAAGACATTCCTTATGCTATAAATACCATGTGTCTGTCATTACAGTATCATACAGACCACTATCACTGCCTTAAAAATCTTCTGCACTTTGCCTATTCAACATTTTCCTCCACTTATCTTTTTATTTTCTCTAGTTTCACCTTTCCCAGAATGTCATATAATTAGAATTGTACAGAATGTAGCCTTTTTAGACCAACCTCCTTGACTTAGGAATATGCACTTAAGGTTCTTTCATGTCTCTTCAGGGCTTTATAGCTCATTTCTTTTTATCACTAAATAATATTTTCATACAGATATACTACAATTTATCTACTCACCTATTAGAGGATATCTTGGTTGCTTACAGTTTTGGGTGATTATGAATAAAGCTGCCATAAATATTCACATCCAGGGGTTTGTGTGAACATGTTTTCAAATCAGTTGGGTAAATACCTAGGAGCCTGACTGCTAGATTATATGGTAAAATTATAGTTTGAAAGAAAACACCAAACTGTCTTCCAAAATGGCTCTACTATTTTGCTTTCCCACCAGCCATAAATGAAAGTTCCTGGTGCTCCACATCCCTTGCCAGTGTTTAGTGTTGTCAGTTTTTTGCATTTTAACCATGCTAATTGATGTCTAGTGATATCTCATTGGTGTTTCTCATTCCTTAATCACAAATGATAATGAACATCTTCTCATGTGCCTCTTTGCTTTATGTACATCTTCTCTGGTGACATGCTTATTCAGATCTTTTGCCCATTTTGTAGTTGGGTCATTTGTTTTCTTGTTCAGTTTTAAGAATTATTTGCATATTTTGCATACAAGTCTTATCAAAATAACTAACATACAAGATAGTTATTTTGCAAATATTTTCTCTCATCTATGCTTTATCTTTTCATTCTCTCAACAGTATATTTTGTAGAGTAGAAATATTCATAAAGCCCAACTCACCAATTTTTCTTTTATTGATTGTCCTTTCAGTGTTGTATCTAAAAACTCATTATCAAGTTGTAGGTCACACACATTTCCTCCTATTTTTTTTTTTCTAGAAGTTTTATAGTGTTGTGTTTTAACATAGATCTATGATCATTTTAACAACTGATGATTGTATCTTTATTGTAGTCTTGAAGTATAGTAGCGTTCATCCTCCAACTTTGTTATTCTTCCATATCTTGTTGCCTACTCTAGGTCTCTTGCCTTTTTGTGTAAACTTTAGAATCAATTTGACAATATCCACAAAATAGCTTTCTTTGATTTTAACTGAGATTAACATTGAATCTATAGATGAACTTGGAAAAGAACTGACATCTTAAGTTTTCCAGCCCATGAACACTGAGTATCTCTTCCTTTATTTAGATCTTTATTTCTTTCATCTGGGTTTTATCATCTTCTGCATATCAGAAAATATATATTGTGCCCATCATTTTAGATTTACACCCAAGTATCGCATTTTTGTGATGTTATAAATGATACTGTGTTTTTATTTTTAAATGTCAACCATTCATTGCTAGTATATAGGAAGCAATTGACTTTTGTATATTAGCCGTGTATCCTGCAACCTTGCTAGAATCGCTTATTCTAGGAGTTTTGGGGGGTGGGGAGCATTGGGTTTTGTTTTTAAGGTTGATTCTTTAGAAATGTCACCTGCAAACAAAGACAGTTTCTTCCTTCCCAATCTGTATACCTTTTATTTTCTTCTCTTGTGTTTCTATACTAGCTAAGACTTCTAGTATAATTTTGAATAGGCATGGTGAGAAGAGACAACCTTGACTTGTTCCCATTTTTAGGGGCAAAGCATCCAATTTCTCACCATGAAGTATGATGTTAGCTGTAGGTTTTTTTTAATTGTTGTTGTTGTTCTTTCAGATTGATTTTTCATATAGAGAAACATTGCTGGGACTTGCTGACCAGACAATCTAGTTGTCTTTAGCCGCGAAGAGCTTCTTTATAGTCCCTTGTACCATTTAGAAATTAAGGGAGATTTAGTAACCTTCAAGAAGACTAGAAATTAATAATCAAAGTTCTGATAAGGATCTAGAGCAGCTTGAACATCTCACCTGGGGCCCACTGGCACTGAAGGAGAAAGAACATCCTGGCTCTTTCCTTGCCCTCTCTCAGAATGATTTTTTTGCTAGTACAGATATAGGGAGCGTGATTCAGGGAGTATGGAGAATAGATGAATTCAAGACCCTAACACTCTGGACCCCCGCCCTACTTACCTCCTGTTCCATTCCTCGCCCCCTTCCCCGTGCACACTGACATTCCTTGTGTTCAGACATAATCACTACTCCTTCAACACCTGCCGTTTTCCCATATCTTGCTGTTTTTACACAAGATGTGCCTTTTGTAGTGCACCTGTGTTGGTTGAAAATTTACATTTTCAAGGTCCAGTTCAAATGTTCCCTTTTCTAGGACTCCTTCCCAATCATCTCCATACAAAGTTAGACTTGTTCTACATGAGCCACTGTGGCTGTCTCCTTAATTCTCTATCACCCCTGAGTGTTAGCACCGTGGTATCTATGGGCCTACCTTTCCCACCACCTTGCGCAGAGTGAGGCAGGCCTGTCAAATCCCCAAACCTGTATCCCAGTGCTGGCCTGGGGGCTGCTTCAGAGGAGGCGCCCAGTAATGCTTATTGGTCGAATGAATGAAATTACTGGCCTTGCATATTTAGAGACCTCTGTCTATTCTTCCCTCCATGTTTGCTTTCCCCTTGGTATTCTTTGAGTCCCTCGATGTATTCTAGAGCAAAAGAGACGCCATAGCTTTTCTTTTCCTCATGGACAAAAATCAGGGGAAATTATCATTCACTGCAGACCTACTCTATTCACCCATTGATTTTAGAATCCTGGTATCCCCATGTTATCAGTTCGGGAGTTTGGGCTCTGAGGCCCAGAAAAATACCTCTTGTAACTGGCTCAAACAATAAGAGAATTTACTGTATCTCCTATAACAAGACATACAGAACTTGAGTGGTTCCAGGGGTGGTGGCTCAATATTATCAATAAGAACCCCATCTTTCTGTATTTCTTCTCTGCCAACCTTGACACAGTAGCTTCTTCCTTGAGCTTACTCACTGCATGGCTACAAAATGGCTGCAACAAATCCAGGTATAACATCCTGACACAATAATGATAATAATGATTAGAAGAAGGTTGCCTTCTCTTCCTTGGGCCTCTCTTTAAAATGAAGGAAAGTGATTCCAGAAGCTTCTAGAAATTTTCTCTCACAGCTCCTTAACCAGCATTGACATGATGATGTTTGAGCCAACCACTGCTACAGGGATCAAGATCATCATGATACGTTTAAACCAATAGGGGCTTTACCTGGAGGCACAGGAAGGAGGGGTGTACACTGGAACAAAATGAGGGTTCTTTCAGCAGGAAAAACAGGTTAATGTTGGGGAGCAAACCAGCAGTGTCAGCTACACCCTTGTTGTGGACACAATTGTTTTATACCAAATTTCAGGGAGGTGAACTTACTTATGTAAGGTTCCACAGTTGATAAAAATAGAAGCAGGGTTCAAATCCACATGCCAAAGCCTATCCAGGTACTTTCTTCTGCGCATGTGTACCCGGAGTCAGACCACATATCCCTGGAAACAAAAGTCCTGTTTCTCATGGTGAGCTCTTTAGGGGTTCAGGCGATCTCCCTTCTTTCCCTAGCCCAGCCTTCATCTGGGCGTTTGATCTGCGTATTAAGTTATGACTTAATGGTGCCACGAGATTTGGACCTAGTTTTAGATTGTTAGAGGAGGTTCAGGGGATAAACACTGGATTCCCATTTGGTGCTGAGAAATTCAGTTGCAGCTCTTTCTCTTTCAGTGTGTGCGCATTGGCAAGGGGCTTCTGCTGAGTCCTGCTTTGGTTTCATAGAAACAAAACCTCCAAAGCAGGAGGGCTGTTTTGGGAAAGTGGCCACTAATGGGGCCCCATGGGGCAGGGGCCAGGCCTGCACTGGGCAGTTTGCATATTCACTTTTACAAACAGTTGGCTCAAAGTCAGCAGTTAATGGAATGGGATGATGTTCCTGTACCAAATCGTTTCCTGAAAAAAACATTTCCAATTGCAAACATATCTTGGCCTTTCTTCTTGGATTTGTTATGACTCCGTGAGTGAATTAAAGAGGTAGGGCAGAGGGGAATGTTTCTGACTGGGGATTTTTCATCTGAAAACGTTTTTAACAATGATCTACGCAGAAAAAGAGATCCTGTTCAGACCCACCTTTCAGAGTCTCAGCTTCAAATATTGAGTTTCTAGTCACATTTTAGAGATGTTTCAATACCTCTCTATTTACAAATTGGCTCCCTTTGGCTATCCAACAAGTCTTGGGACAGATGTGTCTTTTCTTCCCTTACAAAATGTAAGCTGGAAATGCTGCCCCAGAAATGTGCGTGCATGCACACGCGCAAGTACACACGCACAGTCAGGCTAAAATGCACATGTATTTTGTTTTTCTGGGAAAAAGTTAAAATCCTTTGCATCCCATACTCTACTTTGGCAAATTCTGCCTCAACTCAAAACCTGTGCAGTTGAAGGGTGGTTTTGACAGTTTGGATTAGATATTCAACAAATATTTCTTGAGTGCTTACAATACCTGAGGTGTTGTTTTAAGTAATAATAATAATAGTAGCATATATTTACCTATTTCTTAGCAGCTGCCAGGTATGCTTCTGGGTATTTTGCATATATTAACTCATTTAATCTTCTCAGCAACCCTAGGAGGTAGGCAATATTGCTACCACTCCCATTTTGCAGATAAGGAATCTAAGGCTTGAGAGGCTGATGAACTTGCCCAAGGCCACAGAGCTGGTGACTGGTAGAGTCTGGATGTGCATGTAGGCAGCCTGGCTTCTAACCACTGTACCTCTTTGGGGATCTAATAGCGAATGAGAGAGAAATAGTGCCAGTCCTTACAAAACTTACATTCTGGTGAGGAAGAGAGTTAACAAACATATAAATTATTATTTCAGATCATGAGAAAATAAAACATGAGAGGGAGGTGGGAGTGCTAATCAGAGTCTGATATCAGAGTTGAGGTTTTATTCTGAGTATGATGGGAAGTCACAGGAAAGCTTGAAGTAGGAGAATGTATGATCCTATTCACGTTTTTATAAGACATTCTGGCTGCACTGTGGAAGGTAGGTGAGAGTTGGGGAAATGCAAGCAAAGCAGCAGACCAGCTAGCAGGTGGTTCTGATGGTCCAGGCAAAAGATAATGGTGGCTCAAGTCAGGATGGTGGAGCAGGGAGATGGTGAGAAGTGTTTGGAATTGAGTCCTGGTTTGGAGGCGGAGCCCACAAAACTTGCCTGTGTTTTATACGGATGCAAAAGGTGAGGAAAATGAGAACTTAAGGGTGATTCCTCGGAGCTTGGTGTGAACCATGGTGTAAACGGTGGTGCCATCACTGAGGAGGATAAGAATAAAGGAAGAACAGGTACGTTTTAGTGCTGGTATAGTGGGTGTGAGGGATGTTGAGAATCTCAAGTTCTGTGTGGATGTGTACATTTGAGAACTCTATTAATAGACTTAAGAGGAGACATGGAGCACACGGTTAGATTCATAAGCCTGGAGCTCAGAGTCAGACCCAGGCTGCAGATTTAAATGTGGACATGGTCACTAGTAGAATGGGATGACCTAGGACAACATTTTCCACTTAATCTTTTTTTTTTTTAATGTTATTTTTTAACTTTCATTTCAGTTCAGGAGAACATGTTTGTTACATAGGCAAACTTGTGTCCTGGCAGTTTGTTTTATGGATTGTTTTCTGAATGCCCATTAGTGATTGGCTGGATAAAGAAAATGTGGTACATATACACCATGGAATACTATGCAGCCATGAAAAAAGAGCAGGATCATGTCCTTTGCAGGGACATGGCAGGAGCTGGAGGCCATTATTCTTAGCAAACTAACACAAGAACAGAAAGCCAAATACAGCATGTCTTCACTTAAATCATGAGAACACACTTGATGATCTTGTGAATGGAAACTTTCTACATCCATGCTGTCCAGTATTGTAGTACCAGCCACCTGTAGCCAGAGTGTTTGAAATGTGGTTGGTGCAGCTAAGCAGCTGAATTTTTAATTCATTGAAATGTAAATAGCTCAAGTGGCTAGTAGCCACTGTATTGGACAGTGCAGATCAGTGTAGCTTCAGGAGAGAAAGTCCCAGGCAGGAGCAAGTTCCTTCTCTAGCCAGTAAGCCTAGCCTTGCAGCCACATTTAAACATGACTTTATTTCCACTGCTCACAGCATGCATGGCAACGCTTGTTAACAAAGTAATGAAAATCATGCTGCTTTGTGAGGAATAGCCTGGGAAAGAAAGAAAACTGGTAGTTCTAGGGGAAATATTAGAAGAAACTATAGAAGTCTAAGGAAGCAGTTGTGCTTAGCTAGAAAACAAACACAATCCTGTACCTACAGAATCATTTAAGCCGGGGTGCCCAATCTTTTGGCTTCCCTGGGCCATATTGGAAGGAGGAAGATTGTCTTGGACCACACATACAATACATGAAACACTAATGATAGCTGATGAGCTAAAAAAACACACACAAAAAAACTCCTGATAATCTCATAATGTTTTAAGAAAGTTTATGAATTTTCTTAAAAATTCTGCATTTTTGGGCTGCATTCAAATCCATCCTGGGTCACACTGCAGCCTGTGAGCTGCAGGCTGGACAAGCTTGATTTAAGCTTTGAAGGTATCTCTTCTGTGTTTGTTACATTTTATGGAGAATGCTATGAAATGGTGTGTGTCTGTGAATTTGGAGATTCAAGGTGGTGACTGGCTGGTACCCTCTATCAATGTCCAGGGCCCACTACAAAGGTACTAAATACCAGCCTCGTCTTGCGAGTTGTGTCTCTTCAGGGCACAGTGTGTTCACTCCCTTTGTCAGTGTCGTTCCAGTCCAACTGCGGCTATCAGTGAGTGTGCTGATGTGAAAGAACTCTTTGTAAGTGGATGCCTTGTGCTTAGGATTTCTTTCAAGTCTATGCCGGCACTTGGTGAGGCCAGAGTCAATAAAAAAAAATAAAATGGAAAGATGGGACGTTGCTTTTATTAAGGTTGATTGCAGCTGCTGTGTTAGCTCTTTAAGAACCTCTTGGTGACCAACACCTTCTGAGAAAATGGCCTTTCTGTGCTTAATTGGCGAAAAGCAAAGGGATTTAAGTCACTGCTTTTAGGAGGGGTAATCCAAGGTCAGCACTCACCAAATGTCTGTCACACAACTGGTTTTGTGGGAGGAATTTTTTTGTACTGAGCCTCCCTGTGGGGGCTGGGCACTTGGAGGAGAGTGGGCTGGTAGTTTTTACCTCTTTTTATTGTTTATTCCAAGGAAGATAGAATTATAGATTTCTAGGATTTGAAGACTGTAAAAAAGCTTACTGTTCATCTAGTCAAACTCTCTACTTTCAGCTGAGGAAACAAGAGAGAAGTGCCTGGCCTCAGGTCCCACAGCTGGTTCCATCTGAAGGGATAGGACCAGAACTCAGGGAAGGGCCGGGACCAAGGTATTTTTGAGCAGTGGCTGGGGTTGGGTGGAGGTGGAAGAGCAGGTAATCAGGAGAGGTGAGAAGTCAGAGGAGGCTGGAGCTGAGGATGGAAATGCCTTACAGCGTACATATAGCTTCAAACCCACGACCCTGTTCATCCTGTCAGCAGCCACTGGGTACGAGACAGGAAGCCCTGGAAGGTGGGACAGGCAGGAGGCAGAAGCAGAAAGAAGTCAGCGCCCACCTCGCTTCCGTTTATTCCGAAATCTTTTCTGAGAGGAGGGCGATTTCTGTGCTGTTGAGACCTCCCTGTTTCCCTGAGGAAAGCAAGTGAGGTGACAATTGGCAGAGGTGAGATTAAGGGGACAATTAGGTCCTGTCAGCCAGGCGAGGCTGTGAATTGATTGTAGGCTGAGTAACAGCTGTAATCTACCCTTAGTGGGTATTTTTCTCAATGTCAATATCCAACACCCTTGTTACAGAACTCCAACCCCCTGCTGTCCGTCGGCTGAAATGTGACCCTGCTCTTCCTTTTCTTCCAGTGTCTGAGCTGCAGGAGGAGGGAATGAACGCCATCAACCTGCCCCTCAGCCCGATTCCCTTCGAGCTGGACCCCGAGGACACAATGCTGGGTAACTGTGCTCTTGTCTCTGAATTGGCTTAAGCTTTCCGGTGCCAGCACCCCCACTGAATTCCTTTTCTTTTTAAAGAGGAGAATGAGGTGAGAACAATGGTGGATCCAAACTCACGCAGTGACCCAAAGCTTCAAGAACTGATGAAGGTAAGAAGAAATCAGGAGTGCCTCACAGACCCACCAGGTGTCCATATGCCACCTGCTGTGAGCAAGCACCCCGCAAGCCCCTCAGGGGAGGTAAAAAGTCACAGCAGCCCCTGCCTCCATCTAGCAGATGGCCATCGAAAATGTAACTGATTGTGTAAGCGTGGAATGTGACAAATGCCCAGTGAGTGGTGCTGGTCATAGCACCAGACAGATCAGTACAGGTAAGCTCATGTTGGCCAGGATTCCAGAGTGCACAAAATGCTTATTTTCTCAAGGACTCTCAAAAGCATGCAGTGGAGTAGAAATTAGTCTCATTCCCATTTTCCAGATGAAAAAACCAAGTCTCAGAAAAACCAAGGGGTTTGTTTATGATCATAAACAAGGAGACGGAATTCAAACAGAAATAAAGGAGATGAAGTGACATACTGTGCATAACGTAACTGTATAGTGGCTGGTGTGCGCCTGTCCTTCTAAAACTGTTCATTTCTCCCCTGCATCCTGTTCCCTGTTCTATCTTCCTCCTCTTCAGCTTAACCAAGCTGCACTTAAGACAAAAGGCATTCAGGCCTGTTATCCCAGCACTCTGCGGAGGCTGAGGCAGGTGGATCACTTGAGCTCAGGAGTTCGAGACCAGCCTGGGCAACATGGTGAAACACCATCTCTACTAAAAACATAAAAATTAGTCAAGTGTGGTGGCGCATGCCTGTAGTCCTAGCTACTCGGGAGGCTGAGGTGGGAGGAGGGCTTGAACCTGGGAGGCAGAGGTTACAGTGAGCCATGATCCTGCCACTGCGCTGCAGCCTGGCCCTGTCTCAAAAAAAAGCACTGGATGTCAGAGTGATTCATTCCCCACGCAAATCTGAATATGCACTTCCCCAGTGCACGACCTGTCAGAGTTTCCCATCCACCACAGGCTGCAGGCCACTCCTGGAGGTGGTGTTTAGAATCCGTGCTCTAGCTGCCTGTTCAATCTCAGATCAGCCG
The DNA here is from genome assembly GCF_001604975.1 of Cebus imitator. Lineage (NCBI taxonomy): Eukaryota > Metazoa > Chordata > Mammalia > Primates > Cebidae > Cebus > Cebus imitator. The sequence goes on from NW_016107354.1 coordinate 2,467,716, forward strand.
CTACCCAGCAACACAGGGATGCCAGACCTGCCCCTCCCAGCAGCCCATGCGTGCTCCCAGCACTCCTCACCGCCAAGCCTGGCTAATGCAGTCCACTCTGAGTAGAATGCTTCTCCTGCCCTTCATCTGAAAGTCTCAGCATGGCTACCTGCTCCAGGGAGCCTCCTCCAAACTCCAGTGCCATGGCTCAGCCCCTCCGTGGCTGCTGTGGCCCTGTCCTTAGCTCATGCACTTCACTAAATGGTGAGCTTCTTGGGGTTAAAGACTGTCTTTTTTGTCCATCATTGTTGCTTGCCATTAGAGTAAGGAATAATAGGGGCTATCGATATTATCAGGGACACTGGTGCCACCAGCACTAGCAGGATGCACATCTGAAAATTAAGAAGGCCAATAGGGCTTACACTTATAGCTACTTGTGCACACACTGGGTCATGTGGCTAGTTCTGCTGCTTTTAAAATCTGAAGTTCAAAGCTGGGCACAGTGAAACGCACCCATAGTCCCAGCTTTACAGGAGGCTGAGGCAGGAAGATCACTTGAGCTCAGGAGTTTGAGTCCAGCATAGGCAACATAATGAGACCCCGTCTCTAAAATAAAATGAAACTTAAAATCTGAAGTTCATTTACATTTTAATTGTTCAAGATAAGAAAGCTGGTCTATAAGAAAACACCCCATGACTCTTTTCTTATTCTTGCACATTCTCTCTCTCTGTAGGTATTAATTGACTGGATTAATGATGTGTTGGTTGGAGAAAGAATCATTGTGAAAGACCTGGCCGAAGATTTATATGATGGACAAGTCCTGCAGAAGCTTTTCGGTAGGAGAGTTGAGTGCTGCAGTGTATGTGGCTTTAATGGCAGGTGGTTGGATCACCTACTTGTAGCTAGAAGGAGTTAGTTATGCTCAGTTTACAGTGGCTTACCTAGAAATGGACTACAAATGTGCGGAGTGTGGAATAATAGCTCAGTGAAGACTTTAGATATACTCTTAGAATCTGTTTCACATGAATGAATTGTAGAAGGAGTCTTCATGACCAGATGGGCCTGCTCCTTCTAGCAGCCGAGGGTCATCGGCTAGATAAAAGGACCCCACTATATATTAATAGCTAGAAAGTATACCTTCCCCATTCCAGAAAAGCATGCATGTGTAGCCTCTGTATGTATATTTACATGTGTGGGCGCGAGTATGAATTTTTAGATCTCCATCACCTTCAGTGCATGTGTATGTGTATTCCTCTGTGATCTGTGGACTTGTCAGTGTGTGTGTTCCTCCCTGGGTCGCTTTGCAGCTGTTCGTATGAAAATGTAAGGACAAAGGGGAAAGAAAGGAGAATTCTCTTTCTTCAGGGGTAACCTTAGTGATGAAAGGATAAATTTCAGCTTGAATGGAGTTAGATGTCCCCCACTGCTCCTAATCTAACTCTGGCCCAGACCTTCCCCTCAGATTGTAGACTTCAATCCTTAGCTGCCCTCTGGGCCCCTCTGCCTGAGTCTACCTTAGACTGTAGACTGAATTCATCCACTTTTCTAAAGCTGTTTGTTCCCCTCTGAGTTCATAGAATCCCCTCCCCTCCTCCTTGCTACCCTGCCCCCATGTATACAGGGATCGGCAAGATCCATTTCTGTCTCTCCTGAGTATATCCTCTGCCATTTTCACTTCTGTGAATTGCTGTTCTCTGAACTATTGAAAAAACGTCCAAACACTTACTGTGTACCATCTCAGCTCCTCCAACCAACACGGCTTGCAGAGGAAACTTTTAAAATCACAAGTCCACTCTTACCAATACTTATTTATAACTCTTAGTGGCTCTCTCCTGCCGGACATGGTCCAAACCCCTTGGCACAACATTCAAAGCATTTCATCATCCAGCGACCCCCAGCTGTCTTCGCAGCCTCACCTCCAGACCTCCAGCCACTCCCACACACGCAGCTCATCCGTGTGGTAATATGTGTAAAGTGCTTAGGATAGTGCCTGAACCATGGTAGATGCTCGATAAATGTCTGTCATCATTGTTGGTTTTACAATTTTTATGTATACTATTGCTGCATTATTACATATGGCATGCATATTAACATGCCTGTACTTCTGATCATGCTAGTCCTTCTGCCTCTAAGGCCTTCCTTCCTCCTTTACCCACGAGGGCAAACCACTATTGCTCATCCTTCTGATCTCTAGAATTAATCAAATGTGCCTCCCTATTACACCCTTTACAATACTTTCACTTTTCTTTTTTTTTTTTTTTTTTTTGAGATAGGTTCTTGCCTTGTCACCCAGGCTGGAGCGCAGTGGCATGATCTTGGCTCATTGCAGCCTCGACCTGCAGGGTTCGAGTGATCTTCCTGCCTCAGCCTCCTGAGTAGCTGTGACTACAAGGCATGCACCATCACGCCAAGCTAATTTTTGTATTTTTTGTGGAGGTGAGGTTTTGCCATCTTGCCCAGGCTGGTCTCAAACTCCTGTGCTCAAGCAACCTGCCTCAGCCTCCCAAAGTGCTGGGATTACAGTAGTGAGCCACCACACCTGGCTCTATTGTCACATTTAGAAAAGATAGTCATATACTCTTTTTTTTGTGTTCCCCCAACATATATGTATCTCTTTCTGTGAGGGAATATATATACACATGCACATATATGCAAGTATGTACACATATATACACTTATATATCTATATACATATATGTGTTTAAGTATATATACATGCCTTATTATAAGAATTGCCATGTTGTCTGTAGCTGTTTTGCTAAATGTGTGTGGGCTTCCCAAGAGCAAGAGGCATGTCCTATATATTTATCCAGGCTTTTCCAGCACCAACGGGTTGTGTAGCAAATGTTGCCTAGCCCCTAATCAATGCATACTGAGGCCGGGCGCAGTGGCTCACACCTGTAATTCCAGCACTTTGGGAGGCTGAGGCAGGCAGATCACCTGAAGTCAGGTATTTGAGACCAGCCTGGCCAGCATGGTGAAACCCCATCTTTACTACAAATACAAAAATTAGCCAGGTGTGGTGGCAGGCAGGCGCCTGTAGTTCCAGCTACTCAGGAGACTGAGGCAGGAGAATCGCTTGAAAAGGTAGAGGTTGCAGTGAGCCAAGATCATGCCATTGCACTCTAGCATGGGGGATAGAGCGAGACTCTGTCTCAAAAAAAAAGTGTACTGATGAATGAACGAATGAATGACTAATGTAATTTCTAGGAAGCTAAACTGATTGAATTCTCAGACATCAGTATTGGTGAGTGTTAATATTTAAAGGCTTGTAAACTCCAACTGATACAGAGAGAAAATGAAAAAGCTTTGGCACAGGAGGACATGGCTAAGCTGGGAGCCTCACTACGCATCTCTCCCAGTGACTACAGCTTTTAACTCCTCCAGCAAACATCTAGTCAGCATCTGAAACTGCCAAAATCTTCTATGCTAGGCTGTCAAAGCAAGGGTAGAACATGGCCACAGAGTAATGGTCATGGAGCAATCTTGCCTCCAGGAATAGTTACGAAACCGTCCAGCGTCACATCTGTGCAATCCAAGTCAGGCATTGCGTACACGCGATTAGATCGTTTCAGATCTCACCCTTCATGCTGAAAAGGTGATTCACTATGGAGGTGATGCTAATTTTTTAAACTTAAGTTTAGACCCTAATCTCAAAGGTCTAAGGCAGAGCATACATATTCAAAGCCTGTAGGTAGAATACTCAGGTGGAAAGAGCCAGTTTGCAGTAAAAAAAAAAAACATATATATATATATATATATATATATATACACACACACACATATATATACATACATACATATATATATATATATGCATTAGGAGCTCCTGGGAGGGATCAGTCTGGAAGCAGACATTTTGGGGAATGTCTTGGTTTGTTTTTTGTTTAACGGCCCTGTGAGTCTAAAGGAGGCAGAGTTTTGAGTAAGCACTCCAACCTTAATTCCCCTTAAATTCCCCTGTGGCTATTTTTCTTATCACTGGTCATGTTAACCTCGATCACATTGTCAAAGTGGTATCTGCCAGATTTCTCCATTATAAAGTTACTGTTTTTCTCTTTTTAATTGATTTATGTGAGGAGAGATGCTTTGAGACCATGTAAATATCCTGTTTCTCTTTAAACTTCTCCCTCTAGTTTTAGCATCCATGGTGGAATGTGTCTGCCACAATTTTCCTTCTGCATTTATTAACTGGAGTTATTCTAAAAGGAAGAGTCGGGCCGGGCGCGGTGGCTCAAGCCTGTAATCCCAGCACTTTGGGAGGCCGAGGCGGGTGGATCACGAGGTCGAGAGATCGAGACCATCCTGGTCAACATGGTGAAACCCCGTCTCTACTAAAAATACAAAAAATCAGCTGGGCATGGTGGCGCATGCCTGTAATCCCAGCTACTCAGGAGGCTGAGGCAGGAGAATTGCCTGAACCCAGGAGGCGGAGGTTGCGGTGAGCCGAGATCGCGCCATTGCACTCCAGCCTGGGTAGCAAGAGCGAAACTCCGTCTCAAAAAAAAAAAAAAAAAAAAAAAGGAAGAGTCGTCATTTCTATTTCTATCACTATGGACATATGTATTTTATACTTTGGGTTTAATCTAGTACTACTTTATCGTTCACTTTTTTGGCTCATCTGCTTTTAACTTTGGCCTTGGGGAGATCTTTCAGGTTGGCTCTGGGACACTTTCAACAAGCTGCCCATTTATTTTTTTCCTGAGCATTTCCTTTGTTTTTTGCATCGTAAGGTACTCCAAGACCATCTTATATTTTTCTTACTCCAGTCTTGGAATCAATCACTTTTCCAAGGAGCCCTGATTTATTTTATGAGAGAATGGAATTTAGATATAGAAATTTGGGCATAATGGTGAGTGTTTTTAACTGTTGTCTGCAGCATAAACAACCAAACATCTGTAGCTAGGTACAGTGCCCTTACATAGTAGTGCTAACCAGCATGACTGTTCCCAGAAATCCAGCTTCTAATCGTACTGGGGCTTGAGCTTCCTTAATACTGAGTTGGTTGGGCAGCGAGTTGGAGGGGCCTGAGTTTGAGATTAGTAAATAACTATGAAACACTAGCACTTAGAAGATGATGGACATGGCATAGGGGGCCTCTGGTAGCCCAAGAGCACACACATCTGACATCAAGAAAAGGATATGGGGATGGGCTTAGTGGCTCACGCCTATAATCCCAGCACTTTGGGAGGCCAAGGTGGGTGGATCACCTGAGGTCAGGAGTTTGAGACCAGCCTGGCCAACATGGTGAAATCCCATCTTTACTAAATTCAAATAATTACCTGGGTATGGTGGTACATTCCTATAGTCCCAGCTACTTGGGAGGCTGAGCCAGGAGGATCACTTGAACCCAGGAGGTAGAGGTTGCAGTGAGCTTAGATCATGCAATTGCACTCCAGCCTGGGCAATAAGAGCAAAACTCTGTCTAAGAAAAAAGGAAAAAGAAAAGGATATGGAATCCAGGAAGCCATGTTGGCTTCAGTTTGGAGCAAAGACTCACAACCTAGAGGCAGAAGTGTGTGAGAAGGTGAGGGAGTATATGAGTCTTCTCACACTCCTCATAAAGATATACCTGAGACTGAGTAATTTATACAGGATAGAGGTTTAATTGACTCACAGTTCCACATGGCTGGTGAGGCCTCACAATCATGGCTGAAAGTGAATGAGGAACAAAGTCATGTGTTACATGGTGGCAGGCAAAAAAGCTTGTGCAAGGGAACACTCATTTTTAAAACCATCAGATCTTGTGAGACTTATTCGCTACCCCATGATTCAGTTATCTCCTCCTGGCCTCACCCTTGACACATGGGATTATTACAATTCAGGGTGAGATTTAGGTGGGGATAGAGCAAAACCGTATCAGCAGGGGCCTCTTGGCAGACGGTTGTGTGTGTTTTGTTGTGGTGAAATCCTGAACAGGTGGGCATCCATGAGATGCCATGCGACCTTGGCTGGCAAGGACTGGCTAGGTGTTCTCTGATTGTGAGCTCAATAGCATGCCTGGCTCACATCTGTGTGGCCACATGCCTCTTGCTCACAGCAGTGTCTTCCTTGCTTGCAGAAAAGTCACCCTTCTCAGAGGTCCCAGGCATTTCTGGTAGATTCTCTCAGAACAGCTTCTCCCCAGTCCTCCTTTCTCAGCCGCCTAAACCCGCTACCCCCTTGCTGCCTGTATTCCCTGGGTCTTTTTTCCACTTGCCCTAGCAGCAGATCTTAGTTTAGGTTTTCCCAAAAGCAGATGCCGAGACAAGGACGTGGATGGAGGAAGCTTATATGAGAGGTAACTTTAAAACGTATGAATAACTGAGTAGGGCATGTAAGAAGGGAAGAGAGAAGTGCCAAAAAATAGTGTGTCAATAAGAACAGCAGCTCTGTTTCAACCAGGGCTCATAGCTGGGCATTCTGAGAAACCACGTTAGCAGCACATCTCAGAATCACCCTTCCCAGTTCAAGGTGGCAAGGGCATTTATCCAATGGCTCCCTTCCCACTGTGGTTGAGGGTTGCCTGTGCAGGAAATAAAAACTTCCAGGTTGTGCTCCTGTGATGACGGAGAAGGAGAGAGCCTCAGGGCCAGAGATGGCCATCAGTGTGCTAGGAGCTATCTATAGCTGCAGATGAATGCAGGTGGGCCAGAGAGCTCAGGAAAAGACCATCACCATCATCCAGAGAGACCACAGGTACAACAACCCTGCTGTGGGGACACTGGCCATTTCTCTGCCCTGTTGATGTTGCTGCCAAGAAAATATTGGCCGCCGGCAACTCTGGCTTGCCTCTTCATGACATACACTCCATCATCTCATGGGAGCACCAGCCCTTTCCAAACCTCAGAGCAGAGGTTTCCCAACCTCTGAATGAGGAGGAAGTTCCTTCCTCCCCCAGCCAAAGAGTCACCTCATTTTTTGTCTAGGATTTCCCACTTCCAGGGTGATTGATAGAGGAAACATCCTTAGGGCTCCCAAAATATACTGTTACTCCATGGCATCAATAAGAAAGTCATAGAATCATCCAAAGTTGGGACACATTTCCCAAGGCCTCAGTTATGCACATATGTCCATGGTCACCTGCTTATATTTACATTCACAACATGTAGGCAGTAGGCATGACTGAGTAAGAGGTGGGATCAGCAATTCCAGGAAGATGCCTACACAACCTAATTCATCATTTCATTTGAACATGGCCCACTGACTGTTTCTTTTTCAAGTCTCCTAGCTTGGGATGTCTATGTGAATTTCCTTAAGGTATGTTTTATTTGACCAATCCTTATCTTTGAACATGTACATGTGCTGGGACAGAAAAGGGCTGTTCTCAGGAATGAGAGTCATAAGGTTACAGGGCTCTTCCTTCTAGATATATGTAAACATATGACTGAAACAGCATATCATTCTTCAGACTTGAGACCAAATTGTTCCCTGTGGCAATAAAGTTCCACAAGAGGGTGGTTCTATTTTTGTGTGTGTGTAGTTTTCTTTTTCCCTGATAGATCCTAAAGGGTGCATTTTACACTGATCTTAATTTAACCAGATAATATACATGAAGCAAAAGCTATTTGGTTTGCTATATGCTAACTGCTGAGTTTAGGGATATAAAAGCAAATATGTCATATTGCTGTCTTCTGGAAACTCACAGCCTGAGGTCTGAGAAATTCAAGTAGGAGTTTGGGAAAGGTTACAGGCAACAGTGGGTATTTTGGTGTTTGTTTTTTGTTGGCTTTTTTTTTTTTTTTTGAGACAGGGCCTCACTCTATCACCCAGGCTGGAATACAGTGGCACAGTCATGGCTCACTGCAGCCTTGACCTCCCTGGGCTCAGGAGATTTCCCATCTTAGCCTCCTAGGTAGATGTGATCACAGGTGTGTACCACCACACCCAACTAATTTTTGTATGTTTTGTAGAGATGCGCTTTCACCATGTTGCCCAAGCTGTTCTCAAACTACTGGGCTGTAATGATTCACCCACCTTGGCCTCCCAAAGTGCTGGGATTAAAGGTGTGAGCCACCTCACCCAGCCAGAGGGGGGCATTTTGAATGAGGCCTTACAGAAAAAGATTCTCAACTATATGAGAAAGGAAAAAGTACACTTTAGCCAGGATACCTTGGCCACCAAATTAGTGGGGCATGGTGGCATCCACCTGTAATCCCAGCTACTCAGGAGGCCAAGGCGGGAGGATCACTTGAGCCCAGGAGGCAGAGGATACAGTGAGCAGAGAGAGCACTACTGTACTCCAGCCTGGGTAACAAAGTGAGACCCTGTCTCAAAAAAATAAACAAAGAGTTCCTAGGAAGCTTCTGTTAATTTTGGTGCTAATAGAGGGAAAATGCTGTAGAGGCCAGGAGCCAGTGGGTAGGTAGGTGACCATCAGGGTTGGGTGAGAGGGATATGAAGCTAACAAAGAAAATGAGACCCAGCTCCCAGGTCGTGGTTTTGAACTGTTTTCCAACAGGAGAAACCAGGACTTCTTGGAGAAATGGCTGATTTTAGACCTGGGGCAGACAGTATAGATAAGCCTAGAGTATCTTGAGGTGCTAAAAAGAAGTGCTAAGAAAAAATATGTATATGGAGCCACACACTGAGGATGTCCAGAACCAACCAGAGGGAGCTCCCAGTGGCCAAAGCTGGAATTATTTGAGTGAAAAAATTAACAGTAGTATTGGATTATAACCCAAAGTCTAATATAAATATCCTTAAATTGATACGGATATAAATAAATAACTGAACAAATAAATAAATGGGAACAAAAAGACAGCTCTTCCTTCTAGAAAGAATTTCAAATACTTTACCTAGGTACAACTCCTTCAAAAAGGTGGCAATTAAGTCCCCACTCTTTGAATGGCTGAATTTAGTGACAGGCTTCCTATGATTAGGGCGTGGAAGTGGGGATGGGGTGGGGGGAGGGTATAATGAAAGGGTATTTCACTGCTGTGGTCTTGCTCCCCAGCCTACCCATGAGAAAAACAGGAAAAATAAGGCAGCCCTGACCAGCGCTTCTCAAAACTGTCAAGGTCATGGTAAAAACAGGGAAGTGAAAAACCATCACAGAACAGAGGAGGCTAAGGAGAGATGAAGAAAAGAAGTGGTATCCTAGACAGTTTCCTGAAACAGAGAAAGGGCTTTAGAAAAAAACTAGTGAATCCAGGTAAGATATGGAGTTTAGTTAAAATCTTTTTCTGTAAGGCCCCATTCAAAATGCCCCCTCTGGCTAGGTGAGGTGGCTCATGCCTTTAATCCCAGCATTTTGGGAGACACGTACCATAGTAATGTGAGATGTTAACAATAGGGGAAACTGAGTTCACAGTGCATAGGAACTGTCTGTACCGTTTGTAACTTTTCAATAAATCTAAAAACCATGCTAAAATGAAAAGACTCTTTAAAATAAAGAAAGAGGCTGGGTGCAGTGGCTCATACCTATAGTCCCAGCACTTTAGGAGGCTGAGGTGGGTAGATCACTTGAAGCCAGGAATTCAAGACCAGCCTGGCCAATATAGTGAAACCTCATTTTTACTAAAAATACCAAAATTAGTGGGGCGTGTGGCACATGTCTGTAATCCCAGCTAGTCAGGAGGCTGAGGCCAGAGGATCACTTGAGCTCAGGAGGCAGATATTGCTGTGAGCTGACATCGTGCCACTGCACTCCAGCCTGGATGACAAAGTGAGACCCTGTCTCAAAAAAATAAAGAAAGAAAGAAGATGAAGCTCACATTAGAGGCCCGTGAACTAAGAGTTTTAGACGGTATTGTTTGGGTAGTGGCAACTAGTGGTGGCTTATAAGCAAAACAACACGTATCAGAAATGGGGCTTTAGGAAATAACGTAGGAGCAGTATGGGGGTTGCTCAGAGACAGTGGAAGGAACTCCAGCAGAGATCTCATGAGATACAGATAGTGTCAAACTAGAGTTTGAATGGAAAAAAGCTTAGAGGACCTAGAGATGTAGGGAATGAGCAGCTGTAGCCAGAGTAAACCAGGCTGATTCTATGTGGGGGATGTTGAATGGGGGTGACTCCATGAACCCCAAGAGGAGCTTCATCTTGAAGAGTTTGATCTTGTTGACTTTGAGGGTCACTTTTCTGTGCCCCAAAATGCTGGGCTGAAGTGGCAGCTCTACTAAAATTGAAGCAAGAATGAAGAAACAGGAGATCTGAGTTCCAATCTTGGTTCTACCACTAAAGCATACCTCTGCCACTCAGATCATGCTTCTGTAAACTCAGGAAGGTGATTTAAAAACCTCTATGACTGAGCTATCCAATTCAGCAACCAATAGCTATGTGCAGCTGTTAAAAGCAATTAAAATAGAACATTTATTTTCTCAGTTACACCAGCTACATATCAAGTGCTCAATAGCCAAATGTAGATAGTAGCTGCCATATTGGACAATTTAAAAATGAACATTGCTATCATAGCAGAAAGTTTTGTTGAATAGCACTACTTGAAGATCTTCCTGCTATAATCGTCTGATTTTAGGATTGTTAATATATGCTGTTATTCTTAAACTGAATGAGGCATTTTCTCATCTTTGAAAAACTCAAAAGTTAGATGAAAGTTTTTTATTATTATTCTTTATAAGTAATAGAGAAGCTCTCTAAAATGTCTTACTACTTAGAAAAAAAGCATGGTAGAGAACTACTGTGTGTTTGTGTGTGTGTCAAGAGACATATATAATGTTTGTATGCATAGAATATTTCTGATAATAGTCATAATAAACTGTCTCCATGGAATGGGACTAGGGAACTTGGGACTGCCATGGAGAGGAGACAGTTTTCACAGCCTGAATTTTCTCTGTTTATATATTATCAGTCTTATTGAAAGTGGTTGAGTGCATATGTAAATTTCAGGAGAAAAACTAAATTAACCCATCAGTAGATATCAAATAACATTTGATATATTTCAACAGCCATTTCAAGTAAAATAGAAAGAGGACTTAAATATGATAAAGACCATTAAATAAAACCTAACGTGAACATATTAAACAGTGAAATATCAAAGATGTGGTATTAGGGACACATGAGAAATAATGGCTATTACAACTATTATAAGTGTTGTAGAGGTCCTAGTTAATATAGTAAGAAAATAGATATTTATTTAATATAGTAAGAGTTAATATAGTAAGAAAATAGATCAGCATGTCTAGATGTTCTTAAGTGTGATATTGGTACAGCACACTTAAAAAATCTGGATAAGCCTTTAAGAACATATTTTGTGCCAGGCACGGTGGCTCAAGCCTGTAATCCCAGCACTTTGGGAGGCCGAGGCGGGTGGATCACGAGGTCAAGAGATCGAGACCATCCTGGTCAACATGGTGAAACCCCGTCTCTACTAAAAATACAAAAAATTAGCTGGGCATGGTGGCGCGTGCCTGTAATCCCAGCTACTCAGGAGGCTGAGGCAGGAGAAATGCCTGAACCCAGGAGGCGGAGGTTGCAGTGAGCCGAGATTGTGTCATTGCACTCCAGCCTGGGTAACTAGAGTGAAACTCCGTCTCAAAAAAAAAAAAAAAAAAAGAACATATTTTGTATGGGATTGCTAAACTGGTGGGAAAAGGAAGGAAATTCTTCTGATTCCAAAAACAAGAAGTAAGTATAAATCTAGTGGGATAAGTGTTCATTCCTAATGGCCTACAGCCTGAAGTTTAAAGGGTCACATGTACAGGGTCAAGAGACAAATCCTGGGTAGAGTCTGAACAAGAGAGAGGGTTGGATTTGAGCTCCCTGAACAGAGCCATGGTCTTGGAAGGGCAACCCTTTCAAGGAGTAAACTACAAAATCTTGTCCCACAGAAAGAGGCAATAAGGATAAATTATCTTAGCCTTGGATGTGAATAGAACAGGTAAAAAGAAGTCTGCTTCAGATAATTCCTAATCAAAAGTCTGTTCTTACACAGATTTAAGGCTACGATTCACACTACTTATGTGATTTTTAAAACTCTAAATTAAAATTTCAGTTACAAGTTGTCCCAGGTTACTAGTTCCCCAAGGCAAAGCAAACATATGTCCTTCTTTTAAAGAGGAATGTACTCTAAACACAGACCACAAAGAACTCCCAGAGTTAAAATTCCAAGGAATATGACCTAAAAATTAGAAGTCACCAAAGACATGAGTATAAGCCACCATGAGCACTGTCAACAGAAACAATAATCTATGGATTAATCCCACAAACACTATAAATATTAGAAACTGTTCAGCTATAGGCTGGGTGTGGTGGCTTATTCCTATAACCCTAGAACTTTGGTAAGCCAAAGTGGGAGGATTGCTTGAGCCCAGGAGTTCGAGACTAGCATGGACAACATGGCAAGACCCCATCTCTATTAAAAAAAAAGAAAGAAAGAAAAAGAAAAGATATTCAGTTATAGAATATAAAATGTGTATGTTTAATATGCCAAAACAAATGTTTTAAAAGACTTGAAAAATGACAAAATAAGAAACTATTAGGACTGGACAGGTAGATATGAAAAACAGCCAAATAGAGCTTCTAGAAATGAGAAAGCATGAATAATAATGAAACTAGAAACCTCAATGTATTAGATACAGCTAAAGAAGGAATTCATGAGCCAGAAAAAAAGCACTCAAGAAATTATCCAGAATCCAGGATAGAGAGACAACAGAATAGAAAATGAGAAAGAGAATTTGAAAATGTAGAGGTTATTCTAAGTAGATCCAGCATACATGACTAGTTGGAATTCTAGAAGAAGAAAAGAAAATGGAGTAAATATTTAAAGAAAACATAATGAGAATTTTCTAGAATTGATGAAAGACATGAATCCTCAGATTCAGGGAGCTCAGTGAATCAATCCTAAATAGGATAAGTAGTGACAAATCTATACCTACACACTTTACAGTGAAACCTAAGAACACTAAAGACAAATGATTAAAAGCATAGAGGAAAAAATAGATTATTTATAAAGGAACAACAGACTGAAAGCTGTCTTTCACAAGGGAAAAAAAGCCAAATGATTAATACTGAAGATATCAAAACACTTTGATATCTTTAAAGTGCTAGCAAAAACGATCAGCTTATAAGTTCATACACAACCAAAAAAGTGTGCTTTAAAAGCGAGGAGAGGCCGGGCTCGGTGACTCACACCTGTAATCCCTGCACTTTGGGAGGCTGAGGTAAGTGGATCGCCTATGCTCAGGAGTTCGAGACCAGTCTGATCAACATGGTGAAACCCCGTTTCTACTAAAAATACAAAAATTAGCCAGGCGGTAGTGGAACGTGCCTGTAATCCCAGCTAGATGGGAGGGTGAGGCAGGAGAATGGCTTGAACCCAGGAGGTGGAGGTTGCAGTGAGCCGAGATTGTGCATCTCAGCCTGGGTTATAGAGTGAAACTCTGTCTCCAAAAAAAGAAAGTGTGGAGAAAATAAAGGCATTTTCAATGAACACAAACTGAGAGTGTTTACTACCAATAGACCCCTCTAAAGGAATTTCTAAAGAATGTACAATAAGAAAGAAAATGAACCCCCCAAAAATATCTAAAATGCAATAAATAATGAACAAAGATTATCATGGTGGGTAGATCAAAGCCATATCTAAATGAATATAAAATAATCACAATAATGTCTAATTTATTAATTAAAATAATTAAGATAGAATCAGAATCCCATACAACTATAGCACATAAATCAGGAATTATGTGATTGGAGTTAAAGTGTGCCAAGGTCTTTATATTGTTTAGTATATGGGCAAAGATACTAATTAGCATAAGATTTTATTAAGTTAAATATGAATGATAAATTTTCTATCATAAATACTGAAATAATAGAGTATATAACCTCCTTACTAATAATGGGGAGACAATGGAATGAGAAAGAATGAAAACATTAATCAAAAAAAAGGCAAGGATGGAAGAGGGAGAAGAATCGGAAAATCTACTAAAAAGGAGGTTCAGAATAAGCTGGTAGAAGTCAATCCAGGTATACTGGTAAAAATCAGTATCAGACTAAATAACAAAACAAAATCTTGCCAACTACTATATACCAGACACAGTTTTGTTTTGTTTTGTTTTGTCTTGTTTTTTTGGAGACAGGATCTTGCTCTGTTGCCCAGGCTGGAGTGCAGTGGTATGATCACAGCTGATTGTAGCCTCTACCTCCTGGGCTCAAAAGCTATGCTCCGGTGGCTCAAGCCTGTAATCCCAGCACTTTGGGAGGCCGAGGCGGGTGGATCACGAGGTCAAGAGATCGAGACCATCCTGGTCAACACAGTGAAACCCCGTCTCTACTAAAAATACAAAAAATAAGCTGAGCATGGTGGCGCGTGCCTGTAATCCCAGCTACTCAGGAGGCTGAGGCAGGAGAATTGCCTGAACCCAGGAGGCGGAGGTTGCGATGAGCCGAGATCGCNCGCGCCATTGCACTCCAGCCTGGGTAACATGAGTGAAACCCCGTCAAAAAAAAAAAAAAAAAAAAGCTATGCTCCTTTCTCAGCTCTCTAAGTAGTGGGACTATGGGCATGCACCATGATCCCCAGCTAAGTTTCTTCTTATATTTTGTACAGGCAGGGTCTCAATATGTTGCCCAGCTGGTCTCCAACTTCTGGCCTCAAGCAGTCCTCCTGCCTCAGCTTCCCAAAGTGCTGGGATTACAAGCATAGAGCAACTGCACCCAGCCGAGATAGTTTTAATAAATGAGGGCCACGCAAAGGTTGAAAGAAAAAGGGTGGAAATAATTATGTATGCTAGACTAATTTTTTAAAAGCTGGGGTAACTATTTTACCTCATACAAAATAGACTGTAAGGCAAAAAGCATTACTACAGAGAGTCACTACATATAAATAAGAAATTAAAGTCACGACAAAAATATAGGAATTTTAAAGTTATATGCACTTTTGTATATTAAATATTTAAAAATTAACAATGACAATCATTACTGCAAGAAGTTGACAAAACTATCAAAGCGGTAGTTTTTAACATACTTCTCTTAACATATTAAGAAAAAAGTTCATAGAGAATATTTGAATAATACAGTTAATCAGCTCTAATTAATCTTCATATAGCATATGATACCCCTCAAACTGTATTCCTTTCAACTGCTCATGGAATAATTACAAAATTTGACTATGTCCATAAAGCAAATCTCAGCAAATTAGTATACAGACGAAATTCTCTGACTACAATGCAAGTTTCCCGCCTAATATACTTGGAGACAAAAGTATTTTTTAAACAACTCAGGAATTGCTCATACTGGAAAGAGTATGTTACATATTTTAGTTCTTGTAGGGTGGTTACATTAATATAGTGTAGTATATATGACAATTGTATTTGTTAGAACATTTCAGTTCTCCTACCGTTCAGGGTAATTGAGTTTATTCTGCCTTGTCTTTATGCTTCAGAGCTTTTTGAATACTGTTTCATTGTTTTCTAAATACAATCTCTCCAAAAGCAAATTCGGATAATATCTTCAAAAACAACTCAAAGATTCACAAAATAATCCACCCGAGAAAATTTTCTAAATCACATCCTATCAATTTCAAAATCATGCCTAATACTTCTGAAGAGTTAAACTAGTTATGAACAATTTGTGTAACTATGGAAACATGAGAGAAACAGTTTCCTGGAAGAATAAAACTTCAGCAATAGAGAATTTTATGGAACTAACTGAAAGCCCATGAAAGAACATTATCTTTAAACCCTTAGTAATGTTGAGTAAATTACTGTTTAGCTATAGAAATATTTGAGTGGGCCTCTTATATTTTAATGGTTGAATACCTTAAAAATAAAGGAGGGGGTAGGAACAGCAGAAAAAGTTCTCAAATTAATCTTTTATTTAAAATGTTAGAAAATTAAACTGTGACATAAGCCTGCAAAATAGAGACAACAGTGTTTTGTTGCATACTCAGAGAACGCTGAAGACTCAAACAGCAATCGAACTAATAAAGGGATTTCGTAAAATGACAATATATTAGGAAAAAATCTGTAAGGCAATAGCTTTCATGTTTACTAGCAGTAATCAGTTAGTAATACATACACACACACACGATGTTTATTGCGACTTTATTACAAATAGGGAAAATGTGGGTTATAACCTGGCAGTATGTCAAGGGGAATGATTGAATAAGTTATAAGTCATATTAAAAAAAGTCATATAATCCATTATGCAGTTTTGAAAAATAATGAGATATTCATATGTATTGACCTAGAAAGACTTATATATATGAGTGGGAAAAAGCCAATAGCAAAAATATGTATATACTATAATCTCATTTTTATTAAAAGAGAAAGACAAAACCAGGTATGGTGGCTCATGCCTGTAATCCCAGCACTTTGGGAGGCTGAGGCGGGTGGATCACTTGAGGCCAGGAGTTCGAGACCAGCCTGACCAACATGGTGAAACCCTGTCTCTACTAAAAATATAAAAATTAGCTGGGCGTGGTGGTGCATGCCTGTAATCTCAGCTACTCAAGAGGCTGAGACAGGAGAATCACTTGAATCCTGGAGGCAGAGGTTGCAGTAAGCCAAGACTGTGCCATTGCACTCCAGCTTGGGTGACAGAATGAGACTCCATCTCAAAAAATAAATAAATAAAAGAGAGAAAGAATATTGTGGGGGTGTATGTGTGTGTGTGTTTTAATAAGGATTACTTCAAGATATATTTTTATGCAAATCCACTTAATACCAATATCAATGCCTAAAATAAAATATCCAACAGCAAAAATTAAAAGCAAGAATATAAATCCAAAGCATAAAGACTAAAATGGAAAGAAGTAAAGCAGAATTACCTTTTATAAAACATTTGCAATGCAAAACAAAGCCACAAAAATGCTTCTCCTAAATAAGAAATACCAGATGCTAAACAAAAAAAACACCAAAGGGAAAAAATTTAATTTTAGGAAGAATGCACTACAATTTTAGTATCATAGACTAGTTAAATATATTAGTGGAAACAGAAAAACAATGGACTCTTCAGTAGGTAAGTTGTGAAATCCATTAATGGAAAACACATTTCTCTATCCTCTTAACGCTTCTGACACTAAATTTGTGGGTTTTCCACACTAAGCAATTTTCCAGTTCTCTATGGACACCAACAGGTGTCCTACAATTTAATTTTAATACCACTGGCCCAAAGTTAGCACAGCCCTTGCAGGTTAAGGACTCAGTGCCACAAGCATGCCCCCACTTCAGTTGGCATTCACCAAGTTCAGATCTCCCATACTTCTGACCAACTAGCTATAATAGATCAGGGGCTTCCACAGCTCCTTCCTCGGATATGATTATTTGCTAGAATGGCACACAGAACTCAGGAAGGAACTTAGGTTTACTAGTCTATTATAAAGGATAAAACTCAGAATCAGCCAAAAGGAAGAGACGCATAGGGCATGGTTTGTGGGAGAGGCACAGTGCTTCCATGCCTTCTCATGTGCACCACCCTCCAGCACCTTCATGTATTTACCAACCAGGAAGCTCTCTGAGCCTTTTCAGCCAGAGTTTTTGTGGAAGCGTCATTAAGTAGGCATAGCTGATTAAATCACTGGCCGTTGGTAGTTAGCCTCCAGCTTCCCTCCCGTTTCTTATGGGTTGGGTATGTTCCAATACTTTGGGAGGCTGAATGTTCCAGTCCACTCGGTTCTCCTGGCAAACAGCTCCCTATCCTTAGAGCTTTCCAAAAGTTATGTCATTATGATGTAGGTGAAGGGGTCTTGTTATGAATAACAAAAGATGTTCCTTTCACCTTAATCACTTCAGAGCTTTTTTGGGAACTGGGAACAAAACCCAAATATTATAACAAAAGAGGCTACTATCATCTTATCTTTCAGAAAGTTACAAGGGTTTTAGAAGTTCTGTGCTAGCAAGGGGGTCAAGGAGACTAGATATATCTTTCTTACTGTGTCACACCAGTTTTTACAAAACAGGAATCAAATAGACAACTGTGCAAGAAAAAGTTATTGACCTAGAAAACAGACTCAGAGACCTAAGCTGAAAATCTATTCAGTGCCAGATTTTAAACATGAACGTTTAGAGACAATGATGTCATACAGCAGAACTAGCAAATAAGCGGCCCCTCCTCATTCCTCGCCTCCCCACCCATTCCACAACAGTAATCAATAATCTTTCCCTGCAATATTTTCCTCTGAGCCAAGACGACCAAAAGGTTCTTACCCTAGCATTTTGGGCAGCCTCTATCCAATGCTTGTACGTAGTTACAAAGTAAGATTAAAATAATTTGCTTCTATAGAGACAATTACATCATCCGAAAATAGTGGGAAAATAAAAGAAAACAACTTGCCATTTTTTCAGTAAGAGAGGATCCAAGGTAAAATTTCAGCCTAAAAATCGATAAGGCACACACAAGATCTCCTAAACATGTAAGAGGAAGACGTGTAGCTATATTCTTATTAAATCCCTGAACTATAGAGAGAAAGATGTCTTGAAGCAACTTAAGAGAACATTTCAGGCCATCACAGGTAAGAATACCTTGAGATTATCCTGCTGAGGTGCTTAAAAGAATTCATAAATCCACAGAACCTGCAGAAATTCTCCAGTGGGCAACTTTATTTTCAAAGAATGACCCAAGGGTTATTTGGCTAAGATAAGCCACAGTTACTTAAAAATAAATACGCCTATAATCCCAGCACTTTGGGAGGCCAAGGCGGGTGGATCACAAGGTCAAGAGATTGAGACCATCCTGGTCAACAAGGTGAAACCCTGTCTCTACTAAAAATACAAAAATTAGCTGGGCATGGTGGCACGCGCCTGTAGTCCCAGCTACTCAGGAGGCTGAGGCAGGAGAATTGCTTGAACCCAGGAGGCGGCAGTTGCAGTGAGCCGAGATCGCGCCATTGCACTCCAGCCTGGGTAACAAGAGCGAAACTCCGTCTCAAAAAAAAAAAAAAAAAAAAAAAAAAAAAAAAACACAAAAAAAAAAAAAAAAAAAAAAAAAATACAAAAAATTAGCCAGGCGTGGTGGCACATGCCTGTAGTCCCAGCTACCTGGGAGGCTAAGGCAGGAGAATCGAACCCGGGAGGCAGAATTTGCAGTGAGCCAAGATCTTACCACTGCACTCCAGCCTGGGCAACACAGCGAGACTCTGTCTCAAATAAATAAATGAATGAATGAATAAATAAATAATAAAGCAAGCAAGCAAGCATTAGGGGAAACAGTGATACACAGTAAAATTTGTTTATATAGCAGCCCTTAAAAATTAAGAGAAAAGACGCTTTAAATGTGTCAATCTTAAATGAATTCTGGAGAACTGATTAGGCAAGTTCCAGTGGTAGGCAACCCATTTCCTGTTAAGGAGTCCAACGTTGTTTTGCTCTTTGTAATAGAGTTAAATAAATATTTAGGTTAATAAAATGATTAGACTGTGTTTTTCCTTTTCAGAATTAAGTTGTGTCATTGCATACAAAAACCACTGCTTTTAAAACACGCCATTATGTAAGTCATATAAGTACCACTCAGAAAGAGAAAAATCACTTTAAGCAAATGCTTTCTTGTTGCTGAGAATTTTTATTTTATACTTTTTGAAGGTGCTCATGTGGGCTTATTGAGACATGTAAGTAATCATACTATGAAGAGCTATGAGCAAGTTCACGCACCTAGAGACAGTGATAACTCTTAGACCTTCCACCTAGCTGGCAGTCATTGTAGGATGCCAGTAAGACACAACCTGACTTTAAGGGTGTTAAAATGTGAAAAATATGTGCCTTAGAATTGATTAAATATGACACAGTAAGTACGTTACCTTCCAGGTGGGTTTAAAAGGAAAGAAGATACTTAAAACAGGTAAATATGACTGGACGTGACACAGACTGTACTATGGGAATATATAAAATATCTTGACTAACTCTATAGAGAAGGCTTTCCAGTCGGGGCATAGAGATGTCCTTGGAGAAGACAGACTTGAAAAGAAGGAGAAAACTCCAGAATGATAGAGAAGAGTTCAAATATGACAGGCTAGGTTAAATGATCCTGGGATCTGGGGATTCAAGACATCATCACGAGGCTATCACAGTGCTGATGCTGCTGGTGCCACCATCAGGTGATGAGTGGACAGCAGTGTCCCTCTCCTGGTAGGTACTCAGTATCTATTGTTTGGAGAGTGCATGAGTGCATGGGAGACTGAATAACTGAATAAGTGCATGTGGTCTGGGGCCCAGCATAACAGCTGTTCTCTTTTCCCTTGTCACCCTCAGAGAAACTTGAGAGTGAGAAGCTAAATGTTGCTGAGGTTACCCAATCAGAGATTGCTCAGAAGCAAAAACTGCAGACTGTCCTGGAGAAGATCAATGAAACCCTGAAACTTCCTCCCAGGAGCATCAAGTGGAATGTGGATTGTGAGTTGAACAAAGGAAAGGGACGCCACTAAGCAATGCCTGTGGTCCCTGCCATGAGGCTTCCCCAAGAAGCCATCCATAAGCCTGGCAGGCTTCAGGGTAGGGGGGTCAAACTCATCTGTCTTTGAACAAGATGCCCTGCTTCCTTAGAACTTCCATATATACCCTTGGGGAAAAAGAAGTTCCATACATACCCTTGGGGAAAAATAACCAAATGTCTAAATCTCATGTTTCTCTTCTGTAAAAGGCTTTCCATAGAAACCTCATGTGAAATGGGGACAGGAAGGAAACTCATTCACTGAGCTACTTCTTCTAAGTCTCAGCACAACCTTTTGAGAAAGCTGTTGTCTATAGCTTGGAGAGGCTTTGGGAAGCTGAGGTCCCCACATTCACACAGCTGAGAAGCAGGGAGCAAGGATTCAGCTCTGTCTTTTCTAAAGCCCATGCCCTTCCAACCTCCTTTCATTTTCTAGAAAGAACAAAGATATGGCTGAGATCACACGTACTGGAACGGGATTTTAAAATTCAGCTTTTCACAACTAGCATAGCTCAGAGACCTCAGAAAGCATAAATTATTAGTTTATAATGATTATTATTAGTTTATAAATTATTAATTCATTTGCTGCTTCAAAGGCCTGGTGTCTAATATGGACTCAGTGAGTCCCTTTCAGAATTAATCCGCAGATAAGGTGAATCTATCAGCAACAACTGGATTCCAAAGTTGTGTTTTTTATTCTAATAGATAAAAATACAAATTTAGTTAATAAAAGGTTAGACTGTGTTTTGCCTTTAAATATTAAGGGAGTAAGTACTGTGCTTCATCGTGTCCAATTTATATAACTTAAGATCAACAGCTCCTTACAAAAAAAAAAAAAAATACCTTTCAAACTTGGGAAAGAAAAAGGAATCTTTACCTCAAACTTAGGAATCCAATAACAGCCAGTCACAATCTCTCCAGCAGGTCTCTAACATCTGACATTGGGGATGAGACACCAAGTGCCTCCTAAGCATAGTTACACATTTTCATGCACAGAGTGATCAGCTGCTTTGCACAGCAGCATGGTGCCGGAAAGAGGTCATTCTCTGCCTGCAGAGGGAGACACCTGAGGACAGGAGCAGGGAAGGCCATGCTCTGGGCCCTAGATGCTATCAGGGAGAGGGGGTCCGTTTCCCTCTGCTCCAGGAATTCTAGTAGTGTCAATGGGGTGGAACAAGGGATGGCAGGGAGGTTGATGACTATGTGTCTGCATTTTATAAGTCCACAATAGTCATGAACATTAGAGAGAAGTCCTCTAATGAAGACGGCTGCTTAGTTTTATTTGATCCTATCTCCCACTCCTTTGAATATGGACCAACTACCTGTACCCTCCAAAAAAATAAGTCAGACATCATTTAACTTATCATGGCACCCAATTTGGGAAAGGCTGAGATAGAAGAACAGCCTGTTAAAGCCACATCTCTCCAGTGGCTTTGAATGATTTGTTTGGTTTTTGCTTACTTTAATTTCTTATAGGGAAATGTGTGCAAGAAAAATCATCACTCGTAGTACCATGCTAATCTAGCTGCTTTCCTTTGTTTGTTTCATTTCACTTGTTTCATTTGATACTAGTCACATCACTGCATCATTTAGCTTGGTCGAGTCATATACACTTTCTTTCTTTTTCTTTTTTTTTTTTTTGAGCTGGAGTCTCTCTCTGTTGCCCAGGCTGGAGTGCAGCAGTGCAATCTTGGCTCACTGCAAACTCCGCCTCCCGGGTTCAAGTGATTCTCCTGCCTCAGCCTCCTAAGTAGCTGGGATTACAGGTGTGCCCACCACACCTGGCTAATTTCTGTATTTTTAGTAGAGACAGGGTTTTGCCATGTTGGCCAGACTGGTCTTGAACTTCTGACCTCAGGTGATCCACCTGCCTTGGCCTCCCAAAGTGCCAGGATTACAGGTGTTAGCCACTGTGCCTGGCCCAAGTCATATACACTTTTGTGTGTTGTTATTTTTTTCTTGCTTTTACATCACACATATTTTCTATATTTCCTTTGGTCTTTGTAGTTAAAATTTTTGATAGCTGTTTCTATTTCATAGGGTAGACATTCCATAGTTAACTTAAACCCTACGTTGATGCTGATCCTTCTGGGATGTTTCCCAACCTATTTCTAATATCAGATAGCACCAAACTGAATGTCTTAGCTTGTGCCTCTTCTTGCTTCTCTTGAATTCCTCCCTTTAGATAGATTTCTAGAACTGAGATGGATTACTGGGTCAGAGGGAATAATTACCTCAGTGGCTAGCTCCCTGTGATGCCTTGGGGCTTTTGAAGAGCTGGGTTTGTTTACAAAGTCACAGTGGCTTGTTCCATAAGGAATGTGGCAGGCACAGCTCCTGGGGAAAAGCCCTGTCTCCTCCTGTCTGTTACCTTCCCTGGATATAAACCTGAGGACACTGTGGTGCCTCTCTGCTCAGGATGAGGGTGGTAGGGACAGGCTGCTGAGTTACCTCTTTAGAGATTTCTTCCTTTTTTTTTCCCTAATTCACAACAGTAATTTTCATTATTAAAAATTTAGAAAGTATAACTAAAATTTAAATAAACAACATATTTATGATGCTTATTGTATGTCTTGTGTCTGTGTAATCTTCACTCACCCATCTGAAGTAAGAATTCTTTTATTCCCATGTTACAGATGGGAAAATCGGGGCATAGAGAGGTTCAGAAACTATGAATGTAACCTTCATGAGGGCAGGGACTTTTGTCTTTTCACTGCCCATCTGGATACAAGAGCCACGAACATTGCGCTGTGTTCTGCAAGTTCTGTGTGTATGTGTCTGTGCATGTGTAATAAATAAATAGCATATAATACTTTATATATGTGTGTATATATATATAAAAAACATGATTTTTAACAAAAATGAGATCAACCTGTTTATATTGTTTAGAATATGTGTATATTAACAAATCATTAACTATTCTTCTGTATGTGACTTTTAATATTATATAACATGACGCTGTATGGATCTATCAATCTATTTAACTGAAAATGGGTTTTTAGATTGCTTTCCGTTTTCCCACTGATATCATCAATACAGCTGGATGCATTCTCCTTGCTTGTAGCCATAATTAATTCTTTAGGATAAATACCCAAGAGTGGTATTTGAGGGCCAAAGGGTAGAGCATTTTTGAGGTCATAATACATAATGTTAAATTGCCTCCAGAAAAATTACACCAATTTCTGTTTCCACCACAGGACATGTTTGGAAGACTATTTCTAACTCAGCAGCTCCATTTTAAATACTGCTCTCCAGCCCTGCAGTGACACTCTTAGCCTTGCAGCTGCAGTTCCTGGCTTGCATAGTGAGACCTGGGCGCTTGCTTTTATCCCACATGTTGCCATCCTGACTTGAGTGCAGGCACATGTTGGCCTCAGCTTCTACTGAACACCAGGGAGAAAACTGCCAGGAGACATTTTGAGAGGCAGCAAGGATGAGGGTGCACAAACAGTGGGTAGAATTTGTTTTAATTTAAGCAAATTAAATGATGATGATGAGGGTACACAGTGGGTAAAATTTGTTTTAATTGAAAAAATGGCATATTTTTATTTTAAAGAATATTTCAAAATAGAAAAAAAGACCGGGTGCTGGCACCTGTAATCTCAGCACTTTGGGAGGCCAAGATGGGTGGATCACTTGAGGTGAGGAGGTCGAGACCAGCCTGACCAACATGGTAAAACCCTGTCTCTACTAAAAACACAAAAATTAGCCAGGCGTGGTGGCATGTACTTGTAATCCCAGCTACTCAGGAGGCTGAGGCAGGAGAATCACTTGAAACCAGGAGAAGGAGGTTGCAGTGAGCTGAGATCTTGCCATTGCACTCCAGCCCAGGCAACAAGAACAAAACTCCATCTCAGAAAAAAAAACAAAAAGCAAAACTATCTTTCCACTCTAGCATAACTGTTTTTATTTTTAAAAATGTATTTCTTTCCAAATGTTGGCCACAAGCACATATTTATGTGTGTCTATGTATATATACATATATATATACTTTTATGTATGTATATATCCATAAATGCAAACTTTACAGCTATGTATATCACACACATATACACGTGTGTATAGATATATACACACATACACACATATAGCTATACTGTCTTAACTATGATTTTTAATGCATGCAAACTATTAATTTTGTGGATATATCGTAACTTCTTAAAGCAGTGGTTATTCAACTGTGGTTGGTCCAAAACTAGGGATTTGCAAGGAGAAACTCTAGCATCACCAAGGAGAAGACACGAAGTCATGAGTAGGCTGCAGTTAGGACTCAGAATCCTCACTTTAACCAGAGCAGTTGTACTTTTTTCATGAGTTTTAACTATCAGCTTTTAGAACAAAGTATTTCTGTGCTTAATATTAAAAAGTTTGAAAAATGTGTATCTAAACCATCCTCTTGTTATTGGACAAAGTGTTTTCCAGGGTTTTACAAAATGATAGTATGTTACACAGTAACTTACATCTTTGTACGTGTAATATAGCATGTATATGTGTGAGACTGTAGACTATGTATTTCAAAAACAATCCCAGAAGGATAGAGCATTCATTGAAAGAGTTTGACATCTATATGATGCTTACAATATAGTTCTGGATTGCTCACCAAGACAGGGAGATGGCTTACAGTGTCACCAGGGTATAAGAACAACTTGTTTGATCACAACTTTTCTAGCATTATATTTTGCCATTAAATGGGAGAGGGGTAGCAAATGTTCTTACAGCCCTCGGTGAGGCCAGGTGCTGGGCCAGTGGTTCTGATCAGAAGAGCAAACCTGGATTTGCCTCCGATGGTGACCACACTATGTCCATGGGTCACAGTGGGTCAGTGCCCCATCAGGATCTTTTTTTGAGGCTGTGAGTCTTGGTAAAACTCAGTTGACAAGGCTTGAAAGCCCAAAACCGAAACCTTCTGGAAGGCTAGGAGTTTGGAGCAGTGTATCTTCTGTTTGTGGTGATGGTGAGCTGCTGTTCCTAATCAGTAGAAAACCTTCTTTGAAGTAGCAGTGATAACAAGAAACCCTAATGAGTTACAAAGGGATGTCTGAATCATTTTCTTTTCTTGGTGATTTCTCAAAGCTTCTGCTAAAGCAGACTCACTGATCCCAGGGAAGACAGAATGACATCCTAATAATGGAACGAGTGCATGCAAAGTATACAAAATAGGCATTTTTTTGTTATTCCCTTAAATGCCCCCTGTAATGAGGAGCCGTGAAGCTGGTGGGGCTATGAAGGCAGGCAAAATATCTGGTGAATCTTCCCTTTGATGAGAAAGAGAGGGAAGAAAGCCGGCATATTGTAGTTGCCTAGGTGCCAGATACTTTCATGTAAGCTATAATAAAAAATATCAGCCATTCCTGGGCAGCTGCTGTGTTCCAGGAGCATCAGAGAGAAAACTCCCAGGAGACATGTTGAGAGGCAGCAATGAGAGGAGCGCACAAGTGTTCAACAGTGGCTAAAATTTGTTTTAATTGAAAAGATGGCATATTTTTATTCTAAAGAATATTTTGAAATAGGAAAAACTTAAGACTATCTTTCCACTCTAGCGTAACTATTTTCATTTTTTTTTTAATGAAATTTTTTGGGAAATCTTTAAAACCTGTATGTCCACATAGGTTCTGCTACCTCTATTTGTAAAGATGAGCAAATTAAGACTCAGGGGACTTTAGTGGCCTACCCTACCCGGGGCCATGTAGCCAGTAAATAAATGGTAGATTATAAAGTTAGAATTCAGGTTCCAGTCTGCCTGACCCTCTGTGTACCTCACTGAGTCAGTCTGTTTCTCCTCATCTAGAAAGAAAACTACAGCCTGTTGTGACCCAGCCTTCTCTGGTGTAAGTGGCTTAACTTTCAGCACATGATTCAGCAACTATGGCAGTCCCCTGGCTCAATAAC
This sequence comes from Cebus imitator, assembly GCF_001604975.1. Taxonomy (NCBI): domain Eukaryota; kingdom Metazoa; phylum Chordata; class Mammalia; order Primates; family Cebidae; genus Cebus; species Cebus imitator. The sequence goes on from NW_016107354.1 coordinate 2,493,882, forward strand.
ATCCCATACAACTGTTTCTTAAAGAGCATTGCCTACAGTGACCATAGTGACACTCCAGCGAGTAACACAGCCCTTTGAATGTCTCTCTCATACCTTCTTCCAGGGATCTTAAAGCCCTGAACCAAGGAAGGGACCTAGTGTTTCCGACTCAGCGTCCGTTTATTAAGGGTCTGCTTTGTGTACAGTCTTGAGAAAGTAGTAGTGATAATCTAGAGTTCATGGTTAAGTGGGAAGGGAGACGGAGTGCAGAGCAGACATGCTCATGGTGATTAGAGTGGAATGGGACTTGGGGAGAGCAGATCTGAGCTTAGAACTCAGCAGTTGTCAGTGTCCTGATGGGAACCTGGGATTAGAGAGGTGTCACATTGGAAACCTGGCAATACTATGACCCAAGAAGGAGCTCCATGGGGCCTGGCAAAGAACTGAGGGGGCCGGGCATGGCGGCACATGCCTGTAGTCCCAGCTACTCCACAAAGGCCGAGGCGGGAGTATTGCTCAAGCCTAGGATTTCGCGGCTGCAGTGAGCTAGGATTGTGCCGTTGCACTCCAGCCTGAGCAACAGAGCAAGACCCTGCCTCAAGAAAGGAGAGATTTGCGGGGGCCCAGAGTGAGGCCTGTGATGACCACAGGTGTCCCCTGACCCTCAGGCATGATATAAAGGGACATTGGGTTGATGTATTAGGCCGTTCATGCATTGTCGTTAAGAAATGCTTGAGGCTAGGTAATGTATAAATAAGGGGTTTAACTGGCCGGCATCTGTGTGGCTTCTAGGGAGGCCTCAGGGACCTTTTTCTCAAGGCAGCCAGGAACAGGCACTTCACACGGCGAAAGCAGGAGCAAGAGGGAGAGCGGGCGTCAGGGAGATGCTATATACTTTTCAACGACCAGATCTCTTGTGAACTCAGAGCACTAGTGTACTTATCACCAAGGGGATGGCACTAAGCCATTCATGAGGGATCCACCCTATGATCCAAATACCTCTCACCAGGCTCCACCTCCAACACTGGGGATTACATTTCAGCATGAGATTTGGGCAGGGACAAATATCCAAACTCTATCAGTGAGGTACTACTGTACTTTGAACATCTGCTTATGTTGCCTAGAACCTGGAAGAAGATCCTATAATTTTCCCTCTTCTTTCATTTCAGCTGTTCATGCCAAGAGCCTGGTGGCCATCTTACACCTGCTCGTGGCTCTGTCTCAGTATTTCCGGGCACCCATCCGACTCCCAGACCATGTTTCCATCCAAGTGGTTGTGGTCCAGGTAAGACAGATAAAACTGCAAACATCTGTGTCTTTAAAGAGTTGTGGAGGCCGAGTTCCTACGAGAACCAAGGCATGTCTAGTAGATCATTAGAAGGAAGGCTGAATGAATGCTGAGTGAGCTGGGTGTGCAGGATACTGGGAGGCACTGAGTGAACTTTCTGATGCATATTGGCTTCCCCTGGTAAGTGTCCACAAGATGGAAGGGCATGTGCTTGTGTATAGACAGCCTTGTGTGGAGTATGTGCCTATGGTTTATGTGTTTTATGAGTTTTCTGTGTAATGTGTAGTTGAGGGTGTGTGGTATGTATGTGAGCTGTGTGTCATGGGGTCAGGAGGAAAAAGGTGTGTGTGTGTGAGTATACGGGAGTGTGCAGGTGCCCTGCAAACCATGGAAAACCATAATATTTTGGTTAAACAAATGATACTTATCTATGGGGAAAAGATATCTGTGCATATAAGGGAGTGTGTGTGTACATGTTTGTACGTGTGCATGCATTTGAGAGAGACCCCAACTGGCCATGTCTGTATTGAGGCACTGCCACCTTTCACCCACCCACAGAAGCACAGCTGGGATCTCAGGTCATCTTTTCCAGATTGTTGGATGGAATTTCCATTCACATATGGCTGTGTAATTTCCACAGTGAGGGTGTGCTCTCTCCCCATGACTATCTCACTCTGCTCCTAACCCCATTAAATACTCAAATTCAATTTTATTTTCCAACTTTATACCCATTTAGCCAAAGGTCATCCTTTTGTTTGCTTGTTTCTGTTCTTTTGCAAATAAACATACAGCAAGAGGAACTCTCCATCTAAGCAGCTCCTTGGCAATACAGGCTCTGGGAATAGGGAATAATGGCCACTCTGCCATGCCTTGGTGAGAAAAAGCCTTGAGGGCTGGTAGACTGTGCCTGAGCAGACCAGGCCAGTTTCCAAGACAAAAGGACTTTGAGTTGAACTTTCAGGGATCAGCTGTTAACAGGAAGAGAGGAGGACAACGTCCTCCTAATCAACTGATCAGTTGTCCCCCAATGAAAAACTATTTCTTCCACATCTCTGGGTACTTAACTCCACTGGGCATCAAGAAGGTAAAGCAGGAATATGACACCTCGGCCCTGCCTGCCGAGGAGATAGGACTGCAAATAAGAAGCAGAGAGGGCTGTCAGGAGCTCATAGAAAATGGGAACATGTCGGCCAGGCACAGTGGCTCATGCTTGTAATCCCAGTATTTTGGGAAGCCGAGGCGGTGGATCACCTAAGGTCAGGAGTTTAAGATCAACCTGGCCAACATGGTGAAACCCCATATCTACTAAAAATACAAAATTAGCCAGGTGTGGTGGCGCATGCCAGTAATCCCAGCTACCTGGGCGGCTAAGGCAGGAGAATCACTTGAACCCGGGAGGTGGAGGTTATGATGAATCAAGATCGTACCATTGCACTCCAGCCTGGGCAACAAGAGCAAAACTCCATCAAATGAATGAATGAATGAATGAGTGAAAGAAAATGGGAATGTGTGTGGCTCAGATACTGAATGCTACTGACCAAAAGGCCCTAATTGTCCTCGTTGAGCTCCTCACCTGTATCAAACATGGCACTAAGCATTTTATGTCTGCTGTGGATATGTGGCCAACTCAGAGTACCCTGGTTCAAGCATCTTCCTAGTGAGTCCAGGTCATCTCTATCATGCTATTTTTATCAATCAATAATGCGTAAATTCAATTCTTTATGTTTTTAAAGACTACAATTAGGGAGGCAGGGATGAATAGGTGGGAGCAAAGAGGATTTTTAGATACATGTCACTGTACATTTATTGAAACCCATAGAATGAACAGCACCAAGAGTGAACCCTTATGTAAACTACAGACTTTGGATGATAGTGACAATATCGGGCCGGGCGCGGTGGCTCACGCTTGTAATCCCAGCACTTTGGGAGGCCGAGGCGGGTAGATCACGAGGTCAAGAGATCGAGACCATCCTGGTCAACATGGTGAAACCCCGTCTCTACTAAAA
>NW_016107354.1:2497359-2517828 GCF_001604975.1 Cebus imitator
AGCCATTAAAAGTGTATCATTCTGATGTAGGATGTTGAAAGTGGGTGAGGCCATGTATGTGTTGAGGCAGGGAATAAACAGGAAATCTCTGGAAATGTCTGTGCCTTCCTCTCAATTTTGCTGTGAACCTCAGACTGCTCTGGAAAATATAATCTATTTGTTTTTTAAATCATGGCTCCTGTAAGAGTTCATGAAAGAGTACTTTAAAAATGACCACATATCCCTAACATTGAAATTTTTAAAAATTATTTTCATAAATAAACATACTGTCATTATATTCATTTATAATAGCTCTTTTATCACTAGAGGAGGTACGGACTTTTATTTAAATTGCCCTTCTTTATCTTCTGTTCTGTGACAATCCATTCCAGCCAGTTCTTGGTGCATAAATTTGTTGAACATCTTAGGACTTTTCTTATCTGCTAGAATAAACAGCCCTCTAATAGAAATAATAAAATCTGCCTGCTGGAATTACTACAGGCAGAAAGCAATAATGACTGCAAATGTGAGCAGGAGAGAGGGGGCTTCTGTTTTGAAACAGTGGTCATTGCAAGCCTGTGTCTCCTGCCTTATTTTGAGCTCAATTATAGGCCATCAGAAGGCTGTTGTTGGTTTAATTTCTCCTGTAGCCTGTTTTGTTAGCATGCGGGAGAAAAGAGGACACGTTCCATAAAATGGCATTAATGCACGTCAGGTTTTATGGGGTGTTTTTGCTTTATCAGGTTGAACAGGCACAGAAGCAGGACTCGGAATTGGTGGTGAGTCACAGACTGAACCACAGGGAGAACTCTTAAGGGAACAAATAATGGGTGGAGATGAATCAGGATGCTGTGCGAGGGGTTACTTAACCCAGATTTCTTTTCCATTCTTTGCAGAAGCATTTAATTTTGCATGAAGTTGGAATTGAAGGTTTAGTCTGTGAATGGCCACGCAGGACAAGGACACAGACTCCATTAGCCCCACATGAAAACATTGCCTGTGTTGAAACTGCATGTGGAAAGAAGTTCTGATTTATCTTGAACTGGTCCTCTTTAAATGATAAAGGGGACCAATTCAAGATTTATCTTACCTGGTCCCCTTTAAATGATAATTTTTTTTTCTTTTGCCTTTTTTTTTGTTTTGCTAAATCCATTCTTAATCTAAGCCAGATAGACTCTTGGCCTTATCCAGCTCTTCCTTTCTTCTGTAAAAGTATTTCACAAGGATGCTGGTTTCTGTGGCTGTTTCTGGAACTTTGGGCAGGAGGCTCAAGAAGGCAGGGCTCAGGTGAGCCACCCACGTTCGGAGGCTCCTTCTTTCTTTACACCCATCTCAGTCGTGGGGAAGATGCGTTTGCTTTGTCAGTCACTTGCTATGTCCATACCATCCTCCACTTGTCTGGTGCTGGCTGTGGAGGGACCTAGTAGGATGAATCTCCCTCCTCACACCCCTCAGAAAGTCTTCCTGAACCCTACCATTACCTCTTTCATCAGCTCCCATGCCCACACAATGTGGTGTAAACCCTCCAAACGCATTCAGAGCTGCCCACTGACTGATGGCAGCCGCCCTCCCCTGGACGGCCTCTGGAACACATTTGTGCGTTCTGCCTCCTGGCTGGGGCCATTCCTCCCGCTGAAGTGACCCCTTCTCAGTGCCCAGCCAAACCCTATCTGTCTTTGAAGTTCAGCTCCAGGGACCCCTCCCCTTGGAAGGTTTCCCTGGCCATTCTAGCTAAAAGTGCTTGCTCCTGGCCTGCGTTCAGCACTTTCTGGAGAGGGTGACCACATAATCTATTATCCATGACACTTTTGAGATGAAAGGGAATCCGACTAACATGCTGGGACATCAGGCATAAACCAGGACTGTTTGGGGAAAGCATTCTCAGGTGTCTGTTTCATCTCTCCCGTTTGACTCTAAGCTCCTCAAGGGCAGAAACCATAGCATATACTCCATAGAATTTGTTCTAACTCCAGCACAGGGCCTTGTACGTAGAAGTTACCGATTAATGGAATAAGAAAGATGATGAGTTGATGGGAGAAGGGAGGACAGATAACAGACGGATGGATTGATGCTGGATGGGTGGGTTTCCAACATGCTTAACCTTTTCTCAGAGAATAAGCTAGTTACCTGAGTGAGGAGTGTACTACTTATTTTAAAGCTCCTATATTTATCAGTTAAAAAAAAAAACCCTCTGCCTCTTGTCTGAATTCCCTCAGTTGGCCTCGGTTCTTCCACCCAGCCCCCCAGTTAAATGTGTTTCTCAGCTTCCCTCTGTGGCCCCAGCTGGAGGGCGGACACACCCTGGCCTTCATTTCCATTTGGTTTATTGTGGATTACTCCAGGAGGCAAACAGTTTGCTTCCAGCAGAATGTCTTCCAATAAAGAAAGGAAAGATTCACCATCCAAGAAACAGCCTACTTGTTTGGACTAAACACTAATTGCACTTGCGTCCTAATGGTTCAGTCCGGTCCCAGAAACGCAGGACCTCCTCTCACTTCCAGCATTATCTTATCTCGGGTGCATTTCTTAAACACCAGTAACTTTCCCGATAATCAGGAATGCTCATCAGTGTTTCTGTATTTTTCTAAAGCATAGTTTTCTCTTCTCCTCCCAACCCCTTTCCCCCACCCCCCATTTCAGAAACGAGAAGGAATCCTCCAGTCTCGGCAAATCCAAGAGGAAATAACTGGTAACACAGAGTATGTCAACACCATTGTTGCCAGCGAGTCTGTAATGGAACACAGATGTTTCTCCGAAATTTATCCATTTGCTGATATTTAGTTTTCATTTATTGGGATTGCAGGAGGGATTAGACTTCAGCCAATGATTATAGTTTAGCCTTTTCCATGCATTCAAAACATGCCTCTCAATGCTTAAGGTACAAACTTGGGTGGGGAAGTGGGGAGAGGGAATTAGCAGTGATTGAAAAATTCTAATTTTGTGCCACTCCGGGAAAAAGTGAGCCCAAAAAAAGCCAACCCAGCATGAAATTGTCATGCCATAAACACTGGGTTGAATTTAAATTGTTAACCTTCAAAAGGACATTTTTCCTTCTTTTCTGAATCTATTTGGTCATGTGCCATGACCCAGAAAGCCTCCCTTACCTTAGAGTTGTCTTTTAGTTTGGTATTTTTTTTCCATTTATTTTTAGAAATTGGGATGTTAGAACCTATCAAAAGTTTGCCATGAGGAACAGGAGTTTTGTCCTCAAGCAGGAAAAAGATGGATAGCGTGGGGTGGGTTTGTGATCACGAGCAGAACTGAGCCCTGCCCCCATGCAAAGCCAGGCAGTTAGCTTTCAGCATTTCATGCTCCCCAGACTTTTCTCGGTGTCCCCTTGAACAAGAACAGCATAGTGCAAAGAACAGGGACTGCTAAGCCAACCCAACTTGAATCCAAATCCAGGCTCTGCCACTTAACAGGTGAGTCCCTTAACCTCTCTAACCTCAGTTTCCCCACCCAGAGAGGTAGGGAGGATTTATTGTGGTCACAGCTATGCCTTCCTTCCCTTGCCCTCTGTAGCTGCTGTTCCAGCTTTTCTCCAGCACAGCTGACTTGCACCTTCCAAGCCCAACCAGTCTCTTGGAGGTTCCCTCCCTCTCCCTCCCCAGCCACAGCTGACAGAAGTCCGGGGTACTGCCCATCTAGACCACATTGTGCACATGGCTTAACAAGGACTAATGGGTGTGGGCATTTCAGGCCAAGACTAGGGGCCAGAGATGTAGAGTGGCCCTTCCCAAGATGCCCTGTTTATGGCCTACGGAAACCCCATCAAGCAGCTTCCGTATCATCACAGAGGCCAGTCTTGGTAGCTGAAGGGTCAGCTGATATATAGGGCACACCTTGGCCTTGGTTCTGTGAGGGATGGGAGGGGCCAGGCCTGCTGGGAAAGGAGGAGAATTCCTCACTGTCCCACTGCCTACCACCCCTCCCCGATGCTGGGCTTGCTGTGCCCCCTATTTCACCTCTGGGAAAGAAGACAACAGAGCAGAGAGGAGCATGGCCTGGGAGAAACTCCTGAATCAGGGAGTGTGAAGTTCCAGATTAGCAAACAGTCTCTCAGATGCACATTATGCTTTCTATGGCCCCACTCTCTGCCACAAAGACATAAACATGGGTGCAACATCCTAATAATGACAACACAGTACAGTTTATGGAACACTTTCCTATCTACTGATGTTCATAGTAAACACATGAAGCCATGATTACACCCCCTAAAGCCCCACAGCCCAAGGGTGAGGAAGAGACTGTGCCCTTGGTTTATTAGCACTTAACTCCAAGTTCATTCTTGTTTCCAGGGCAGTGCTTGCAAGTGCTCACTTAGTGCGTGATTGATAGGTGTGCGGATGAATAAACAAATATAATAATCATAATGAGAACCAAAAATATATTTGGAAAAAAAGTCTTCAGCATTTACTATATACTAGGAATTATGCTAAAATATTTCTAGATACTAAATCATTTCATGCTCACAACATCAATTGAAGTATTTACCATAATAATCTTCATTTTAGAGATGAGAGACCTGGTGCCCAGAATGGTTCATTAGCTTGCCTGAGGTCACTGTATTAGTTTGTTTTCACACTGCTGATAAAGACATACCTGAAACTGGGAATGAAAAAAGGTTTAATTGGACTTAGCTGTTCCACATGTCTAGGGAGGCCTCAGAATCATGGCAGGAGGCGAAGGGCTCTTCTCACATGGTAGCAAGAGAAAATGAAGAAGAAGCAAAAGAGGAAACCCTTATAAACCCATCAGATCTCTTGAGAATTATTCACTATCACGAGAATAACACGGGAAAGACCAGCCCCCGTGATTCAATTACATCCCCCTGGGTCCCTCCCACAACATGTGGGAATTCTGGGAGACACAATTCAAGTTGAGATTTGGGTGGGGACACAGTCAAACCATATCAGTCACACAGCAAAAAAATCAGTGCAATTTAAACTTCAGTGATCTGTCTTTAAAGCTTGTGCTCCTGATACTTCAGTGCTTCTCTACCATGAGTGTAGTTCCAGTTCCTGCACACTTTAAGAAAACCTACCCTGGGTCAATGGCAGGTTCATCTTGGTGGGCATTACAGGATGGACAGGAGAGAGGCAAAACTGACCTGCCCACAGCAACCGAGGCAGTAAAATTCCACATTGAGGGGTTGCTTGAGTTCACCCATAAGAATCCTAAGATTTTCTGGTTGGAAATCTAAGGTGAAAAGTAATCCTTTAGGCATCACTATGCCAGGCTTTGCACTACACCCCTGTATCTGTAACATCAGGGGGGAAATGGGTGGTAATGTGGTAAAGTCTTGGTAATGAGAGGCTGTGCAGAATATAGTGCCAATGGAAGAAGGCTTTTTGAGCTCCTCAACCAAGGCAGGTGGGTGGCAGGCAGCATGGGGTGGGCTTCCAGCAGTGATGGAGTAGCCTTTCAGAGGACTGGCCTCTTGTAAGGGACAGCAGAAGAGTCACATTATTTTCTTTCTCTTTTTCCTCCAGGGCTCTTTCCGGGAGGCATGGTAAGTTGCATAAGAAACCTCTGGCACTGGTGGCTGCACTGGGGCTTAATTCTGCAGCATCTGGGAAGAACGAGCTCTAAGCTTGTCACCAGGATATATGTCTGCACCAGCCTGGTGACGTGGCAAATTGGGTTGGGAGGGACAGCTTGCTGGCGGGAAGAAGACTACCTACACCTGCACAGTTGTCTTGAAAGTTATCAGGCTGTTGACCTTGCCATTTATGAAGCACTTTTGTAGCTCTGACATTCATGATAAACACAGGAAGCCACAATTACACCCCGAGACCCCATAGCCCAAGGGTGAGGGAGGAGATTATGCTCTTGGTTTATCCAGCACTTTACTCCAGTTTAGTATTCATTCCAGTACACTACTTGCAAGTGCTCAGTGGGTTATAGGTGTGCAGGTAGATAAACCAATATAATAATCTTAAAGAGAACCGAAAGTGTATTCAGAAAAAAAAAAAAAGTTTTGCACGTTTTCTATATCCTAGGAAGTATGCTAAAATATTTTTAGATATTAAATCATCTAATGCTCAGAACATCCCATTGAAATATCAACTGTAATTATCCTCATTTTAGAGATGAGAGACCTGGAGCCCAGAAAGATTCATTAGCTTGCCCAAGGCTTCTGGATGGGTCCTGGGCATTTTCAGGGCAGTTTTGCTCTAATGCTGTCATGGAAATAAAGGAACACATGTATGAACACAAGGACTGTCCCCTCTCCCCACTCTGTCCAGCCCTTCTAGAAGCTGTCTTCTTCTTCCCTCATCGCAGCTCTCGTCTCTTCCGCTTCTCAGGACTGGGCTTGTTTATGAAGTCCATGAATGTTTAGAGATCACTGTTCCCTTCCTGGTAGGCTCAGATTTACCCATTGGTGCCAGAGTTGGAAAAGGCAGGCCTCAGGGTCTCCCAGCCTCCCAGCCCCAGGCTCACCTCGGAGACCCTTCTCTTTCCCTGAGTCAGATACCTTCCACTGTGTCAACTCTTGGTTCTGAGAACATGGAGGCTGCAGCAAGGAGCATCCCTGCAGGGAGCACGGCTTTGCTACTTTCTATGATCCTGGTATTTACTGTGGGTAATATTTTGAAATATTTCAATCATGCTAAAACATATTCCCTTCAGGAGAACATGTCAGACTTTACAGAACATGTGCATGCTTGTTCTCACCCTTCGTCCTCATGAAAAACCTGAGGGAGGTTTATTTTTAAGATGACATTTTACAGAAGAGGGAACTAAGGCACAAAGAGTAGAAGTGGCCTAGATCTCTTAAGAGGAAGAGCTCATATCCCATCCGTGGCTCCCAGCCCTCTTCTCTGTGCCCTCTGCCAGCTTGTTTGTCTTGGGTCTCCTGTTTTTGAAAATTAGGGGGTGAAACGATTTAATATGTTGGATAACATCCTCCCTCTACAAAGGTTCAGAAACAGCTGAACCATGGCTAAATCAGGATATAATGGAATAGAGTGAAGGGAAATGACTAATCCTGGGTCACACTGTCTGAGAGAGCCCTGAGCCTGCCCCAGCCCAATAATGTACACGCGCATGGACACAGACACAGGCTCCCAGGGTGAGAATCACCCCGGACTTTAGCCCCAGATCACATTCCAGAGTTCCCAGCACAGTCTATACCCCAGAGGCTTCCCATGGATAGTTGACCCTGTTACCTTGAGAGGCGCCTGATTCTGGGACCCCAGGTGGGCTTCCCTGCCAGGGATCAGCTCTGGTGCTCCACACTGTGTTTGCCTCTTTTTCAGAACGTGATGCCTTTGACACCTTGTTCGACCATGCCCCAGACAAGCTGAATGTGGTGAAAAAGGTGGGAAAGGGGTGCCTGGGACGGAGAGAGGGAAGCGAGATGCAGCAAAGCATTGGGAAAACCCATCCCTGCAGCTTGCAAGCTTCCTGTCGGAATGGGTGCCATCACCTAATCTCTGCACACACACGGCTTTCCCCCATGCCATCCTTGTACCTGTCTGATCCTCACTGGATGTCTTACCAGGCCCTTTCCTCTCCATCAGCATAAGCACCCTGTCTTTCCACCAGGCTAACTCCAGCAATCCCAGCCTTCCCTGCTCCTCACAGAATTCCCTGTCTCCCTGGCCCAGGCACCTGCACAAAAGAAGGGACAGGAGGGAGAAACCCAGTGGAATCATTTTATCTCAGCCCCTCACTTTGCCCCGACACCGCTCAGACACTCCTTCTGTTATTCTGCCTCTTATGGCCTCCTTGTTCCTTCCACAGCCCTGAGTTGTGTGGGACTGCAAGGGCTGGAGCCTGTGGCCCTCCCTGTACACTCAAAGACCCTTGCAGAGACAGCTCCTGGGCCCGTAGCTCTTGGCTAGGCCTGATCCTGTGCTTTCACCCTGATCCTCACCTTCACGGGAGTCATGGGGTAGCCACAGGACTCCTGCACTAGTGCGAGTCCCCAGCTCAAGGCCTGCTCTGCTTCTCTGTAGACACTCATCACTTTTGTGAATAAGCACCTGAATAAACTGAACCTGGAGGTCACAGAACTGGAAACCCAGGTAAGTGACAGCCCCCAGCACAGGTGGAGGCAGGCCCTGCCCTGCAGCCCCTGTTCTACGTGGCCCACCACACATGGCCAGGAGGGCTTTTCCAGCCCAGCGGGATGAGGGCATGGGAATCTGTTAATCTGTTCCACTCCGAAGGTTGAACTGCATCTCTGTGGATTTTTTCCAAGGTTTTATTGTGAAAAGTTACAAGAATGAATACTCATACTCTTCACCTGGATGCACCAACTGTTAATATTCGGCCACGCCTCTCTCTTTCTCTGCACCCCTAAATGCTTGAGCATACGCCTCTCAAGAACAAGCACATTCTCAGATAACCGCAATATAGTTATCAAAGGCAGGCAGTTTTAACATAATTCAATACATTAATCTGTTTCGATTGAATCATATGAAATTGCTGACATTCGACTGTGTTGTTGTTTTGAGACAGTGTCACTCTTGTTGCCCAGGCTGGAGTGCAATGGCACAATCTCAGCTCACTACAACTTCTCCCTCCCGGGTTCAAGCAATTTGATTCTCCCGCCTCAGCCTCCCAAGTAGCTGAAATTACAGGCATGCACCACCACGCCTGGCTAATTTTTTGTATTTAATAGAGACAGGGTTTCACCATGCTGGTCAGGCTAGTCTCAAACTCCTGACCTCAGGTGATCCTCCCACCTCGGCCTCCCAAGGCTGAGATTCCAGGCGTGAGCCACTGCACCTGGCCTCCTACTTTTAACCTACTAAAATGGCAACATCATATAGTGGGAAAACACTCTGTTCAGATTTTGCCAGTTCTCCCAGTGTGCTCACATGCTGCATTTACTTGTCACATCTCTTTACTCTCTTTAATGTAGAACGACTCCTTGGCCTTTCTTGTCATGGCATTGACACCTTTAGAAGCATTCAGGCCAGTTGGTTTATAGACTGCCTTTTCCCCTCATATTAGATTCAGGTCATGCATTTTCATTAAGAGCACTCCCCAAGTAAGGCTGTGTTCTTCCCAGGGCATCACAGGAGGAGGCACTCTGTCCATTATCCCCATTGCTAGTGACAACTTGGATTATTTGGTTAGGGTGGTATTCACCAGATTTCCCTACTATAAAGTTATTTTTCCTCCCTTTATACTTAACTAATCTTTATTGGGAAGATACTTTGAGACTGATGAATCCTGCTTCTCCACCCCCTTTCATTTTTGGTGAACTTCTGCCTTGTGCTTCTCTTTCAATCATCTGGGTACCTCCTTTTATTTTAAAGGCAAATGCCAGTCTGTCGCTGAGCTCCACCTGAGTGTATCTAGACTGTGAAATCAGCTTCATGCACTCTTGTAGGAAATAAAGAACGTTCTAGAAAAGTGACGCTTCCTTGAGTGAGCTGCAATGGGCTCAGGGCAGGGAGTGCTATTACAGGGGTGACTGCCAAGCTCTTTGGGTCCCTTCAGTTTGATCTGCTATTCCTACCAAGTCAGCAGAACCAGCCATGGGAGGTGGGGAGCAGTCTAAGCCTGGCACTCAGAGCTGTGAGTGACACCAACCCTAACCACAGATTGGATGTTTTTACTCCTAACTCCATCTCACCATAGCTGGAATGAAGCCTAGTTGCTCAGCTCCCACCAGAAGGGCCTTGATTTTGACAGACTCTGGGGTCTGCTCTCCTATGTCCACCTAGGGTGAGTCATGCTCAGGCCCTTCCCACCTGAGTTGCAGGCCTGATGGATGGAAGCTGGGAGGAGCTACCCTTTTGTTTTTGAGACAGGGTCTTACTCCTGTCATCCAGGCTGGAACGCAGTGGCACGATCACGGCTCACTACATCCTTGACTTCCCAGGTTCAGGTGATCCTCCCACCCACCGCCACCCCCCCAGCCTCCTAAGCAGCTGGGACTACAGGCGTGCACCATCACACCCAGCTAATTTTTTTGTATTTTTAGTAAAGACAGGGTTTCACCATGTTGCCCAGGCTGGTCTTGAACTCCTGCTGAGCTCTAGCAATCTGCCCGCCTCAGCCTCCCAAAGTGCTGCGATTATAGGCATGAACCACTGCACTCAGCCAGGAGCTGCCTTTAAGGCAAGCCCAAGCTCGGGGTCTTCTGCCTTTAATGAAGGCTGAGCCACAGGCTGGCCAGCTGGCTACTGGAAAAGCTCTCTGAGCAGACTCTGGGCTCCTAAGGTGATTCCAAGAAATTTGGCCTTCTATGAACCCTAGCTGCTGTTTACACTCACAAACATTTGGTGGCCCAGCCTCCTTTGAAAGGGTTCTAGAACGTCAGATGTGCATCTGGCCTCTGTGTCTTTGCTCAGTCTATCCCCCACGCCTGGAACCCCTACTCCTCCCAAGGTCCATCGTCCCGGCCTCCACAAGCCTGCCCTGAGCGCTCAGTGTATGCCTACCTCACCCAGCCCTGAGCAGAAGACCAGCAGCCTCCACAATTAGCCGAGGACTCTCCGGTCCCTTGGGCCTGGTTTCACAACCCATCTGGCCTCTTCTACCCAGGAAGGGACCGGGCTCCAAGCCTCTTGCCAGGGCCCTCAACACATAGTTCTGCTTTTGCCAGCAAGAGCCAGTAAGTCATGTCCCGATTGCTTTATTGTTTTCCCAGACAGTAATGGCAATAGTTAATATTTATTCAATGCTGCACACTAAGCAGGTTACAGGCCCTCTCCACGTATTAACTGGCTTGGTCCTCATGATAACTCTGTGACGTAAATACTATAGTATTACCATCCCTGTTTCACAGATGAGAGATGTGATTACAGAGAAGTGACATAACTTGCCTAAGGCACACAGCTAGGTGAGAGAGCTGGAATTTGCACTGGGGAGGCCGGGCCTCAGAGCCCACGTTCATAACAGCTACACTCTGCTGCTGTAATATCGAAGAGAGATGGGAGAAGGAAGAGTGCCAGGCCTATGCGACACTAGGCCTTTCTCTGTTCGGAAAGCACAGATCACCCCAGGAGCCTCATGCCATTCACTGTGAACATCACCTCCCCCTCCTCCCTCTGCCCCACTCTAGTCAGTCTTGCTCATCCTCAGCCCTCCACACAGACGCTGTCCCCTCCAGAAGACTCCTCTGATGCCTTCGGTGCTTATGGGTGACTTTTCTCAACCCCACTCAAGCCACCGTGCTTCCTTCCATCAGAGCAGCTGTGCATTGCCCCCACATGTTTCCCTATTAGACTGTCCACTCCTCCCGGGCAGGAGCCACTCTGACCCCTCCATGCTCTGGCCCCCATGCCTAGACAGGGAGTTGGTACACAGCCTCTGCTCAGTAAATACTGGGTCAGCTGAGATCAGAGCCATGGGCTTGTGGCTCCTGTGCTGGGCCAGCCAGACGTGGGGCAGAGCGGACCTCCTTGTCTCACGCCACCTCCCCTATCCCCCAGCTAGCACCCTGCCTGGAGTGGTAGGCTTCAGGTGGCATAGCACAGAAGCTGATGGGCCCCTGGATGGGAATTGGCTGGGAGGCTGAGGGGCCAGTGCCATCAGCTGGCTCTCCCTCCAGTTTGCAGATGGGGTGTACCTGGTGCTGCTCATGGGGCTCCTGGAGGGCTACTTTGTGCCCCTGCACAGCTTCTTCCTGACCCCGGACAGCTTCGAACAGAAGGTAAGAAGGAGGACATCAAGGGAGGCCCTCTAGCCCACATCCCCAGCTCATCTGCCCACACCCACACTGAGGCTATCCAGAAAAAGGCAGAACTTCCCCTCTGCCCAAGGTCATCAGTGCCTGGAGGTGGGCCCATTATGATAAGAGCTGAGCTGGGAAGGAGCTACCTGCAGACCACTGGGCATCCCTGACTGCCTCTCCCTTACCCTGAAGCTTGGCCCTGGTCCCCTGCCCTGTGTTCCTGTCAAGTGCCCCAGCCCTGACTCATCTCTTCCCAGAGGTGACAAGGAAAGTAACTGTGAAGCTGGTCATACCTGAGGCTCACACTTAGCCTGGTTCTGATGGCCTCTCCTAGGCTGCCACATCCTTCTCACTACACAAAGGCATTTGGTCCACAGCAGAAAGCCTGCTCTGCCTGTTGAATGTGTCCTGCCATCTGATTCTTCCAAACGTGTGCACTGACACCCCAGTTTGAAGTCCTGGCAGTTTACACAGGAACACAGTAGGATATGAAGAGGGTTTTGAGCTTCTCCAATAGCAAGTTAGGATCAGCTAGCTCACTCTCCTTGTGGCCTGCCCATTTTGGTAGCCATATTTTTTCCTTGAAATTAGTTCAGCCTCTGCCCCTCTAGCTACAGTGCTGGGCTCCTTCATTTCCCGGGGTCAGGTCCCAGGGCTCCTGGGTGTGCAATGGCGCATGCTCTATGCATTTCTCTTGCCAGGTCTTGAATGTCTCCTTTGCCTTTGAGCTCATGCAAGATGGAGGGTTGGAAAAGCCAAAACCACGGCCAGAAGGTACTTTGCTCTTTCCTGGGTTTGTGACAGCAGAATGAGACCCTCTACCTGCATGCAAGTACTCAGATTTTGTAACAGAGGGAAGCATTTTCTGAAGCCCTCACTGCTGGGGAAGGTGGGGCTTGGTGCAGCTGCTCAGTCTTGGAGACCCTTTGTGAGATGCCAACTGCACAGCCAGGGGAAGAAAAGAATCTGAAATCCCACACATGCCGTGCACATGGGATTGCAGGGATCGGGGCCCGAGCAGAAGGGCTGCTGCAGGATCTGTCCTGTGCCCGATTTCCAGGTTTTTCTGTCCCTGCACAGGGTGCTGACCTGCCAAAGAGCTGTGTCCCTGCCAGTCAGGGTGAAGGTACAGCACAGACAGTTCTGTGCTGAGCAAAACTGCTTCTACTATCCTGACAGAAGCAGAGCTCCACCTGCTCTGACTCTGCCTGAGAATAGGGCTTGATATGTGGGGTTTGGGTTGTAAACATAAGACTGGGAAAATGCAGAAGGAACAAGTGCTCCTGCAGCCTTGCAAACTCATGCTAGGAGCGTGCGATGCATTTGGGAGCAGAGGAGGCATGCTTATCCTAGCAGTCTTCTTGGTACAGATGTTTGCTTTCTGCCCCTTACTGACTGAAGTATTCCATGTCACCAGAGCTGGTGAGTCACCACTGTTTTGCCGATAATCTTCTGCATATGTCCCATGAGAACATTGAGAATGCCACTTGTGGCCCTTTTGCTTACACTTTCCTGGTAGTTTACAGGCAAGTGGATGAGTAAGGATAGTGGGCTTTCATGCCCCCTTGCTGCCTCTGCTCTGAGCTCCTCTATCCAAACCCCAACCTAGTGGGGGCCATGCCCTGGTCTAGTGGGCCTGAGACTCTGGACATCATGATATACCAAGAGGGGTAAGGCCATCCCAAACCTCAAGGCGCTGGCAGCCAACCAGGGAAGAGAAAAGTTGCAGCCAGTTAGCAAAATGAAACGACAGTCTTGGGAACTGCTGTAAAAGAGGTACAAGGAAGAGGCTGTGAGAACTGAGGAGGTGATACCACTTCTGTCTTGAGGGAGGAAGAGGTTGCTGGAGATGGTGACACTGGGGCTAAACTATAAGGACCAGGTAGAGCTTTGGTGTATAGAGACTGGGAGAGAGGTACACACATCCCAGAAAGAATGATGGCATGAGCAAAAGTTCCCCCTGGGGAAGAATGGGGACCCTGTCTCATGACTTCTTCCAGATTCAGCATCTCTTGACTCTAGCCAACATCAAACCCTGTTCTCATTTATTACCACCTTGTCCTAAGCCCCTGGTCAACTGAGAACTGGCAGAGGACCTCTGGCAAGGCTGGTGTCCCTCTGGGGCTCTCTCTTTGGCAAGGCCACCCCAGCCTTCCAAATGCCATTGAGAATGATGGACTCTTCGTGTTCTGTGGGCAGGTGATGCGTGCCGTGCTTCTGGGTGGACAGGCACAGTGGGAAAGTTTTGACCACCATTTTGCTTCCATGTTCTTAAACTGCTTAATATGAAACTTCCTGGTTACAGACTGTAAGTACTTCTAATATTTTAGAATTGGGATATTTCTTTCCCTTGGGACAGATAATTTTCCCATTGTAAATCAATCTATAGGAATATTTTGGAATATAGGTGATATTTTTATGCAGTTATTAAGCTGAATATGAAACTGACAGATGTGAATGGAAAAACACGTGTTTTATTTGTTATGACACAGGGCATCATGCCCATGCTGCAAATTTCCAGTACGTAAAGCGGAATGGAAATGGCATTTTCTGAAATTGGACTTTGTGAGACATATATCCCAGCGTTCCCTCTGGTTTTTATGCTTCTACCTGGAAAGTGAGATTCGGAAGTAAATGATGCAGACATTTCAAAGGCCGCCAATGTGGGTAACTCTTTAAGGACGTTTCAAAATCAAACTGGTTGTGGTGGAGGCATTTTTCATGACAAAATATTTTTAAGGTCAGGAAAATGCATTCTCTGCCATGCTGTTTAACACTTAAAGCTCTGTTGTGCCCTAAAATCCCCCAGAAACTGGGTTTCTAGCTGAGATGACTTGCTGGCCAAGCTTCATGACCTTTTAGTACCTCAGTTAGTGTAAGCCAAGGGTTAGCATCAAGTTCATAACCAGTGGAGCACTTGAAATAATAGCCAAGCATGGAAGCTCACACCTGTAATCCCAACACTTGGGAAGGCCAAGGCAGGCAGATGGCTTGAGCTTAGGAGTTTGAGACCAGCCTGGGCAACACAGTGAGACCCCATCTGTACAAAAAAATTAGCCAAGTGTGGTGGTGCATGCCTGTGGTCCCAGCTCCTTGGGAGGCCATGGGGAAGGGATCACTTGAGTCTGGGAGGCGGAAGTTGCAGTGAGCCAAGATTGGACCACTGCACTCTAGCCTGGACAACAAAGTGAGACCCTGTCTCAAAAAAAAGAAAATAAAAAGAAATATTGTCATGAAACTAGCAGCTTTTTATTTAGGGCATTGCGCCACATGTCTTCAAATGCACATGTCACCCTGTTATCACCCTTCAAGTAGACTCATCATCAAATATGGTTAAGAACCCAGAATAACAGGCAGGCAGGGACTCAGGAGACATCTAGTACCAGGCAGGATTGAAGTCTATAGGACTAAATATCTAAAATTTAAGCAGTCTCATACCTGGGACTAGATGGCAAGCAATGCTGTAAAGCCAGGCAGGTGATGGCAGCTTAGTTCCGGGTGATCACTTCATTTGGGGAAGACTTGGTCAGTGGCTGATAACATGGAAAATGTTCAACTCCCCTTCCCCACTCCTCTAGGCAATAGTGTGCAGAAGCCGACAGTGACAAACATTTAAAACTCTAATCATACCAAGTGTCAGCAAAGATGTGGAGCAACAGAAACTGCTGGTGTTCTAAATTGATAGAACCATTTTATTTTTATTCAGTCCTTATTTGGCTGAAAGTAGAAAACAGTTCATTCTCATCTAACGCAGTTTAATATGCTATACAATAATGTGGTAGACATAGTTGTAATACACTATAAAATATAACATGGTAGACACTCTCTCCACCCCCTGCCAAAAATGTCTAGGTCCTAACCCTCAGAACCTGTTCGTGTGTATCTTACATGGCAAAAGGGGCTTTGCAGATGTGATGAAACTTAGGGTCTGGAGATGATGACATTATCTAGGTGGTCCCAACGTCATCACAGGGGTCCTTATTATATGTGGAAGAGGGTGTCAGGAGTGTCAGGGTGATGTAGCATAGAAAGGCTCACCTGACCATTGCTGACTTTGGGGACGGAAGAGGGCTATGAGCCAGAGAATGCAGGCAACCCCAGAGGGTTACAACATGAGTAAACTGCCTTATGGCCACCTCACATTCTGTCCCCCACTTGGAAAGAGCAAGTGTAAGGATCTTCATTAGAGCCTCCAGAAAAAAATGCAGCTGTGCTGACATCTGGATTTTATCTCAGTGAGACTGAGGCTTTTGATTTCCAGAATTCAGAGACAATAAATACGTGTGGTTTTTAGGCCACAAAATGCATGCTAATTTACTGCGGCAGTAATAGGAAGTTAGCACACTCCTTGACCTAGCAATTCCACCCATACGTATACATATCCACACACCAGGAGACAAGCCCAAGAATACCCCTGATAGCATAGGCTGGAGCGAACGTCCCCAGCAGACTGCCTGTGTAAACTGGATTCATATCATGGACTATAATACAACCATGACAATAAAAAAGACTGAACTGAGAAGTCAGGGAAGGAGCTTCTAGTTACTACAGCGTGAAGAGATCAGTAACTGTTCTCTGCAGAAAAGCAAGTGTAAAACTGGACAAAATGATCAAAAACAATGATTTTGAAGCACTGAAAAACTACCAGAGGTAGACAATAAATCAGGAAGCTTAATTTTTTTTTTTTTTTTTTTTTGAGACTGAGTTTCGCTCTTGTCACCCAGGCTGGAGTACAATGGCACCATCTTGGCTCACTGCAACCTTCCCCTCCCAGGTTCAAGCCATTCTCCTGCCTCAGCCTTCCAAGTAGCTGGGATGACAGGCTGCCACCACCACGCCCAGCTAAGTTTTGTATTTTTAGTAGAGATGGGGTTTCTACATGTTGGCCAGGCCAGTCTTGAACGCCTGACCTCAGGTGATCCACCAGGCTCGGCAACCCAAAATGCTGAGATTACAGACGGGAGCCACCGCGCCTGGCCAAGAAGCTTTATTCTTGAACAATTATAGAAATATAGTTGGATAATCATAACTATGCTTCAATAAAACTGTTAAAAAACATGCAGCTCATGTAACAACATAGATGAATCCTGTGAAATATGCAAAGAGGCAACAATAGAATCTACTGTTCAAGGGCACGGGTTGATGATAGGACTTGTAAGAAAACCAAGGAGGTATAGGGCCGGGCACAGTGTCTCACATCTGTAATCCCAGCACTTTGGGAGACCAAGGCAGGCAGATCACCTGAGGTCAGGAGTTCAACACCAGCCTGACAAACATGAAGAAACCCTGTCTCTACTAAAAATACAAAAAGTTAGCCAGGCATGGTGGCACATGCCTGTAATCCCAGCTACTCGGGAGGCTGAGGCAGAAGAATTGCTTGAACCTGGGAGGCGGAGGCTGTGGTGAGCTGAGATCACGCTATTGCCTTCCTGCCTGGGCAATAAGAGCAAAACTCCGTCTTGAGAAAAAGAAAAAAGAAGCAGAAAGTAATCATAAGCGTCAGCACAGTGGTTATCTCTGCGGAATGGGAGAGGGAATGTAGAAGGAGAGGGGTGCTTCTAGGCTACTAACAATGTTTTATTTTTGACATGAGCAGGAGTTCATTTTCAAATATTTAAAACAGTACATATATGTTGCATGTTTTTTTTCTGTCATATTTAAAAAAGTTTTTTAGTGACTTAAAAGTTTTTTAAAATAACTAAAGCAAATGGCAAATTCACCACCAGATAGGGCAGTGGGTTACCACTAAAAGCAGCATCTGTACAGCATGGATCCTGCCCCAGTGGGGAATAGAGAGCTGGCAGAGGTGCAAGGCAGAGGTAGGATGAGATAGAGGCGCCGGGAGGTGGGCTGGGGGCTGGGGCATAAGTAACCGCCTAGTCGCCACCTCACCGATTCCAGCCCCACCAGCTGCCAGCCCTGAGCCAGCAGAGGCCTCCCACCTTGGTCAAGGGTTTCAGAGATCCCCGGGGGAAAGCTTCAGAGAAGGGCCCTCAGCAGTGCCTCCGGATGAAGGAAACTGTGGTGTCACAAGTGGCCACAGAGGGCCTTGTCCCTTTGTGCAAAGACGGTTTTTGCTGGGAAGAGAGTTCCTCTCCTTCCTTTGGCTTCTGCATCATTTAGAGAATCATGAACTCATTTTGATGGTCCTCTCCTGATGGAAAGAGTCACTAATGCCAGTGGATGGGAGGAGTCAACCATGAGCTCTTTCCCCTTGGCCAGAAGCTGTTTAATCTCCAAAGCCGCCTCCTCCTTGGCCCCAGGCTGCCAGACAGCCTCTGTTCTGGTGTATCTAACCAGGAGCCCTGTAGTCCTGGCTGTCTGCTCCCAGAGAGGGGTCCTGGGCCAGCACACAGAGGCTATCAGAACTGAACTGAGCTGCTAATCACACCATTTATAAGGTCAGGGCCTTGAAGAGGCTTTGTTTATACAGCATGGAGTTCCCAGGAATCCATAGCCCCACTCCTGGCTGAGACAGTCCAGTCTCCTGCTGGCCTGCTAGTCTGCCTGGGACTACCTGGGGGCCCAGCCCTAGGCTTTCTTGGTAAGAAAGGTGATAAGCAGTGTCTCTGACTGTTGTTAGTCCATGTGAATGGTGCAGGAGTTGGGCAGTGCACAGACTGCACGGCTGTACATAGCGGCTCTGCGAATGGGCAAAGAGGGGAAAACGGAAATAAAACTACCATTTGGAGTGCCTTTTATACATTCTGGGTGTTTTTCCTAAAGATATTGCCCAATTTTACCAGTGAGAAAACTGATTCAGAGAACTTAAGTGACTGCCAGGGTCACACAGCTGTAGTAGAGATGGGCTTCAAACATTTGTGAACGTGAAAATGTCACTTAGTAACCACTAAATGGCCAGTTTAAAACATTCTCCCATATTGGATATTTTCTTTCTCTAGCCACCTCAGAACTTGCCCATCTTTCAAAAGGGAAAACAAATCCCCCTGCCTCCATCAGTATCTGTCTTTCATCAAGCCCCCAAATTCCTCCTTTGTGACTCGTGCTCACTGACTCCACTTCTTATCTGCCCGTGCTCTTGTGAACACTTAACCTCCACCTTCTCTTGCCTTGCTGTCTTCCAAGTCACCTGCTGGGCCTGTGTCCCCGGGAACTCTTTTCAGTCCTTAATCTCCTCACCCTCTTGGGAACACGTGGCCCTGTTGTCCATCCTCTCTGGAACTTTTTTCCTTGGCTTCCAAGACTCTGGGCAACCATTCATTCATGGATCTGTTAATACCCTTGGAGGGCCCATGCTCTGTGTGTTCAAGGAACACAGAGTCCAGGGCAGAGGCAGATGTTAATCGATAAGCATACAAGTCACTGATTCACACCTGGAGTAAGTGCTATGAAGGAAGCATGCGGGAGCTTGAGAACATAAAACAGGACCCCTGCGTCCAGGCTGAGGTCAGGAGGGCCTCCTCCAGGAGCCTGTGCTTTGAGCTGAAGTCTGCAGGAGGCCCCAGAGCCAGCTCTTGGGGAAGAGTGATCTAGACGTTGTGGTATAAAGCATGGGCAGAGGCCAAGCATGGCCCATGGGGAGGGTAGTGAAAGGAAGCCACAGTGACTGTGATACAGAGTGAGCGAGGCAGTGTGGCACCAAGTGAAACTGGAAAGGTGGGCAGGTCGGTCAGGTTACACCTTACGAAGCCGTGATTTAGGATTTTGGATAGTTGTATGGCCATACAAGCTATGAGCTACACGGCTCAAAAGGGCTCTGTTTAGCTTGCAGTCTATGACAGTGGTGCCCTGGGAATGTGAATGACGTGACTTGGAGTTATGCAGTGCACATCCTGCACAACCCTACCTGGAGGCCTATAATAGTCTGACTGCAGTAGGTAGAATGGATTGGAGAGAGCAGGAGCAGCTCATTAGGAGCTGCTGCAGTGGCTCCAGGGCCACTTTACCTTCTCCTTTACAGCCACTCCCTTGACGAGCTCACCTTTGCCCCTCTCTGCCTTTCTAGCAGTTCCCCCCTGGAGTAACTTCCTAATACCTGACTTGAGTGGAATTTAAGAAACACTCAGCACAAGCGTTCAGGGGAAGACAGGAATCAGCCTAGAGAGCACGGAATTCTACCTGGCAGAAGGTGATTCAGGGTGGGACTCCTGGCTCAGCAGGAGCAAGGCAAGGTAGCAGGGCTCCGCCTCAGGCCAGGGCCCCAGCTAGAGGCTCAGATCTGTGATGAGCCACCATGGAAGCAGAAACAAGCTGTGCGCTCCAGCCCACTTGCGGCCTCTCCAGGGATCTCTGGAAGCCCCTGGTCTATCAGTAGGAGACCTTGGGCCCAGCCAGGGTGGAGCAGGGTTGGTCTATAACTGGGATAAGCCCTGGGAGGGACCGGGCAGGAGGGGCCTTGAGGTGGGGGAACCTAAGGAGGATCCCCAGCCCTGGGCCCTAGGCCTGGAGCCTGGGGCCTGAGGATGCCAGGCTGTGGCAGTCCCAGTTACAAGAATGCCAAGGCTAAATGCAGAGTGATAAAATGGACTTTAGAGACAAAACAGCGCAGGCAGGAGCGGGGAAAGGGGTAAAAAAACTAATACATATTAGGTACAATGTGCAGTACTTGGGTGATGGGTGCCCTGAAATCTCAGAATTCACTGCTGTGTAATTCATTCATGTGACAGAAAACCACTTGTATTCCAGAAGCTATTGAAATAAAAAATAAAATGAAATCTTTTTTTTTAAAGTCCCAAGGCTGAGACCCCCTGGCTCCCCACACTGCCTACTCTTGAAGGATCCCTGTTGGATTGAGCAGAGTGTTGCTAGAATCCTGACACCTTCCCTCACCTCTTCTTTCCCAATGGCTTCGTGTCATCTCTCCCATCTTTGAATCCCAGAGCATTTAT
>NW_016107354.1:2519403-2547291 GCF_001604975.1 Cebus imitator
GGAGGGAGGGAGGGAAGATGGGAGGATCAGAAGGAGGGAGGGAAGGAGGGAGGATCAGAGGGAGGGAGGGAGTGAGAGAGGGAGTGAACGAGAAAGGGAATGGTGGCATAGAAGCTGAGGAACCTCCAGCTGAAGTTTTAGTGCCTCAAACCCTTCTGCCTTGCTCTGTTCTTAGTCTGAAGCTGTCTGTCCCCCATGACACCTACTTCCAGAGTACTCCTTGCAAGTCCCCCTTCTCTGCTAGGCACGTTCCTATGAGGCAACTTGAGTCCTAATTCACCCCCTTGTCCCCCACTGTATCCCCAGCCTTCCCCTCCTTTCCACCACACATGGTTGGCGCTATGGTGGAGGCTGGAGGCTGGAGGCAGTGGGCAAAGAGCCCCTAGGACACGTGGGGATTGTGGGGAGAGTCGGGCCTTATCAGGAGATGCTGTGCCCCAGCACCTCTACCCTCGCTGCCCACTCTACCCATCCACCCTTGAGCATGCTGGGTGCACAGGAATGGGTGGTGGGTGGAAGGGAGGGACAGTGTATGCCAGCTTTGGAACACGTGGCCCCACAGAAGCAATTGTTGTTTTTTGTTTTCTACACAGACATTGTCAACTGTGACCTGAAATCCACACTACGAGTGTTGTACAACCTCTTCACCAAGTACCGGAACGTGGAGTGAGGGGCTGCCCTGGGCCCCCACTGCCCAGGAGTTCTTGCTGTTGGCAGACTGGACCCTCCTCTGAACTGCCTTAACCTGCTTATTCCTGTCTCTTGCACTGTGCTATCCCACCGGTCCAGCTGCAACCCAGAGATAGTGGGAATTGAAATTAGGAAGGAAATGATCAATAACTCAGTGGGCTGACCCGTCCCTCCCAGGCCCTGGGGACCAACCTAGCAATGAAGGTTGGGAAGGTTGTTCCCATCCCGGTGCCACGTCCAGATTTCCCTCATGATCTGGGAACTAGCTTAGGCAAGAGAGTCCCCACAAGATGAAAATAAAGATCCTAGTTACCATTCAGAGGGTGCTAACTATGTGTCAGGCACCATGCTAAGTGCTCTGTTTTGATATACTCAAGGCCATTAATCTTCAGGACTCCCACTGAAGTAGGTGTTACAGTCCCCTTTTATAGATAAAGAAACTAAGGCTCGGAGGTTAAATGACTTGCCAGAAGTTGGCATTTTTTTCCTCTTTGGACAACATGTTTACAATGAGTCAATTACATCATGTTCTTTGCATGTTCTAAAGCTGTGCATACGTGTGCACATAAGAGCACGTGCATATGTACACCTGAGCCAAAAGAGATGAGAACCTACTGATCTCACCACTGGGGAAGCTAGGTCAGAGCTTAGTGATTCACACTGAAATTGGCAAATTGGATTTAACCCAATTAATAGTGTGTGTGTGGCAGGAGTCATGTCCCTCAGATCCTTTGTACAAATGAAAATTACTCTTAATTCCTTCAGATTTATAAAAACTCTGTACTCTAGTTTCAGGGTGACATTTGAGAAGGATTCTGCTTAGAATTAATGGAGTGGCACATTTTGCAGCCTTTTTGCTTGATTGCATGTAATGGAAATGCCCTATATTTTCCTGCAAAGTAAGTACTAAATTCATTATCATTAAGCAAATGTACAATATGCTCAGGCACCGCAGAGAGCTGGGCACGGACCCTTGTGAGCATCGCTTCGGAAGTAGGGCTCTTCAACAGGGACCCTTGAACTTTAAAGAAAGAAACTAATTTTTTGCCTTCTAATTGATCATTTGGACTGTTCTGGCTAAGTCTGCCCACATGCAATTACCAGCTAATTCCAGGCGAGGAAATATTTAAGTCATTTAGACCAAGCCAAGCAGTTTCTTTGTGTGGGTTACTCCAGGGCTTGTGGTTACTTGTATCTCCTCCCTGTGAACCTACCTTTGAAATACAGAGCTCCAGCGTGCCAGCCTGCTAGGTCCTGTAAGAATAGGGAAGGGGCAGAGGGGGTGGACAGTGACTAGGGGACGAGAAGCATGGGGAAAATATTTGCACTCTAAACATACAGAGGTGGGGCTTGTGGTACTTAACACTTGTAGCTGTCAATTGACCAAAGCCTTGGGCTAGATAATCAGTTGTGCTGATATTACATCTCATTATGGAATGTTCATAAATATGCCAGATAGACACCAGCCCAGTTACCCTCCTCCAGAAGTCTGTGACTGCCTTGTCATTACTTATGTCCATTCCACAAAGCCCATTTCCAGTTTGAGAAATTCATCTTGATCTGTATCTACACCACCCAAAGTTAGGCCTCCCATAGTGCCTAAAACATTCCTTTCAGCCTTCTTACTATTTCTTACTAAACTGTCTATCTGTAGTAAGTCAGGACCCATAAAATTCAGATTTACTACATGTCTTTACCCTTAGAATTGTCACTCAGCGTAATGAGCATTTAACATACATAGGCAATGTACTGTTTTGTGTTGATCTATGTAAAAGAATATAATTCTTTTTTACACAATTAGTGAAATTTTATTTTTTATTAGGAAACACTAAATAGTGTAATATTTCTGTTGCTTTTTTAAGAATTCCTGGTAGCAAATCAAGATGAATAATTGCTTCATTTTCTTGAGCAATACCGAAGCAGGATGAAACAAGAGAAATACATTCATTTAAACATGCTTTGCTTTATGAATTTCGTCTCTTTTTTGGTCTTTTTTTCTTACATTCAAGTTACAAATATACAAGTATTCTTGCTAAGAGTGCTTCTTTTGTATTTTACATATACACCTTGTGAAAATACATTGGAACACTAGGAAAGTTTTTAAATAACAGGTCTAATTTATCAGAAAATTGTGTTTTGGGACTGAGTTCTTTGCCTCAGGCCCAGGACCCAGAATGCCAGGTCCTGGGCCTGGTTTTCTAACACTGTCATCTCATTTTGATATTTTACTTTAGATTCTGGAATCTCCTACTTAATATATGACCATGACTTTGAAAGGCGGAAGAGGAATCAACAATAAATAAAACAAGCTTAACCTTCATCTTTAAAAGAAAAAAAGAAAGGGAAATGAGAATCAACACTTTATAGGCTCACTGGGTTTTGTTTTTTCTTCAAATTTAAATTCATAATTATTTTTAATGGTTAATACATAAATGGTACAAAATTATAAAAGCGCAAATAGGTATCTAGTGGAAAACCTAAGCCTCCCCTCTCTCCTCCAGCAGCCATTACCTCTTCCTGGAGGCAACTCTTTTGATCCATTTCTTATACATACTGCCAGAGATACTGCAGGCATGTAAAGCACAAACATACGTATGAAGTCTGTGGGCTTTTAAAAATATAAGTAGGATGTTATACACATTGTCACACACATTGTTTTTTTATCACTTAATGTTATATCTTGGATATTACATTGCCCTCGTTATTAAAAGGACTCCTTTCACATTTTAAAATAAGCCTCTGAGCCCTTCATACATCCAGATGCATATCTCCAGTCTGCTTGAGCTAGGAAAGGAAAAAAGCCCTGGCCAGAGGAGGAAAGGCTGCCTAGACAATGATTTCAAAGGTAGAGAGTAAAACTTATGGGGTGTGGGACCAGAGGCTGGGGCACATTACCAGAGGCACCCTCATGTGCCTTGAACTGAACGTTTTTAAGTCCTCTTTTGGAACATGATGGTGAATTGTATGCAGATTGATGAAGGTTTCATTTTTACATAGGACCAGTGCTACTAATTTATAATCCACTCAGCATCACAAGGGTTACCACACACCCTATAATACTGTGCTGTAAAATCTAGCTGCCGGCAATACAGTGCTTGCCTGCTGTTTTAGAAGGCTCCAGTTTCACATGTGCAGGCACGG
Source organism: Cebus imitator (assembly GCF_001604975.1). Taxonomy (NCBI): domain Eukaryota; kingdom Metazoa; phylum Chordata; class Mammalia; order Primates; family Cebidae; genus Cebus; species Cebus imitator. Next base: position 2,523,235 of record NW_016107354.1, read on the forward strand.
AGATGACATTTCCCGATCTGGGAGAAGGTTTCTTTATCAGCACGTCATCAGTGTTGCCTTGAGTTGGTTGTGATTTTCAATTGCTGCTATCGATACTTTTTAATTATGAATTACTGTTAGCTTGCATTATTCTTATCAGTTTATTTTATTGTGGGTTGCCTGGTTAACCCTACAGAGTATACTTGAAGCTTATTTGCATCCGCGGTATTCTGGAGCTGTAATTTTTCAATAACTAGACTCTAAGACATATATACATTGTGGTTCAAATAGGAATCATCCATAGTCCGGTGCTTGAGCAAATGTGTATATCACCCACTCCCCACAAATTATCACTCATTTATTTTTCCACTGGAAAATAAGACTAGATGGAGTCAGTAGGTAAAGCAGTTTTGCCCTGCCTAAGTGGAGGCTGATCGAAACCAATTTGAGGTCCCGGGCTTTAATACAGCTCCACCTCAGGAATCTTACCTTTAATACATCCTAGATCGGCAAAAGGGACATGTCCTGAAACCTTCGCTAATTCCAAGATTGCAGGTCATTTCCTCCCTAAAATTTGCTTAGCTCCATTGGGAAATCCAAGAGAATTGCTGCAACTGCTGAAAACAAATAGCTGCATTGAAATGCAAGGCTGGGAGGGTAGGTGGACTGACTCACCACCTACAGGACCTGCCTCCACACATCAGCCTCCCAAATACTTGCAGATTTGGGTCTTACCAAAAGGCAACTCAGTATAAGTTATTCACAATCGTAACCACAAAGGCTGCATTTACAAATACTAGAGTTTCTATTGCTTTTTACTCTCTGCTTCCTGAAAACTATAAGCCCAGGCTAGCTCCAAGCTGTGCTTATACCCCATGCTTTCCTACAGTGGTAGTTGCATATATGAATATGTACACGTGTGTTCATGTGTTCATGATGACAGCAATGCAACTGTGAGGGTGCCCAGTGCAGGGTGAGCAGCCCCCAAACCACGCCTGACAACCTTGAAAACCTCAGGCTTCCCAGTAGGATGCTTCAAGAAAGCATCTCTTGGAATAAATTCTACAGGATATTAGTAAATGTTAAATGAAAAAAAAAAGTTGCATGAAAATACATTTACGAAACATGAGATGAAGTTAGCTTACTGAGGCTTTTTGTTTTCTAACTGGAGCCCACCTCAGAGTCCCCCACATAATGCATATTAGGACTCTCTAAGGGAAGACAGCAGGGTACAATGGGTCCCAATCTTGTTGGATCACAGGATACGTCTGTCCCCTGAGAAATTTCCAGGATTAGTGCTCTGAAGTCAGGCCTTCATTTAGTCATGTATTTGGCAAGTATGTGTTGAGTGCAGCATGTCCAGGGGTGAGAGCTTACAGTCTAGCAGGGGAGACAGATAAAAAAAACTATGAATCGATGTTAGTTACAAATTGTGATGATCGCAATGGAGAAGTACTAAAATCTATGAAAGAGGTCTCATGTAGATTTGAGATCATGAGTAGTCTCTGGCAAAGTGACATTTTAAAGTAACACCTCAATCATGGAGCTACTCCAGTGAAGAGCCTGCCACTCCAGGGGGCAGCACAGAGGAGGATCCCCAGACAAGAAGACCTGGCTACCCGGAGGAGCTACAGAAAGCCAGAATGGCTAAAGGATACAGAGTGAGGGAGAAGACGGATCCGATCACAGGCATCGGGAGCACCGATTTTTATCATTTAAAAAACAGGTTGCCATTTACCTTTTAAAGTGTCCCACTGTGTAGGAAAACTCTGGGGAAAGCTACATCAGCAATATGGAGTCTGGGACTGCTCTTCTCGTGTTCTACCATGGTCCTAGCTGGGGAGCGGAGGAGACCAGGAGAGGAGATCAAACCTCTGCCTGCCTCAGCACCAATCTAATCTCAGCAGCCGCTGGGCAGCCCGTAGCTCTGAGCTCCCTGCTGCTGCTGATGGGCAGGAGCTCCTGGACTACCCCAGCCTCTCCACAATGTGTCCTGAGAAGAGTTAAGGGAACTGGACAGACTGGACGAGGTTGCATGTGTGCAGGGAAGGAAATAACGGACCTACCAGGCCAGAACGCCGATCCATGGGATCCAGTGCTTCCAGCATTCTCACCTCGAAGGAGGACCCCTGTTTTACCAATGGCGGGAACAGGGAATGCCCCCATCCAGCCTGTGCGCTTCACAAACTATAAGTAAGCCTCCTGGATGTAGAATAATACATTTTCCAAATTCATACGAATCAGCATGAACTATAACTGCTACAATGCCCACCACATTATATAAAGTCTACTAAAAGGGGTCACTTAATTAATGCTTCACAATGTTTGCTGAAACAACTCATGTGAACATACAGTTGATCTTTGAATGATATGGGCACCGGCCCCGGAGCAGCTGAAAATTTGCGTATAACTTTTGACTCCTCCAAAACTTTAACTATAGTAGCCCCCGTTGACCAGACGCCTTACTGAACACAGTCAATGAACACGTATCTTATATGTTATATGCATCATATACTATATCCTTGCCATAAAGTAACCTGGAGAAAAGAAAATGTTACTAAGAAAATCATAAGGAAGAGAAAATATATTTACTATTCACTAAGGGAAAGCAGATCACCATAAAGGTTCTCATCCTCATGGTCATCACACTGAGTAGGCTGAGGCGGAGGAGGAGGGGTTGGTCTTGCTGTCTGAGGGGTGGCAGAGGCAGAAAAAAATCCATGAACAAGTGGACCCACCCAGTCCAAATCTATGTTGTTCAAGGGTCCGTATATTATTTTCACTGGAAGTTTTGAAATTCCAGAAATATGCTTGGAAACCAGTCCAGTGGGTAGCAGGCCCCGAATGCTGCTTCTCAGTGGCCCCTTGGCTGAGCAGTCTGTGTTCTTGCCTTGAATCCCTTGAACCCTCCTGAACCTTCTACACACATATGGGCACTGGCTTTGATGCTGGCATTTGGAAGGGTACTTAGGAAATTCAGAGAAGCACCCTTTATTAAGATAAATGATGTTTTATCAATGAAGCAGACTTTCCATGTATTTGTATTGATCTTCATGTTTTTGCATCTTCAGATGCAATTTATTAGCACAGACCGACATTCCAAGACACACAAACATCATTAAGGCAACCGCTTAAAGGAGTGTGATACTTTATTGAGGTGGACAGGACAATAGATAAATATTTAATCCGTTACACGTTTGCTCTGTATGGGAGCCAGGGTTGAGGCTGCACAACTCTGGCTGTTGTGTCTTCCTGCAAACCCTGACAATGGCCTGCCCACCTGCCTGGAGAAACACAGTGCCTGCGCTTGGCAAATGTACATCGGTGTTTCTGAAAAACAGTTCCTGGAAGCTTTTCTCGCTCAGGCTTTAGCAGTTACCCCATCTTTCCTTATTTTTGTAATATTGGAAAATGTACACTCTCACTGAACTGGAGATGTTTGACTTAAAACGATGGACAGTAAGATGGTGAGCAGTAAGCGTGCTCTAAGCTAGGCTACCAGAAGCCACGAGCTCCTCATCTCGTCTCTGTTCTGATCTCTCTGATGCACTGCACTTGGGGGCACAGGGTGCATTCCCTATGCCTCTCTTGGGTCTGTACTTTCTGCTCACTGATTCTCCCAGCTCACTGTAATGTCCTCCTAGCCTGCATTGGAATTGTGTGTTATCCAGACCCATGACCAAGGCTGTCATTGCCTGTGGGGGAGACCAAGCTCACCACCAAGGGATTTTGCCAGATTGCTTTCATTTATAAAATTTGCCCATCCACATGTCTTCATTTATGAATTAAATGGCTTTCTGACCTGCATCCCTTTAGTACGCTTTGTCTTTCTCTCCTGTTCCTTTCATGTGATTCCAATCCCTGCAGGAAGTGTTCTCACCCATGGCATCACAGGCCTGCCCTAACATTGATGAAATCAAACTCCAAACACCATGAGACAAGAATTCTGGTCACTGCCCTGGGCTGGGCCCCAAACCTCTCAGAATCAGAATGCAGTCAAGTCAGGGACTATCTGTGGAATGTGTTCTGCGTTCAGCCCCACTCTATGCACAAAATGGGATGGGAAAGTCCAGGGTCTCTTCCCAAATGATTCTCCCATCTTAGTGGAGATGACAGGTGCAGCTCATCTGAGGTAATTCAATGACTTGATGAGACAGCATCAGATACCATTGAGGGTCCCTAGTTAGAATCTCCCAGAAAATACCCCAGACACAGCTGCCATGTAATCTTTGGGAGCATCTCCCTCCAGGATCAACAACTTCATTTTCCATAAAGATTTGCTGCTACAAAAATCACATAACTCACCCTAAAGCCAAATAGAGACTTGGGGCCGTTCTTCTAAAGTATTACTTGTTACTAGGAAATCATTGTCTTTATGCTACAGATTCCAGGTAACCAGTAATGAACCAAAGCCCAGCCTGGGCTCTACTGCCAGCTGTTTTGAGTTTGTCTTCACACAGAGCTTCCTTGCCTTTCTAAACTCATCAATTGGTCACCCCCGTTGGCAGGCATCTCTACTCTTGTCCCACAGCATAGAATTCCTGCAGAAAATTCCAGAATGGACATGCATCAGCCAACTACTTTGTCATTTTTCAATTGCCACTGGGGGCTCCCTGGCTGTTGAGAGTCCTCTCATTCTCAGGATTGCCTTCATCTCCCCATACAGCGATGCCCTACCTACTCCCCATGTCCTCATTCTACTTTCTCCCCACTTATGTCTTCATCTCTTCCTTTGCCAAGAAAGTCAAAGCTATTTGCTTCATGTTCTTTCCATAGCAACTCAGCATTTTTGTCACTGCCTCTCTCACTACCTCCTGCCTCAGTTCTGAGGCTGCCACTTCCTCCACTTGGCTGCCTGCTGCAGGACTGACTCCTTCCTCCTACAGCACCCTGACTTTCACCCCTAACACATACAGGTTCAGTTCTTACTGCAGTTCCTTCTGCCCTATTTTACTTTTGCGTTAAGGCACTTTCCTGGTCTCATACGGACCGATGCTAATTTCATTTCCTTCCTTTCTCCCTTCTTTTATGAACTCCTAGCTTCTGCCTTTGATTTTCCAGAAGATAAAGTTGCCCTCTGACTTGTCGGCACTAAACCTACTGGTTGGCCCCACTCCCCTGCCCCACTCCTCCAGGAACTCGGCTGCCACAGCCTCAGAGCCACCGGATTTGTCCCCTTCTCGCCACCCTCTGGCTACAGCTCTGTGTGCTCCTAGGTGGAGGTCTTTCCTCTCCCAGCCCCCAAACCTGGGAGTTCTCTGGACGTGCCCTCCACACGTCTCTTCCTACATCTCCTGGCTTCCACCACTGCTCACCCTCCAGCCCCAAGATCTTACCCATCCGGGTAGGTATTTCCAGCTTCACAACATTTCTCAAGCGAGCTACCCCATGTCTCCTTTGGCTCATTCCAAACTGGATTTTTATCCTCCACCAACCCTGCTCCTTCTTAGACATCCCTCATTTCTTCCAAAGCTACCATCTCCTTCTAGACCCACAAAGAAGTTCTACATTTTCTGCTTCTCCCAACACATCCAATCAGTTCTACCAAATGCTCCTTCATGAACCATCTGTTTTGCACTGGTCCTCTCCCTCTGCGGCCCCCAACTAGTCCCCTAATCTAGGCCTCATCCTCTCATGCCTGGATATTGTAATATCCAGGCATACTGCATGTCCCAAACTGGATAACTAGTTTCTGGGGTTTTCCCACCATATTTTTTCTTTCTATGCTCTAAAATCCATCACTGTATTAAGAAGTTTCTCTTTAGGCTAATCCATCCATTCCCTGCCAAAACTTCTGGAAACAGCTAATTTCACACCCCTCTCAATTAATACTAACAATAGTGCTTATTGAACACTTACAGTATACACTTTACACAAATCATCTCCTTTGGTCCTTTCAACAATCCTATGAGGTAGGTTCTATTATCATCCCTGTGTTATAGGGAAAAAAAATTAAGGCACAGAAAGATTTAGTGACAAGATCCCGGTTCCATGCCTTGTAAGTGACAGGGCTTTGAGTCCTGGCCATATGGCTCCAGAGTTTACGTTCTGGCCATTTGAACATGGTGTATCTTCAGAACCTTTAGTGGTTCCCACCTTTGTTACCCGTCAGCAGCTGTTCTCTTTTGCCTTGTTTTCAAATGGAATTCCTGAAACAACCAGGCTCTGAACTGATAAGGCTGTCACTAATTCATTTATTCTTCATTTGTTCAATAAATATTTAAACACTGCCTATGATGCCAGATGCTGCGCTAGGCATGGGAGCATCCACAGTGAACAAAACAGACATGCTGTCAGCCCCATGTGCTTATGCTCTAGTGACTTCCAAGCCTTGCCACTTCCCTCTGACCCTTGATTCAGACCGTGCATGGAATCGGGCTGCATCTCCTTCCAAACCTCTGCTCTGTCTGACCCTTTCCAACCACAGTCCCTGCTAGGATCCTGTTACTCCCCCTCTGGTTGTGCCTTGTATAGCTTGTGTGCTGCCAGAGCCTAGGGTGTTCCAAGAGAGACACATGCTCCCTCTTAGGAAAGGCAACTGCCAAACCTCTTTCTGCTCAGGAGACCGCAACTCAGCAATCATCTCCAGTAGATAAAGAAAGACTTTAAACAAATTCTTGTTGGACTCCAGCCATGTGCCAAGCACAGCAACCTATCTATCACGTAGATGCTAACCTGTCAGATAGGTGCTATAGTTACCCATTTTACAGAAGAGAAAACAGAGGTTCACTAGCTGGGTTCAGATCTAGCTCTGTCTGACTCCAAGGTCTTCATTCTCTGCAGGATGCCCTGCTGCTCCACGTTCCTTTAACCCTTGCTCCCCAACACCACACAGGCTAGAGGTGAGGTCATGATCAATGTCAGTAAGGTTTGATTCCAGCTGTGAATCAAAATTCCTTTTACCATCACAAAGACTGTGTTTCCTCTTGACTTTATGCATTTATCTCTCTAGTTAGTTGGCAGAGGGGGGTAGTGGGGCTTTTCTTAATGTATTGCAGGAAACTCTGAAAGTAAATAAACCTTTATCAGAAGTCTAAGCTGTTCTTTTGTTTGTTTTTAGAGACAGGGTCTTGCTCTATGACCCAGGCTTGAGTGCAGTGGTGCAACATAGCTCACTGCAGCCTCTAACTCTTGACCTCAAGCAATTCTCCTACCTTAGCCTACCAAATAGCTGGGACTAGAGGCACACACCACCACACTTGGCTCATTTTTTTTTTCACTTCTTTCTATGCTCTAAAATAGTGAGACTCACTATTTTAAGCTGCCAAGCTTGTCTTGAACTCCCTGTCTGAGCTTCCCAAAGCACTAGAATTATAAGTGCAAGCCACTGTGCCCAGCCTTGAAGTATTAAGGATATACTCTGTCTTTTTCTGCCAAACATTTGGTTATTTGGAGTACTCTGGGAAGCAACACAGGTATGAATGCCTGAGGAAGCCTCACTTCCTCTCCAGCAAACAAGTAGCCTGTCATTGCCCTTGTGGGGATTTGGGGGGCTGTCCTCCTCTGGGCAGAAAGCTAGAGGCAGGTTGAGCTCCAGGCTTCTGGGCTGGAGTTGGGGAGAGAAGGAACGGCCTGGGTGGTCCAGAGGCTGGAGTCTGCAGCAGCACCCCAGCCAATCACTGCTGGGCCCAGGGAAATAGCCAGGCTTGCTGAGGTCTCACAGGTAAGAACACACAGGCTGGACACAGTTCAAGCAGATGTACAGGAAGAGGAGGATTCCAGCAAGTAGGGCGAAGTGACAGGCAGCAAGTGGGGCCTGAGTTCAGGGGAGATGGCATCACACAGAAGGGGCTGGCCCAGTCTGCCAGCCTCAGACAGGGGCCCAGCTGGAAATATTAGTTGGCCTTTTGAGTCCCACTGGGCAACTGCTGTGCAGGGAAGATCAAGGCAGGAGCTTAGGCCTGAGAGAGGGATGAGAGAGCCAGGGAGGAGGGTGCTGTCATGAAATAATGTCCAGGTGCTCCAGGTAGACACTAGGCCTTTAATAACAGAACTTTTCCAGGGCTGCTGAGCTATTGCCTGCCTGTGAACGTCTATCTCCCCACACTGCGCATCCGCAGATTGGTTCCTGAGACTGCAGCTGGGAACACTAGTGGACTCAGACGGAGAACCGAAAAAGCGAGATGACAGCAAGCCTGACTTACGGTCTGCTTGAGCCCAGAGCCCAGCCTGGAAGCACACGGTTCCACTGGCACAGCCTGTGCCCATGTATGAATAGACTTTACTGAAAGATAGTGCTTCCTCCGTTCGTGACTCAGGTTTACTCACATTGACTGTTTCAACAGTTAGCAATGTATACCAATGCATGTTTATAATAAGCCTATGAGATCATTTTACAAAACTGAATTCCGGGGGCTGAAAGAAAACAAGTCACATGCAGCAAGTTTATTCTCTTGGATTTTCCCAGTGTGAAAATCCGCAGTCAAGTTATACTGCTAGAGACTCGACTCAGGGGAAGCCCAGGGGAGCAAGCACAAGCACATTTTGTAAGGGCAGCCAGAACCCCTGAGAACTTTGATTTAGGGGCAAAGGGCCTGTGTTCAAGCCTGGCATTTGCTAGCTGTGTGATACTGGGCAAGTCACTATACCTCTGAGCCTCTCCGTCAGTAGTGAGGATGTGAGGGGCCCTGTCACTTGTTTTTGAGTCCTGGTTTGATTTTGCCTGGCTCAGAAGTGTCTCCCACCTCACCATCTTCAGGCCTCTCTCCTGAACCTATGTTCCAACTAAGAGAGTAATCATCCCACACTGAGAAGGGCCACTCTACCGCCCAGTGCTGGTGGAGAGGCCCAACAACGGTGTGGCTATGGACACTCTGTAAACCTGAAAGCTCCACAGCAGTAGGGGTTCTTACTGCTATTGTTATCCTTGCAAGCCTTAGGCCAGGATTGGCAAACAGTACTAGGCTTCATCTGCTCCTCCTATACCTATGGCAGACATTACTAATCAACCCAGCATGCTCCCCACTGCCTTTTGACTAGTGATGTCTGCAATGGAGTGGGAGGGAGGCAGGAATATTGCAAGGAAAGCTGTTTGCCATTGTAGCCTTGTAGAAATTTTATAGCTTAGGATGCCAATACAAGGCTCCAAATAAATTCTTAATGCCCACTCCTGGACCAATCAGTCATAACTGGTGACGGTGCAGGAGGTAGAATCTATAGGAAGATAGTATCACTCAAGCTACATATTTAGAGAGGAAATATTTCCTAGAAGGCAGCATGTTGATCTGCTCAAGATGTTCTGTTTTTATCCTTAAGAAAAGCCACATCTCTAGGTTCTGAGGGTAGCACCAAGCTCATGTTAGAGATGAGCAAACAAGCCCAGATAGGTTAAGTGGCACAGCCAAGATGACCCTGTAGAAAGGGGTAAACCTGTCTGACTCCAGCTTCTAAGCATCTTACCTTTAGGCAGGAAGGCAAGGGTTCCAAACACCCACGCATTCCCCAGGCAACCTCACCAAGGCCCACTGACCCCTGCAGCCAGAGGACAGCCCTGAAAATGAGGCCCGGGAGCCCTTGGCTATGTTCTAAGAACTGAGAGAAGCATTCACAATGAAATCCAGAAGGCTCTTTGGAGAAGTCTGCAGTTTGGGAACAATCCTGCTAAGTCATAGATGCTTTGAATTCCTCAGCTTTTGTCTTCAGAATTCCTGGCAGCTGCAGGCAGTAGATGAGTATTCATTGACAGACACTGATTTCTCCTGGGCTGGGGAAGGCCAGGGCAGGCCAGGTCCAAGATGGAGAAGCCAGCAGACGGAATCACCACTCTAGAAAAGTCTAGAGGCAGGAAGGGCTTGTGCAGTGGATGCTGTGGTGCCCCCTGCCCAGCTGCCTGTGAGGGCCAAGGCACTCATTCTTCCCTCTCTCCCCACCGTCCAGGCCCCCAGCTGCCTCCCACTGTACCATAGGCCCTGCTGAAGGATGAGCCTGTCTCCAGATTGACACACCCTCCCATGGGGACCCAAGGACTGGTCAGTGCACACAATCAGTGCACACACTTTCTTCCATCTGGACATCTCTAAGGGGAAGATGCTCTTTCAAGATTCTCCCTTCAGCTCCAGAGCTCCAGGTGGGGGCAGTTGAGGCTGCCCTCACCGCGTATCACAGCCTAGCTCTTCTCCCCGCATGCTCCTGCACCCTCACAGGTGTTGTTCCTGTGCTCTCTCCCTGGTAAGCCCCCTGCTCATAAATATCCATCTCAGAGTCTGCCTCCCACGGACCAGAATGGAGGCTGCTTGAAAAGAAAAGAGGAGGAATCCTGGAGGCGGGATGCTCAGTGTACTTAGAAATAATCGCATCCATCTAGCCCCACCACTGCAGAGGAGAGAATTTGCCCAAGGTCACAGAGTCCATTGATGGCAAAGCTGGCTCTAGGGACCTCTGGCACTCGTTCCCTCCATTCTGGGGGCCGACATGAAAACTGCTGACATGTTTGAATCTTATTTGTATGTAGGCATTTTCCCTAATCATCACAACACCCTGTGAGGTAGATGTGATTAACTTCGTTTTTTTACCTATGATAAAACAGCCTCCAAGAAGTTGTGAGTTCCTTAAGGTCGCATTGCTTGCAGGCAGCGGAGATGAGATCCAGCTCTGGCCTGTGTGATTCCCAGGCCGGCATTTTATGCACAATGGCACACTTCCTCTGGCTCTTTTGGGAAACAGGGAGCCTTTGTATTGTTTATGAGACTTCCTAGACCTGCTTGGGTCCTATGCCCTGCTACTCTGAGCATAGAACCAGAGGTAGCAGGGCACAGGGCATAGTTCCCACCCCTGAGAGAACCCCCAGGAGGCCCTCTGTGAAGGAGGCACACACTCCCAGGCCTCAGCGGGCCCCAGCGTAGGTGTGGCCCGTGCGCAGCGTGTCTCCTTTAGCAGATCAAGTTCCCACTCCTTCCTCAGGGCAGCCCTGTTAGTCTACATTCCAACTCAGGGATGCCACAGCTTTAGAGCCAGGATTTAAACCAAGTGTCCTGCCACTCCCCAGGGATGTCCCCAAAGGTGGTAGAAATGTGTCACATTCATACTCTGTACACAAGACTCAGTATCGTTGTGATCCAAGATGTGGCTCACTGAGGCAGGAGGAACCTCTCAGGATGACATGCAAGGGGGGACCTATGAGTACAAAAGCCTCGATGCATATCAGCCAGGACAGAAAGGACAGAAAGGAGGCATTCCCTCTGCACAGATGAGAAAGGGAAATGGGCAGGAAACCAGGTGGGCCGAGCTGCCATCCCTGTGGGCTTCTGCACTGCCCCCCTGCATACACACACCCCTGAACCCTGTGTACCTCCACTAATAAGGCCTCTACCAGCAACTTCCACTTCACGCAAGTTTCTGAACCCACTCGTGGACCCTCAGTGCCCCAATGACATTATTTTACTGAAGCCTAGCGGCTGAGACCCAAGGGGCTATGGCCCTAAACAGTGGCCTCTCCCATCCCCCACACACCTGAGTCTCTGCCTCAGTCTCCTTGCCTGGCACTCTTGTTTCCCACAAGAACTATTGCTGCTTGTGGAGTCAACCTGCTTGACTGAGGTTTTCACATCATGCCCAGCCCCTGGCTTTGGGCGTCAGGGTGAAGGATGTCAGTATCTGTGCTCCAAAATGTGGCAATTAGTGTAGTCCTCAAAGGGGTAGAGTTCTCAGAACTGTGCCCTGTTGGGCACATCAGAGATCTGGGGGTCAATAGCCCAAACACAGAGGGTCAGACAGGGGCACAGTACCACAGGGCTCCTGTGAAACTCCTTCTGAGCTCCTGCAGCTCTGGCAAGGTTTGATGGAGCAGACCTGGGAAGAAGCAATCCCATAGACAGACATGGTGTCCAGTATCCAACACCAGGCAGAAAGTGGGGGTTCTGACTAGGGACCAGGCGCTTGGGAGATTCAAAGCTCCAGAGAAGCATGAAAGGCTGAGCCCCAGGACAGAAGAAGCCTCAAGGGCTAGACTCTGAGTCTTACGTTGAAGGACAGAACTGCACCTGGACCAGCAGTGACAGTCCTGGAAATGGTAAAGACAACCAGGGCAAAAAGATGAGGGCTCTTGACCCTGGAATGTTCAGACATTTCGTAGCGCGTGCCTGAGGAATGCCAAGAGTGAGCAATCCCAAAAAAGTGATCCGGGCGGGCAATGGAATGCCCAGCGATACTGCAAGAGACAAATGGAAAGGTGCTCAGTCTTGGAGAGGACCTGGGGCAGAAAGAGACAAGATTCAGACAGAAATATGCAGGCTAGGGAGCAGGTGGCACCCAGGTGGCACCATGAGGTGAATCATTAGAAAAACAGTTCTGAGATCTGTGCTTGAAAACTGGCTCTGCTCCTGAGTTGCTGAGAGGCTTTGGGCAAGTCACCTAAGGAATTGCGTGGACCACTCAAATGGAGTGACAAAAAATTAACAATGGGACGACTGATGGGAATGTAAGGAAGGGTCTATTTTCAAAGGTGGGGTAGGATTAAGGGAAGCAACAGGGGCTGATAAAACCCTGGACTGGCAGCAGTGGGTCGTTGGTACCATGCCAGGGACAGAGGCTATGACTGGAACCCAACGAGATCTATAACTACAAGAAAACTAGACATGAGCCTTAAGTAGAGGAATCCACTCTGCTAGCAGACTGAGACCAGGCAGGGAGGGAGCGGAAGGGGCAACATCTCACTCTTCCTCCTCTGGCCCTCCAGTCTCCTGCCAGCACTTCCCAGAAGGAGGCCAGAGGCCAGGGCAGCCCAGCTGCACTGTCCATAGGTCAGGCTCCTGGGACACAGAGAAGGTAGAGAGAGAGTTTCCAAGCAGGGCTGCAGGGGCAAACAGAGAATACCCAGCATGCCCTCTCTGAAAATATTTCCTTACCCACAAAATGAGGCAACAGTTTCTATCCTTCCTATCTCTGAGGGGGCTATGAGGATGGGCAGGAAATTCAAGCTTCAGGGGAGAGGAAAGTGGATGACTCTTAAAGTCCCTTTAAGCTCTCAGTGCCCAGGATTCTCAGTAAATAAAATCACTGCAAGAAAAACTGGATGGAAGAGAAAAGCCTGGAGAAGCTCAGTAGACCTACTCCAAAGAGACAGCAGAGATCAAGTTTGAGTTCAAGTTTAAGTGGCCACCACAGTTGGAACCAATGTGCTTAGGAGACAGTGGGGCATGTTGAAATGGAGTGGTTAAAAGACCTAGATTTGCCGGGCAGCCCCAGGGCTCACGCCTGTAATCCCAGCACTTTGGGAGGCCAAGGTGGGTGGATCACGAGGTGAGGAGTTTGAGACCAGCCTGGCCAACATGGTGAAATCCCGTTTCTACTAAAAAATACAAAAATTAGCCTGGCGTGGTGGTGCGCACCTGTAGTCCCAGCTACTTGGGAGGCTGAGGTGGGAGAATTGCTTGAGGTTGCAGTGAGCCGAGATCGTGCCACTGCACTCCAGCCTGGCCAAGAGAGTGAGGCTCTGTCTCAAAAAAACAAAAACAAAACAAAACAAAAAAAACACCACCATCAACAAAAACCCCAGATTCAAATTCTGGCTTTGCACTTATTATTCCTGGTGTACTTCCAGGAAAGATACTAAATCCTTCTGAGCCTCAATGTCCTGAACTGTAAAAATGGGAATAATGCCCTCCTGACACACATGCAGACTTGTTAGAAAGACCAAATTCAAGAAGAAAATGCACCCTAGTACTGGCAGACAGCAGGTTCTTATTCCATGTGAGTTCCTTATTCTCCTTGCTCAGGGACACAGGTCATGGAAGGAAATGGCACAAACTTAACATGAAGTGGTAAAAGAAAAAGTGAAAAAGCAAGTGAATTCCATGTGACTCGGGAGACGGCTTGCCCAGGAAACCTGTCCCCCTAAAGGAGGACTGGGGAAGGTCTGCAAGAATCTCAGAAAGGCTGTAAGGTAAGTACAGGAGACTACAGAGTGAGCTGATGTGAGCGTCCAGGCATGACTCACACTCAGGGCAGACCAGGACTCTCCGTGTTCCAAAGCATGAACCAGCCAAAGCCACAGGTCCCCACAGCAGCTGGTCCATCATGTCTCAATGAACACGTACTTCAACAGGCATCCAGTGGCTTCCAGGTGCTCTGGTGGTTCGGACAGACATGTAGAGAAACCCTTGAGCACATGCCATCCTCTGAGTCAGGGGCCATGCGCCTTGTTCGTTAAACGAGGGACGTGAATCGGGTACTGAGGAAAAAGCCTGGATGTAGAGTCAGCAGTTCCGGATTCCATTCTAGCTCTGCCACTGGTTATGGCTTCTCCTTGGGTCTCCTTTCATCTACAGAATAATGGATGACAGTATCCCTACTTCAGAGTCTCCATGAGGATTCAGAAAGAACATGAAGAAGAAAATGTAAGAGTGGGCCAGGCACAGTGGCTTACACCTATAATCCCAGCACATTGGGAGACCAAGGCGGCGGATCACTTGAGGTCAGAAGTTTGAGACCAGCCTGACCAACACAGTGAAACCCCATCTCTATTAAAAATACAAAAATTAGCTGGGTGTGGTGGTACACACCTGTAATCCAAGCTACTCAGGAGGCTGAGGCATGAGAATTGCTTGAACCCAGGAGACAGAGGTTGCAGTGAGCTGAGATCGCACTACTGCTCTCTAGCCTGGGTGACAGAGTGAGGCTCTGTCTCAAAAAACAAACAAACAAAAAGCACATGTATGAGCGTGGTGTGATCAAACAGGAATGCCCTACACTTCCCTCCCCGAAGCTGCTGCTATATGCAGAGAAGCCACAGTAGGGAACTGCGTCTTGCCATTAAAGGCCGAGAAGCTGATCATCCCTGTGATGGTTAATATTGGGTGTCAACTTGATTGGATTGAAGGATGCCTAGGTAGCTGGTAAAGTATTGTTTCTGGGTGTGTCCGTGAGGGGGTTGCCAGAGGAGACTGACATTTGAGTTAGTGGACTGGGAGAGGAAGACCCACCCTCAGTGTATGTAGGCACCAACCAATCTGCTGCCAGCATGGCTAGAGCAAAGCGTGTGGAATAAGGTGGGATAACTGTGCATGCTAAGTCTTCTGGCTTTCACGTTTCTCCTGTGTTGGATGCTTCCTTCTGTTCCTCCTGCCCTTGGACACCAGACTCCAGGTTCTTGGGTCTTTGGACTCTTACACTTACACCAGTGGTTTGCTGGGGGCTCTCAGGCCTTTGGCCACAGACTAAAGGCTGCACTGTCAGCTTTCCTGCTTTTGAATTAGGACCGAGCCTCTTTCTTCACAGCTTGCAGACGGCCCATCATTGGACTTTGCCTTGTGATCATGTGAACCAATTCTCCCTAATACACTCCTTTCAAATATACATGTATCCTATTACTTCTGTCTCTCTGGAGAACCCTTCCTAATACAGTCCCTAAACCCTGAACAGGCGGGAACTTAGGGTCACTGGGATTGAGAACACAGGCATCTGGGCCCAAAACTCTTGGGAGAGAAGTCGTCTGGGGATCTGTGGTGGAACTAGTCGACAGATTTAACAGAAGTGAACTTCATGGTGATGAATTCACCAAGACTGTGCTCAGAGCACACTGAGCCACTGCAGACTCAGGGAAGGAGCACCAGGGAGAGGTGAGCAGTGAGATCAGAGGCTGGGAATGACAGCACTGGAAGAAGGAGAATCCTGCCTGAGCTGGGGAGGAGGAGCTGGCTCCCCTTGTAATTCTCCTCCTTCCCCACACACCATGTGCTAGGATACAGTGTAAACTGGATAAGGTTCTCATTGCAGAGTGTGGGAGCAATCATTCCCAGCAAATCCTCTCATCCTCGTAAGAGCAGTCCAGGTATTGTGATAAGGGTGGACGCTAACTATAACCATCCTCGTTCTCAGAATGGGCCAACCATCCCAGCAATGTCCTTCTCTGGCATCTGCTTGCCCTTCTGAGTCTGCCTTTTTGCACTGAACATAGGCACTTTAGACTAATGAGTCACGAATCTTGCAACCCTTAATTTGGGATAAGACCAAAATTTCCTGACTTTTTCCTATAACTCATTGAACTATCAAATTATAGGCAACCACTGACTAGACTGACATAAGATGAGGCTAAAAGCCTTTGAACACCATGCTGTAGTCTCCATCAGAAGAACGCCACCAAAACAGGTATCCACTTTGAGGGGTTGAATGCTTTACTACCCACAAGCCACAATAAAGTGTCTATCCAATGAAAAAAACAAACAAAGAAACAAACAAAAAGAATGGGCCAACCAAAGAGGTTCCCTCTCTGCTTCCTATTCTTTGTCTGAAAAGATGTCTCAGATAGCCTTGCTGCTTTCTGGATGTGCTTCTGGGACACCAGCTCCCAGCCTGATTTCTGGCCCCTTCTCAGCCCTCTGTAAATATTCATGCTGTCACTCCTCCATGGGATGCACTGCCATCCCAGGACATCTGACACTCGCTGTCTAATGTTCCAGCTAAGCCCATCGTAAAAGGGCTCCTCCTTGGAGAAGCCTGGACCCAATGCCTGAGATAGTATCCAGGCCTCAGGCCCATTTTAAAAGCCAACAACCCAAGGCCCAGGATCTCCAGAACTCAGCCTTGTAGACTGGGCCTTCCTCTGATGTAGACTCCTCTCCTGCAGACAGGCCTCCCTCACACCCCACTCCTCATCCCTCCTATTACACTCGCTGGGCCCTACTGACAAGGGTGATAGCTTTTCCTGCAGCCCCTGAACATCGTGACTGCTCCAGATGCTGTGCTGAGCTCCAGGGGTCTGCAAAGTCTTAAGACTCGATCCTCACCCTCAAAATTGTTAACCTGGGAATTGTAACTACATCTATGTGGGAATAGAAGGCTCAGAGTGGGAGTGAGTTTTGAAAGGAGGACAGGAGTTGGGTCACGGAGGACCTCGAGTGTCAAGCTCAGGGACCTGATTTTGTCCTGCACAGTGAAATCACAGAGGGTCTCTAAGACTCTGTTTACCATCAGGTGTGGCCATGCAGTCAGGGGCCAAGGGCCCTGCCTGCTGCCAGAGCCCACAGTGATGTACTCAGCAACATCCTAGCCACCAGAGTTGTATGAATGCACACATCAATGCCTTCTGACCCTGAGTCCAAGTGTGAGGCCAGCTGCGTCCTTGCTCTCTTGCTCACTCCATCCCACAGTCTCCTTACTGTTCTTTCCAGCATGATTGAGGGGTTTAGATGGCCTTGTTGAAGACCCACAAGTCTCCCAGAGTTCAAAATGGAATACAAATGTTAGAGCACTGGCCTTGTTGACAGGAGATTGAGACCTAAAACCAAAGGTCCTTTCTGTGTGACCATGAACAGGCCACAACCCCTCTCTGAGCTGGGTTCTGTTTCAGTACAATGGCTCTGCTCATTACTGTGATGGTGCAATGAGATAACATGTGTCAAGACCACTAGTGAGTGACCTGAGGCGCCAAAAAAGTTCACTACTGCTTGCTGAATGTGAACCTAACTAGCAGTTCAGGCTGGGGTCTCTGCAGGAAGAGGCCTCAGCAGGCCCAGCCCAGCAGGGCAGAAAAAAATTCCTAACTGGGAGAATTCCAGGGACCACCAGTTTTCTGCAGACCACATCAGGCAGCCTTCTGACCCTCAGATGTCCCTAATGTACGAGGGGCTTGGGCTGCCCTCCAAGGACTTATAGGCTATTAATAGTTGGTGACAGAGCTGTAGGTCATTGTCCAAGTGACTCTATGGCTTCCCTCTGCTCCCAGCTGCAACAGCCCTTCAGAACCACTGAGAAAGGGTTGTGTTATTTGCAAAGCTGGTAGGGAGAGGGCAGGAAATCCTTTCTAGACAAACAACCATTTTCCCTAAATTGTTTTTTTTCCAACAAACATCCATCCATTTCATCTCTCTGTTTCCAGCACAATAAATACAAACCTTACTTTTCTGCTCCTTGTTTAGTTACATGGGTTTTTCTTCTGCATAAATGTCTATAAATAGGAGCACACATTGTAAAGCACTTAAACACTTTCTCATTTAGTCCTTATCCTGAGGTAGGGACTACTTTTATCCCCATTTACAGATAAGAAAACTGAGGCTGTGAGAGATTATGTTATCTGACCAAGATGCAGAGCTGAAAATGGAATCTCCAGGATCAAGCTCAGGATTTCTGTCTCCACACCTGCACGCTTCCCAGGGCTGCATGCAGCCTTTCATCCCCTTAAGAAGCTCCAACTGCCTGTAATCCAAGCACTTTGGAGGCCAAGGCGGGTGGATCACTTGAGGTCAGGAGTTCAAGACCAGCCTGACCAACATGGTGAAACCCCGTCTTTGAAAAAAAAAGAAGAAGAAGCTCCAACCAATGGCTTTTCAGAGTTGCTCTGTGAATAACACAGAGCAGAGAATTCCAAAGTATGAAAAGAGCCACCACCATTTTCCACACAAGGCAGGAATCCCTCCTACAATATCCTGACAGATGGTCTTCCAGAAGGGGAGGTGAGGGGAATCAAATTTAACAACCCTGTGAAGGAGTACCTCATCTAGGTTACCTTCTCTGATTTAACTGACCTAAACCATAAGGAAAATTCATCTATGTAATAAGAATCCCAGGGCTGATTATATCAGTGGCTCAGATGCTATCAAGGACCCAGATTCTCCCAGCTTTCAGCTCCACCATCTTCAAGGGATGGGTGTGGTTCTCCACATGGGCTCAAGATGGCTGCTCAGTTCCAGCCATCACAGGCAGTCAAACAATAGCCAGTGGAAAAGAGAATGTTTTGGGGCTTTTCCCCCCATGTGTATTATTCCTCTGCTTTGAAGCAACAAGACCTTTCTTGGAAGCATTTAGTGGTATCCTCTCGTGTCTCCTTGGCCAGGAGAGAGCCTCATGGCCACCCCTAAACTAATCAAAGGCAAAGGCAATGAGGTCATCAGGATGATTCATCTGAAAGAATGAAGATTTACTCCTGAGACAGAGAGGGGTGACATGGGATTACTGAATACAACTGGGGTCTGTCAACAAGGGAAAACTGTTTTGAGGAAGCTAACCAATTATCTTTGGTCCCAGTAGATGCTATTTTCTCTGTCTTACAAAGAAACTAATCTTCAGAAGAACTAAATAACTCAAATGCATATCTGTTAGACTCTAAGCTGCACTAAAACAATTTATACACATAGGTGATACTCAACAAATCAGCCCAGTTTAATGCAAAGGACATTCAGGGGGCTGCCTACTACATGCCAAGAAGTTTGTAGTGTGCTGGGGGTGCAAAGACAAATGAGCAGAGTCTCTGCCCTTGAGCTTATCATCTGGTACTTTTGGTTGTTATTTTTGCAAGTTTTAGTCAACATTTTTCTCATTATATTACTGTAGTAACTAGTATTTAATTAGCACACATAATGTGATTGGATTTTGGAAATATAGAACATTCTTATCAAGTTTCAGGATAATTATTTGCACTCCATTTGGCAAACAAGAAAGTGAGGTGCAGTGGCTCATGCCTGTAATCTCAGCACTTTGGGAGGCCGAGGTAGGCAGATGGCGTAAGCTCGGGAGTTCAAGACCAGCCTGGGCAATGCGGCGGAACCCTGTCTCTAAAAGAGACACACAAATTAGCAAGGCATGGTGGGGCAAGCCTGCAGTTCCAGGTACTTGGGGGGGCTGAGATGGAAGGATCATTTGTGCCCAGAAGTTGAGACTGCAGTAAGCCTTTTTTGCACCACTGTACCCCAGCCTGGGTGACAAAGCAAGACCTTGTTACTTGCCCCAAATCATGCGACTCAGTTTCAGACCAAAAAACACTCAGGTCCTAGCTCAGGGCCCACCATTTTCCTGTGAATCATATTCTGTATGCCTGTTATCCTACTAAATGTGCCAGGGTATAAACAAAAAACATATAACATGAAGCCAGGATGTAGATATGTAGGTCTCAAAAGTTATTATGAAAAGACCAGTATTTGTCTCTCATTGTCTTTTTCACTCTATTCCGTGGGGGTTACCCCTCTCCTACCCAAGATGCAAAGTTGAGCAGCTGCATCATTTTCTGCTGGTTCTTGGCTATTAGCATGCCTCACACATTAAGTTCCCAATACAGTAATTCACAGATTAAAATGTCCACCCTTCCCTGATGGAACCTGCTGCCAGGGAGGAAGGACCCACAGTCAGGGAAGGGGGGTGTGGGATGCTGCTTCTCTCTTTACTTTTTTGATAATAAGTCTTCCTCAGGTCAAAACCATTGGTGAGTCATTCCTGGAATCCAGCATTTCCACCATTTTGAACATCAAGCCTTTGTTACCACCAGTCTATGGAATCTCTGGGCCTCTGCCTCAGGATGAGCCAAGAACATCGCCTCAGATGCCACAGGCAAAAATAGAAGACACTTGTTAGCCAGCGTTGCTCAGAAGTGTGCTTCTGGACGTGCCAAGTGGTTCCGGATCCCATGGCTCCACTATGAACCCATACTCCTCTTCTTCACCAACACAGACTGCTGGATGTTGCTGAGGTATACTCTGTCCAGAGTTCTTTTCCCTCTCTGGGTAAAGATGCTTTATTCCCTGGAAACAGATCTACTTCCATTTTCCTGGGTGCCCATAATGGGGCAGGGGACACGAGTAGGGGCAGTGAGCCACCAATCTGGCCTAGGAAGCCTGTTTTAATTAGAAGAAATACTATAAACATCCCTCCCTAAACTGCAGTGCGTCACACTGCAAGTCTCTTCGTGCCCTGGGACTCAGTGTTTGGAATCCTGAACCTTTTAGAGTACATTAAAACTTCTATGTTGAATGCACCCAGAGAGATTTCTCCTTTCTCTTAGGGGCAAAGAGTTTGGGCAACTTCTCAGAATACTTCATTCTTTGTACTAATTGCTGGAAGTTCTTTATAAATAAGTGATTTCTGGGGGAACCTCCCCACTGGGATCCCAGGACCCACGAGGTCTTCAGAGGTTGGGCTCAGAATGAGCATGAATCCAGCCTCTACTGTTTTTTCCACACTCTTTATCTGCCTACTTCTACCTTCTCCTGCCTGGGTCTCAGTTTTCTGCCTTTGTTAACTTTAGTTTTTCTTGTCCCAGTCTCTTTTACTGAACTCTGAATAAGAACTCTGACCAGTGCCACAGTGAGCACAAGCAGAGGCCTGAGATTCAGGCTACACTGGGTTCAGATCCAGATACTTCCATTTGACATCTGTTTATTTTAAGGTAAGAGACTTAACCTTCCTGAGGTTCAACTACTATCTCTTTTGTACACAGGAATAATCATTCTTACCTTTCAGGCTGTTGGTTGATTAAAAGAGATCTTCTGTGTAGGAAGCTTGTTACAAAGCCTGGCATATCACTGGATACACAATCCATGTTAGCCCGTGGTTACACCACGCAAATCACCTAAATAGACTCACTGAGAACTCAATATAGGTTTCTTCAATTGACCTGAAATACACATTTTCCAGACTTCTGTGTTGCATTGAACAGGTTTCCTCTATCACCTCTATCTCAGTTAAAATTTAAAAACCAGAAGCTTGAAAATTGAGGAGAGACAGGAGAGAAGGCAATGAAGTCAGTGGATACTAGAAGCCTAGATTGCCTTTGGCTCAGTCCAGATTTGAGGGAAACCTGGAATTATTGCAATTTCATCACAGCAGCTGGTCCAAGCTAAACCTGCCAGAACTGCTTAGAGGCCAGATCTGGATTGCAGTGATAGCTGGGGCCTGCTGAGAAGCAAGAAGAAACTATTTATCTGACATTTTTTTCAACCCCAACCAAGAATTTTCTTTGGCTCAAGATGCTGTTGGGACCGGTTTTCATTTGCATGGAGCTCATTTGAGGACTGGTGCCTCTGACAGCACAGACTTCTTAGAAAGACTTCCATCTTCCATGCCCCTGCCTTCTTTCCATGTGTGCCTTCCCCATGATTCAGAAATAATTATTCATCCAAGAAGGCTAATCCCTGGGTCTTATTTGTGCTTGGATTGTGCCAGAACCTCATGTATAAGTTCTCTCTGATTCAGCTCCATGCACAGACTGTGCAGGCCTGGGCATCAGCAAAGATGGCCACCAAGGAACATTTGCCCTCCTTCCAAATTGGCAACCTCCATCTAATTGAACCCATGTTAACTGATGTGGCACATTTTAAAACATTTCACTGTTTCACGCTGTGGCAGCAAATTAGAGTGTGAATCTTCTTAACAGCTGCTTCTAGAGTGGCTGCCTGAAATCTCTGCATCCTTGACTCTTTTCTGCCAGCCAAAGAAAGATTTGTCCATGTATTATATATCCTGGAGGGGTTTCATAGCAGTCCTATCTGGACTAAAATGTCACCATTTTGTATTATTATTATTACATAGATTCTGCACTTTTTTTTTTTTTTTTTTTTTTTTTTTTTTTTTTTTTTTTTTTTTTTTTTTTTTTTTTTTTTTTTTGGTAGAGACAGGGTCTTGGTATGTTGCCCAGGCTGGTTTCAAACTCCTGACCTCAAGTGATCCTCCTGCCTTCACCTCTCAAATTGCTGGGATCATAGGAATGAGCCACTGTCCCTGGCCCACTTTTCAACCAGGTAGCATTTTAGGGTGATATCAATGTTCTAGGAATAGAATAATGAGATGTTTTTTGAGAAAACATTCAGAATGTATCCAATTAGATCAGCATTTTCTACTTCAAGCAGTCACCAAATTCCAGTGACATTGCCAGGAGCTGCCTTAAGAAGCCTGCTGTATTTCTTTGGTTTGCTATTCTTTGACTGGAAAGAGTCAAAGCTACGTACAAGAATGGGTTTTGCTTTATTGTTGTCATGGTGAAATATTAGAAATTACTTAAATGTTCATTGATAGGGAAGTGGCTAATCAATTGTGGTATATTCAGCCAATGGAATACCGCATAATCATTTAAAAAGTACAAGGCAGTAAGAATGATCAACTACCCAAAGTGATTTACAGATTCAAAGTAGTCCTTACCAAATTCCAATCATGGTGTTTACAGAAATGGAAAAAAGAGAAAGCACTTATATTCACATAGAACCACAAAAGACCCCAAATAGCCGAAGCAATCTTAAAAAAGAATAAAGTCAGAGGCATCATACTTCCTGATTTCAAACTCTATTACAAAGCTATAGCAATCAAAACAGTATGGTTCTGGCATAAAACCAGACACAGGTTAATGGAATGTAATAGAGAGACTAGAAACCCATGCATATATGGTCAATTATTATTTGACAAGAACACCAAGATTACAAAATAGAGAAAGGAATGTCTCTTCTACAAATGGAGTTGAGAAAACTAGATACTGATATGCCAAAAAAAGAAATTGAATCTTTATCTTACACCAGCACAAAAATTCACTCAAAATGGATTAAAGACTTAAATATAAGACTTGAAATCATAAAAGTCCTAGAAAAAAATACCAAAACAAAACAGACATAAAGCTTCTTGACATTTGGTCTTAGCAATGATATTTTTACATATGACACCAAACGTAAAGGCAACAAAAGCAAAAACAAATAAGTGGGACTACATCAAACAACAAAAAAAGCTTCTGCACAGCAAAGGAAACAATCAACAAAATGAAAAGGCAACCTATGGAATGAACGAAAAATATTTTCAGGTCACATATCTGACAAGGGGTAAATACCCAAAATATATAAAATATTCATACAACTCAATAGCAAAGAAATCCCAAATAATCTCATCTAAAAAGTGTTGCAAAGAACTTGATTGATACTTTTTCAAAGGAGGCATACAAATGGCTAACAGGTACATAAAAAGGTACTCAGTATCACTAATCATCAGGGACATGCAAATCAAAACCACAATGAGATGTCACTTCACACCTGTTAGGATGGCTATTATCAAAAAGACGAAGTAAGTGTTGGTGAGGATGTGGAGGAAGAGGAACCCAAGAGGTGGGAATGTAAATTAGTACAGCCATTATGGAAGACAATATGCATGTTCCTCAAAAAACAAAAACTAGGTCGGGCGCAGTGGCTCATGCCTGTAATCCCAGCACTTTGGGAGGCCAAGGCGGGTGGATCATGAGGTCAGGAGATGGAGACTATCCTGGCCACGGTTAAGCCCTGTCTCTACTAAAATAGAAAAAATTAGTCAGGCGTGGTGGCACGTGCCTGAAGTCCCAGCTACTCAGGTGGCTGAGGCAGGGGAATCGCTTGAATCCGGAAGACAGAGGTTGAAGTGAGCCGAGAT